>NC_041388.1:553422246-553466117 GCF_002162155.2 Triticum dicoccoides | reverse complement strand
CACACACAGAGAGAGAGAGAGAGAGAGAACTAAAAATCGAGGTGTTCATAAGCAAAAAGTGAGAAGATTGATCAACACCATAAGAAATGCTAGAAATAAGCTAGTAGGATCAGTTGTGGGTTTAGGAGGCATTGGGAAATGTGCATCTTTGTGCATGAAGACCCTATTGTTGATCAACGAACCGATTAGTCACTTGCACCTTGTCAAGTCCTGAAAAGGTCCTCCTTCGATGGTTCCTCAATCCTTCTTGACGATCCTTGGCACTTTCTGGTGATTTTTTTTCAAAACTATGTTATTTATTGTAGCAATTTCGGAAACTATAGGACGTAATGCAAAAAAAAAAACCAAAACTAGTAGCCCGTCGGCCATTCTTTGGCCGAAGTAGTACTTTTCGGCCACAGTTAGGTCGAAGTAGTACTTTTCGGCCACATTTAGACCGAAGTATAGTTTTCGGCCATCCCCTGGCCGAAAAGACACTTTTTGGTCAACTCTAGGCCGAAATAGACTTTTTGGTCAAGTCTAGGCCGAAAAGTCATTTTTTGGTCAACCCTAGGCCGAAGTTGCATGGCTCATGCTGAAATGTATTTTGCCGCCACCCGTTTCCCGCCCACCCCTTCCCGTCACCCGTTTCCCGCCAACTCCTTCCCGCCATATGTTCCCGTCACCCTTTTCCCGCCAACCCCTCCCCGCCAATCCCTTCCTGCCTTATTTTCCCGCCAATCCGTTCCCGCCTTATTTTCCCGCCAATCCCTTCCCGCCTTATTTGCCCGCCAATCCCTTCCCGCCAACCCTTTCCCGCCATACCGCAGTTATTCTTTCCCGCCATTTTCTCCTCTATATCTATATAACCCCCTTCAGGCGGAGGTGGATAAGCATTCCAGTGTAGTGTAGTCAAGATGTCCCATTATCCATTCGATCGTAGTTTTCACCCTGAGATGAGCAGCACTCTGCTGAGTCTAGCTACCGATTTTAGGATGGACAATAGGATAGTTCCATGGGACGAACTCACCGATAGTGACACCATAATGAATGAGTTGGCTCACCAATTACGTAGGTCTGGGTGGCCTGAAAGGACCTATGAGGAGGTACGTCAAGAACTTCTTAGGTTGCATGAAAGGTGGAAGAAGGTGGTGGAGCCGAAGAGTGAAACTTTTAGAAGGACTGTAGAAAAGCATCCATTTTTATGGACTGGGGAGAGCGAGGACGACGATGATATCTTCATGCCGCCGCTTCCGGGTTCTGCATCGTCGAAGGGCAAGAGTTCTGCATCGTCCAAAGGAAAGAGTTCTGCATCCGCGAAGGGCAAGAGTTCTGTATCGACCAAGGGCAAGAGTTCTGCATCGACGAAGGGCAAGAGGAGCGCATCGTTGAAGGGCAAGAGGGCTGCATCAACGGAGGATGACGATGATGACTTCATGTAGTATGTAAGATGTATTCTAGTTGTACCGTTTCATTCAGATGTATTTGCATTATTAGTTTGTATTGTATTATTGTAGGGCATTATGTTCTATCTAAATTTCATTTTGTAGTATGTAAGATGTATTGCACAAGTTCAGCCGCACCGTTTAATTCAGATGTACATAGAAGCAAGTGCGATAGTAACACATACATGAAGCATGTCTCATACATAAATACTGACACACAACTGCGAATAGTCTGAAACTAACATAGATGATGAGTCATACATAGATAGATAAGCATATCACTGCGGCGGACGACGATGAGTCTGGGTCTTCCTCGGGCGAGGACCGGAAGGCGATAAGCGCCGAGGCGGTGGACGAGGCTCGCGATAACCACGACCATAGTTAACCTCGTCTGTCACGGTCTGTGTCTCCTGCGTCGGTGGTGGTGGTGGAGTGTGAAACACTGTCTGCGAGAAGCCATAAATGTTTGTAGCTTGGTCATCATCCTCGCGGTCGCCCTCAAAGTACAAAGCACCACCACTAAGGATCGGTGACTGCTCTGAATGCATGAATGGTTGCGACTGGTTGCCGCCTGCGGTAAAGTAAAATTGATACAAATGCATGAACGAAGCACCACCAGTAAGCATCAGTGACTGCTGAGAATGCAAGAACGATTACTACACTGTTCAAAAGAATGTAGTGAGTAGTGTTACCTAGATTCATCTGCCGATGCCAGTAAGCACTCCCTAGCTGTGAAGGAGGTGGCTCATGCCAGGAAGAGCTCCCTGGCTGTGAAGGAGGTGGCTCATGCCAGGAACAGCTCCCTGGCTGTGAAGGAGGTGGCTCATGCCAGGAAGAGCTCCCTGGCTGTGAAGGAGGTGGCTCATGCCAGGAAGAGCTCCCTGGCTGTGAAGGAGGTGGCTCATGCCAGGAAGATCTCCCTGGCTGTGAAGGATGAGGTTCTGCACGGTGCACAGAGGGTCGTGGTTCTGAACGGTGCACAGAGGGTCGTGGTTCTGAATGCTGTACAGAGGGACGTGGCAGACGATGTGCTGGAGGAGGAAGTGCAACATCCGAAGTCCGTCTACACGTAACAGCTGCGTAAATCCCGCGTAGCTTGTCATCAAGACGCCTCAACCATGAGACGCCCTCTCACGGTGGGATAGTTTCTCCCCTCTGAAAGCGCCGCATTAAAGCGGAAACCTCCTCTCGCGCCTGTAGTGTCAAGTCACCCTGTACACAAAGAGTGAACCAATTATATCCTCGTTGTATGATAGACATCACGAATAGGCAACCAAGCGAATATGTCCAGATTAACAAAAGACTTAACATATGAGAACCAAGGCATTTACCGCGTGGTGTCTGGTTCCCAAAACAGAGGCAGTTGGGTACATATCGCTGGTGAGAGGGGCTTCGATCTGATCAGGAGCAGCTGATGGAACCAAGTAGATCCTCGTTGTATGCCGGTAACGCTGCAGATACAACCCGAACATTTCCCAGTTAAAGGCCGAACCTCACCCCAGATATTTGTCGCAGCGATAGTCCATTCGTTAACGTAAGGGGTAATGCTCTGAAGCCAATAAGCCATGGACTTGTTTCCTCCTAGGCGACTGTCCCTTAGATTGACATGCGCGATACATGATTAGGTATATTATGAATGCAGAGCTGCCAACTAAAATAGTATTAGTACTTACTTGTGCACGTGGTCTGGCAAGTGTGGAATATCTAGAATCTCAGGCTGTTGATATAGACCGAACTGTCTCATCACCCTATGAAGAGACATCTCCTCAACCGTCACGTCGTACACCAACTTGGCCTTGGTCATCCAAAAGTGCCGATCTCTAGTGCACAATCCAGAAATCCCAACTTCATCCTCAGATATGTCCTGCTCCCATGCAGAAGGAATCGGTACCTCAACTTCATCCTCAGAATTTTCAGAATCCAGTTCCTCCACCAATCCATCCTCGTCCTCTTCCTCCATCACCCTCTGCATTTCATCCCCTTCCTCATCCCCATCAGCAAAACCAGAACCAGCTAATATTATCGACTGGCTACTCTGCCCAGTATCAGGACCACAAACACTGTGTGGCACGTAGTCTGACTCTTTCTCGGGTTGGCTAGCATCCACATCTTGTGGCTGTGACCCGGATAAAACAATCTCGTTAGCCACTTCACTGCCTTGGCCGGGTTCATACCCCCTATGGAGTTGTAAGGTATTCTCCTCCTTCGGCACAGGTTGCACAAGTGCATATGGGTGGATTCTTCGGTCTCGGCAGCGTCTTAACAGGGGCAACCAATGCTGGCTCCTATCTACCGGCATCAACTCCCACTTGACATTTTTACAGGATTTGGTCCACAATGCATGAATACTGACGGAACATACTTCAGGATACAGACCGAAACTAGTTGTCAACCAGTACTTCAACTGTCTAATGTCCAGTCTGTCCGGGTCAGCTAGTGTCATGACGCCATTTTTAAACTCGCTAAGATCAACCCCCAACTCATTATATCGAACATTACCAGCGCCGTAGTAAACTGTCAGATTTACTGATTCAGACATTTTCACCTGTCAGACATTGTCATCCTCTCATTAATCACAACAAAGACTAATATTACCCGTTACACTAACTATGCACTAAAATGCCTCCACAAATATATTAACACTGCACTTCACAATATGACTTATCTAAACTAATTAAAATATACAATTCGGAGAAAATTTGTGATGGCATGGTTATACCTTCGAAGTGTGTGTCCCTAACTTCTTGCTCCTCTCTTTCACTCAGCGGCACCGGCCACCTCGTGGAGTACTTGCACCACAGGACAACGGCAGCGCTGCCCCCTCGACGACCGGAGGCTCAACTCCGGTCACCCCCCAAGCCGCACCTCCTCGTCCACACCAGCTGCTCCTCCTCACCACCACCTCCTTCCCATCCACACCTTCTCCACCCCACCATGGCTCCTCCCTCCAAACGCAGAAAAAACTATCCCATACCCAAAAATACACCGTAGGCTGTTGGAGAATGGTATGATCTATCTATTCTGTGTCTTGGATGTGAAAATGGGTGCAAAGTGGTGGAGATCGGCGCGGGCTTGTGAGGTTACAGAGAAGAACGAGAGAGAGAGGAGGAGTGCGAGCAGCCAGAGGAAGGAGACGGCCTGGCGAGCCTTATCCCGAACTCTTCGGTCAATTCCTGGCTGAAGAGCTTTTCGGCCCCCAGCTGGCCGAAAAGAGCCCACTTCGGCCGCGCGTGGGCCGAAGCTACGATTTTCGGCCGGCCCGCCACCGACACCACCTCTTCGGCCCAGCCGAGCCTTACTTCGGTCAAAGCCTGGACGAAAAGTCCTTTTCGGCCATACCCGGGCCGAAAACAACCTCTTCGGCCAGCGCGAGGCCGATGGGGTCATAGTTTTGATTTTTTCGCGTTTAGTGCTATAGTTTCCGAATTTACTGCACAAAAAGTTATAGTTTTGAAAAAAAATCCTTTCTGGTGTCGCTTTGGGCAACACTTCTAGTATTTGTTTTGCATCTATCCACAAGTACAGAGTTGAGCGCTACGAGGTGGGAAGAATCCTCATGGAAGGACAAGCACGGAAGAGTTGCACTCGTGGGTGTCACGAGCTTTCAGTTTCTTTATTATAGCTGGACCAACCTTCTAATTGCATTTGCTCTTTGCTTTAGTTTTTTTCCCTCATGGTCTTTGCTTTTGCTTGAATTCTCACCATCAGTTGCACACGTACATATAGACTGGAACGTTATAAAAATTTGTACAAGTAACAATCGATCTCACAAAGAATTAAACGACGTGACCATTGATCAACCAACTCCTAGCTTGTTCCTGTAGTATTGTGTGCACGCACACTCAGCACAGGAAATACTTCCTTCTCTGAACCATCCAAACGACCACGAACGAACTATGTATTTTGTTACCAGAGGGTCCGAGAGATCACAGAAAAGAAAATTACATATAGTTAATTGACATGCCAACTTTCATATAGCTCTATTCAAAGCTTGAACAAACACCTCAGCTTGTAAGGCAACCAATGTGCATGTTGTGAAGATTAACTGAAGACAACCACCATAAGTTTCGTTGTGCTTCAGCTTTTCACACTTGGTGTCCGTCTGCATGGTACACACCGGTCATGCAGAATTTGAGTGGTGTTATATGTATTGAATTCATATTCCAGCCTACTAATCCATAAGTCCGAACTGATGGAGAGAGGCGGGCAATATATTTCAACAATATGTGCGACAACGATCTTCTCTCGCATAGAATACATCCAACCCTACCCTCCCTACCCGCAAAAAAGAACATCCAACCAAAATTGACACAGGACGACATCAAGTACATGCACCCGTCAAAGAGTTTCCCCAAGTTCCTTATTCTCGGCAATTTTCCATGCTCATGCGGCACTCTCATCAATAAGGTGGACAACAGGAGTACAGGATAGTATGGGCTTAGGAGGTGTCAAGAATATGAATACGTAATGAACTAATGGTTGATCCCCGGATCCTGCCGTTGTACAGTCTCTATAGTGATCCCAAAGGCGGTTGCAGAATTGGGTTGAAACCAATGTACGGGCTCTGTGTCCCATTATGTTGCAACCCTAGGTAGAATTTGGAACGAAACTCAGAATGCAACATGACTCATGGCTGACCTGAGTTATGAGATGATCGTACGTTTCTTGGCAAGTGTTTCAGCTCTTCAAATGCAAGGTTTCAGGTCATACCGATCAAGTTGTATACATGCAAAGCAATTAGCCAGAGATTTAAAAAAACATCCTTGAAGTATAATTTAGATAGTTAGCTTTAGAACTGATAAACGGATCGCTGGTATTGCATGTGCATCATGTTCCTACCGCCACTGGTGTGCCCGTGGGTATTTTCGCTAATCGGAACAATGGCAGGCACAATTACTGTAAAAAAAATATCCCCCGCAAAAAAAATTACTGTAAAAATATGCCTAGGGTTTCTTCTATTTCTCTAAAGAGTGCGGACATGCAGTATACCCCCTCTATTTTTATATACAAGGCCATGAACTCATATTACAGATATCATGATTAAAATTTAATGCATGTTTTGTAACTCCGGTTTTCTTTTCGTTTACTGGAATAATTAGTACGTTGCATGTATGCAAACAATGAATATGAAACTGAGTGGACATTGAGCAAGGAAGAGTTGAGTGTCATTATGACTGGATACATGCAAGTATTAAACATATTGCTAGTATGAGAAAATATTATTAACTATTGTCTCGATTATTGTTGACGGCCTTATATAAGATGCAGAATGTATATTTCAAAGTAGCCTTGTATAAGTAAATGAAGGGAGTATCCAATTTAAATATAATTTGGATTGCCTTTAGGTCCTTCGCAGACTAGGCAAAGACCCGAGCCGTGGGTCGGCTCTTGTTCATCAACAATGGCAGCATATACATCTCAGAAGTTCCAACAGTAACAACACTTTTCACTAGGTCCCCACAAAAAAAAAACACTTTTCACTAGGTTGACAAAAATAATGCAACCTGTATTTTGAACTAAGCTTAACTTTTGACGAACCAGCAGGAGTTCTGCTTTGCATTAAGTAGGGGAAAAAGAAAAACAGTGTCCGTTACAGTTTGGGAGCAGGTTGGGAACGGCCGCAGGGCCTCAAGAGGGAGCAGGGACAAGAGAAGAAAGGAAAAGAGAAGGTTAGTTACATATTGGCTACCTCTTAAAACAAGTAGATATCAGCCTTTGCTTTGGGCGCGCCTACGAGCGCCGGTGCAGCTATGTGATAAAAAAATCTGGCGTTCCTCTCCCTCCGGATATGCTAAGCGATGTACATTGTAGTGGAGACACGGATCTTGCTATCAGTGATAGGCGCAACATTATGAAGACTAGCCCAACACTTGTTAACTGACGGAGCAGAGAGCGCGATTGTAACCATGGGCACCTGAGAGTCCGCAAAATTTTGCCATGCCACTTTAGTAAAAGGGCAAAATAAAGATTGATAGGCGGTATGTTGAAATAAAACCCCAAGCCCTGTCAAAGTTCAGTTAGCTAGTTTTGTGTCAGGTTAGCTTTCTCGTTTTTCAGTCTTTATGTTAGCTAGCTTTGCTCGAAGGTTGCAACGACCTGGAGCGAGTCTTGCGCCTCGTTGATCTGCTCGTGGGATGGCACGAGCGTTGTGGATCACGTGGGCGCCAAGTCAGGGGCCACGATCTCTAGTTTCCCTTCTGTACTCTGAATAAATAGAAGCAAGAAAGGAGCAGAAAAGCTGTAAAAGTTAGCAGCTCAAAACCTTGTGTTCATCGTCTACCTAGAGCTCCACTCGTGTGTGTGTGTGTGTGTTCATCGTCTTGGCACTTTGGGAGTGCTGACAATTGGCATCAGAGCCGCGTTTCGGTCATGGGGAAGAGCAATCCGGCTCGTTCCCGTTCTACCTCGCCGGACAACTCCGGGGCTGAGGCGAAGAAGGACGGGAAGAGCACCAACAGCGGCGGCGGCAAGCCCGCGCCTCTGCTTGGCGACGGTTCAGGGAAGTCGTCTGGCCGCGAGCTGGCAATGCCACGGTCGCTGCGCGAGGCGACCGGATCCACCTCCTACCCCACCCTGACGAGGACGAACTACGCGGAGTGGTCGCTCCTGATGAAGGTGATCCTGCAGGCGAGAGGCTTGTGGACCGTCATCGAGATCGGCGCGTGCATGTACGACGACGCTGACTACCATGACGATCGATTGGCCCTGGAGGCGATCCTCCGGGCCGTACCGCCGGAGATTTTGGCGACGCTCGCCGTGAAGGAGATGGCGAAGGAGGCGTGGACTCCATCAAGACGATCCGTCTTGGGGTCGACCGCGTGCGCAAGGCGAAGGCCCAGTCCCTCCGTCGAGAATTCGATGATCTCCGCTTCAAGGATGAGGAGACCGTCTACGAGTTTGCCCTTCGACTCACCGGTATGATGAATAATCTTGCTCTTCTTGGTGATGATCTGAAGGAAGAAAGGGTCGTGGAGAAGTTTCTCCGGGTCGTCCCGCCGCGCTATGCTCAGGTGGCGCTCTCCATAGAGACGCTGCTCGACCTGTCGGAGCTCATGATCGAGGAGCTGACCGGCCGGCTGAAGGCGGTAGAGGAGCGCTATGGGCTGGAGGGATCGCCCAGGGCGGTAGCAGCCTGCTGTTCACTCACGAGGAGTGGATGGCGCGGCAGCAGAAGCTCGATCAGGCTGGGGCCACTGTGGCAGCAGCAAACAGGCTGCCGGTGGGGGCCGCCGCCGCGGTGGTAGCGGCGGCGCGTGCTCGCGCGGTCATGGAGGCGGCCAAGGTGGGCGCGGGAACCAGAACTCCTCTGGCAGCGCCGCCCGCAAGAACGACAAGTGCCACTACTGCAACGATGATACGATAAGCGGCAGCGATAGTCGTAGAAGCAATAGTTGGCGAGACGACAACGATGCTACGATAGAGATCAAGGTGTCGCGCCGGTGACGATGGTGATCATGACGGTGCTTCGGATATGAAGATCACAAGCACAAGATGATGATGGCCATATCATATCACTTATATTGATTGCATGTGATGTTTATCCTTTATGCATTTTATTCTGCTTTGTTTGACAGTAACATTATAAGATGATCTCTCACTAAATTTCAAGATAATAGTGTTCTCCCTAAGTATGCACCATTGCCAAAGTTCATCGTGCCGAGACACCACGTGATGATCGGGTGTGATAAGCTCTACGTCCATCTACAACGGGTGCAAGCAGTTTTGCACACGCATAATACTCGGGTTAAACTTGACGAGCCTAGCATATGCAGATATGGCCTCGGAACACTGAGACCGAAAGGTCGAGCGTGAACCATATAGTAGATATGATCAACATAGTGATGTTCACCATTGAAAACTACTCCATTTCACGTGATGATCGGTTATGATTTAGTTGATATGGATCACGTGATCACTTAGATGATTAGAGGGATGTCTATCTAAG
Source organism: Triticum dicoccoides (assembly GCF_002162155.2). NCBI lineage: Eukaryota > Viridiplantae > Streptophyta > Magnoliopsida > Poales > Poaceae > Triticum > Triticum dicoccoides. The sequence continues at coordinate 553,456,748 of NC_041388.1, read as the reverse complement.
TGGGAGTTCTTAAAGTAATATGATTAATTGAACTTAAATTTATCATGAACTTAGTACTTGATAGTATTTTGCTTATCTATGTTGTTGTAGATAGATGGCCCGTGCTGTTGTTCCGTTGAATTTTAATGTGTTCCTTGAGAAAGCAAAGTTGAAAGATGATGGTAGCAATTACACGGACTGGGTCCATAACTTGAGGATTATCCTCATTGCTGCACAGAAGAATTACGTTCTGGAAGCACCACTGGGTGTCAGGCCTGCTGCAGATGCTGCTGACAATGTTAAGAATGTTTGGCAGAGTAAAGCTGATGACTACTCGATAGTTCAGAGTGCCATGCTTTACGGCTTAGAACCGGGACTTCAACGACGTTTTGAACGCCATGGAGCACATGAGATGTTCCAGGAGTTGAAGTTAATATTTCAAGCAAATGCCCGGATTAAGAGATATGAAGTCTCCAATAAGTTCTATAGCTGCAAGATGGAGGACTTTCAGTGAGCATATACTAAAAATGTCTGGGTATCATAATCCCTTGACTCAACTGGGAGTTAATCTTCCTGTTGATAGTGTCATTGACAGATTTTTTCAATCACTGCCACCAAGCTACAAAAGCTTCATGATGAATTATAATATGCAAGGGATGAATAAGACTATTCCCGAGCTCTTCGCGATGCTAAAGGCTGCGGAGGTAGAAATCAAGACGGAGCATCAAGTGTTGATGGTAAATAAGACCACCAGTTTCAAAAAAAGGGTAAAGAGAAGAAGAAGGGGAACTTCAAGAAGAACGACAAACAAGTTGCTGCTCAGGAGAAGAAACCCAAGTCTAGACCTAAGCCTGAGACTGAGTGCTTCTACTGAAAACAGACTGGTCACTGGAAGCGGAACTGCCCCAAGTATTTGGCGGGTAAGAAGGATGGCAAGGTGAACAAAGGTATATGTGATATACATGTTATTGATGTGTACCTCATAAGAGCTCGCAGTAGCACTTCGGAATTTGATACTAGTTTTGTTGCTAATATTTGTAACTCGAAACAGGGACTACGGATTAAGTGAAGATTGGCTAAGGACGAGGTGACGATGCGCGTGGGAAATGGTTCCAAAGTCGATGTGATCGCCGTCGGCACGCTACCTCTACATCTACCTTCGGGATTAGTTTTAGACCTAAATAATTGTTATTTGGTGCCAGCGTTAAGCATGAACATTATATTTGGATCTTGTTTGATGCGAGACGGTTATTCATTTAAATCTGAGAATAATGGTTGTTCTATTTATATGAGTAATATCTTTTATGGTCATGCACCCTTAAAGAGTGGTCTATTCTTGTTGAATCTCGATAGTAGTGATACATATATTCATAATGTTGAAGTCAAAAAATGCAGAGTTGATAATGATAGTGCAACTTATTTGTGGCACTTTGGGTCATATTGGTATAAAACGCATGAAGAAACTCCATACTGATGGAATTTTAGAATCACTTGATTATGAATCACTTGGTACTTGCGAACCATGCCTTATGGGCAAGATGACTAAAACGCCGTTCTCCGGAACTATGGAGCAAGCAACAAATTTGTTGGAAATCATACATACTGATGTATGTGGTCCGATGAATATTGAGGCTCGCGGCGGGTATCATTATTTTCTCACCTTCGCAGATGATTTGAGCAGATATGGATATATCTACTTAATGAAACATAAGTCTGAAACATTTAAAAAGTTCAAAGAATTTCAGAGTGAAGTGGAAAATCATCGTAACAATAAAATAAAAGTTTCTGCGATCTGATCGTGGAGGAGAATATTTGAGTTACGAGTTTGGCCTACATTTGAAACAATGCGAAATAGTTTCGCAACTCACGCCACCCGAAACACCACAGTGTAATGGTGTGTCCGAACATCGTAATCATACTTTACTAAATATGGTCTGATCTATAATGTCTCTTACTGATTTACCGCTAACGTTTTGGGGTTATGCTTTAGAGACGGCTGCATTGACGTTAAATAGGGCACCATCAAAATCCGTTGAGACGACACCTTATGAACTATGGTTTGGCAAAAACCAAAGTTGTCGTTTCTTAAAGTTTGGGGCTGTGATGCTTATGTGAAAAAGCTTCAACCTGATAAGCTCGAACCCAAATTGGAGAAATGTGTCTTCATGGCATACCCAAACGAAACTATTGGGTACACCTTCTATCACAGGTCCGAAGGCAATATATTCGTTGCTAAGAATGGATCCTTTCTAGAGAAGGAGTTTCTCTCGAAAGAAGTGAGTGGGAGGAAAGTAGAACTTGATGAGGTAACTGTACCTGCGCCCCTATTGGAAAGTAGTTCATCACAGAAACCGGTTCCTGTGACATCTACACCAATAAGTGAGGAAGCTAATGATGATGATCATGAAACTTCAGATCAAGTTACTACCGAACCTCGTAGGTCAACCAGAGCAAGATCTGCACCAGAGTGGTACGGTAATCCAGTTCTGGAGGTCATGTTAGTTGACCATGACGAACCTACGAACTATGAGGAAGCGATGATGAGCCCAGATTCCGCAAAATAGCTTGAGGCCATGAAGTCTGAGATGGGATCCATGTATGAGAACAAAGTGTGGACTTTGGTTGACTTGCCCGATGATTGACAAGCCATCGAGAACAAATGGATCTTTAAGAAGAAGACAGACGCTGACAGTAATGTTATTGTCTACAAAGCTCGACTTGTTGCAAAAGGTCTTCGACAAGTTCAAGGAGTTGACTACGATGAGACTTTCTCACCCGTAGCGATGCTTAAGTCCGTCCGAATTATGTTAGCAATTTCCGTATTTTATGATTATGAAATTTGGCAAATGGATGTAAAGATTGCATTCCTGAATGAATTTCTGGAAGATGAGTTGTACATGATGCAACTTGAAGATTTTATCGATCCAAAGGGAGCTAACAAAGTGTGCAAGCTCCAGCGATCCATTTATGGACTGGTGCAAGCATCTCAGAGTTGGAATAAACGTTTTGATAGTGTGATCAAAGCATATGGTTTTACACAGACTTTTGGAGAAGCCTGTATTTACAAGAAGCTCTGTAGCATTTCTAATATTATATGTGGATCACATATTCTTGATTGGAAATGATATAGAATTTCTGGACAACATAAAAGGATACTTGAATAAAAGTTTTTTGATGAAAGACCTCGGTGAAGCTGCTTATATATTGGGCATCAAGCTCTATAGAGATAGATCAAGACGCTTAATTGGACTTTCACAAAGCACATACCTTGATAAAGTTTTGAAGAAGTTCAAAATGGATCAAGCTAAGAAAGGGTTCTTGCCTGTGTTACAAGGTGCGAAGTTGAGTAAGACTCAATGCCCGACCACTGCAGAAGATAGAGAGAAAATGAAAACTGTTCCCTATGCTTCAGCCATAGGCTCTATCATGTATGCAATGCTGTGTACCAGACCTGATGTGTGCCTTGCTATTAGCCTAGCAGGGAGGTATCAAAGTAATCCAGGAGTGGATCACTGGACAGCGGTCAAGAACATCCTGAAATACCTGAAAAGGACCAAGGATATGTTTCTCATTTATGGAGGTGACAAAGAGCTCATTGTAAATGGTTACATTGATGGAAGCTTTGACACTGATCCGGACGATTCTAAATCACAAACCGGATATGTTTTTATATTAAACGGTGGAGCTGTCAGTTGGAGAAGTTCTAAACAGAGCGTCATGGAGGGATCTACATGTGAAGCGGAGTACATTGCTGCTTCGGAAGCAGCGAATGAAGGAGTTCATATCCGATCTAGGTGTCATACATAGTGCATCGGGTCCAATAAAAATCTTTTGTGACAATACTGGTGCAATTGCCTTGGCAAAGGAATCCAGATTTCACAAGAGAACCAAGCACATCAAGAGACGCTTCAACTCCATCCGGGATCAAGTCCAGGTGGGAGACATAGAGATTTGCAAGATACATACGGATCTGAATGTTGCAGACCCGTTGACTAAGCCTCTTCCACGAGCAAAACATGATCAACACCAAGGCTCCATGGGTGTTAAAATCATTACTGTGTAATCTAGATTATTGACTCTAGTGCAAGTGGAAGACTGAAGGAAATATGCCCTGTAGGCAATAATAAAGTTATTATTTATTTCCTTATTTCATGATAAATGCTTATTATTCATGCTAGAATTGTATTAACCAGAAACATAATACATGTGTGAATACATAGACAAACATAGTGTCACTAGTATGACTCTACTTGACTAGCTCATTGATCAAAGATGGTTAAGTTTCCTAACCATAGACATGAGTTGTTATTTGATCAATGGGATCACATCATTAGGAGAATGATGTGATTGACTTGACCCATTCCGTTAGCTTAGCACTTGATCGTTTGTTTATTGCTATTGCTTTCTTCATGACTTATACATGTTCTTACGACTATGAGATTATGCAACTCCCGAATACCGGAGGAACACTTTGTGTACTACCAAAAGTCACAACGTAACTGGGTGATTATAAAGGTGCTCTACAGGTGTCTCCGATGGTACTTGTTGAGTTGGCATAGATCAAGATTAGGATTTGTCACTCCGATTGTCGGAGAGGTATCTCTCGGCCCTCTCGGTAATACACATCACTATAAGCCTTGCAAGCATGATAACTAATGAGTTAGTTACGGGATGATGTATTACGAAACGAGTAAAGAGACTTGCCGGCAACGAGATTAAACTAGGTATTGGATACCGACGATCGAATCTCGGGCAAGTAACATACCGATGACAAAGAGAACAACGTATAGTGTTGTGCGGTTTGACCGATAAAGATCTTCGTTGAATATGTAGGAACCAATATGAGCATCCAGGTTCCGCTATTGGTTATTGATCGGAGACGTGTGTCGGTCATGTCTACATAGTTCTCGAACCCGTAGGGTCCGCACGCTTAAAGTTCTGTGACGATCAGTTTTATGAGTTTATATGTTTTGATGTACCGAAGGTAGTTCGGAGTCCCGGATGTGATCACGGACATGACGAGGAGTCTCGAAATGGTCTAGACATAAAGATTGATATACTGGAAGCCTACATTTGGACATCGGAATAGTTCCGGATAAAATCGGGATTTTACCGGAGTACCGGAGGGGTTACTGGAACCCCCCGGGGACTAATGGGCCTTGTTGGGCCATAAGGGAAAGAGAGAGGGGCCGGCCTAGGGCAAGAAGCGCGCCCCTTCCCCCTGTCCGAATTGGACTAGGAGAAGGGGGGGGCTGTGCCCCCATTTCCTTCTCTTTCTCTCCCTGCCTTTCCCCCTCCTAGTAGAAGTAGGAAAGGTAGGAATCCTACTCCTACTAGTAGGAGGATTCCTCCTCCTAGGCGCGCCAACAAGGGCCGGCCGGCCTCCCCCTTTCTCCTTTATATACAGGGGCAACGGGGCACCTCTAGACACACAAGTTTATCACAAAGATCTCTCCCAGCCGTGTGCGGTGCCCCCCTCCACCATAATCCACCTCGGTCATACTGTAGCGGTGTTTAAGCGAAGCCCTGCTGCGGTAGCTTCATCAACATCGTCACCACGCCGTCGTGCTGACGAAACTCTTCCCCGAGCTCTACTGGATCATGAGTTCGCGGGACGTCACCGAGCTGAACGTGTGCTGAACGCAGAGGTGCCGTACGTTCGGTACTGAGGATCAGTCGATCGTGAGGACGTACGACTACATCAACCGCGTTGTCATAACGATTCCGCTTAACGGTCTATGAGGGTACGTGCACGACACTCTCCCCTCTCGTTGCTATGCATCACCATGATCCTGCATGTGCGTAGGAAAATTTTGAAATTACTACGTTCCCCAACAGTTAGGTAGCATTCCACATCAAAAATTCTATTTTTATCATTTACCTACTCGAGGACGAGCAGGAATTAAGCTTGGGGATGATTGATACGTCTCCAACGTATCTATAATTTTTTATTGTTCCATGCTATTATATTATCCATCTAGGATGTTTTATATGCATTTATATGCTATTTTATATGATTTTTGGGACTAACCTATTAACCTAGAGCCCAGTGCCAGTTTCTGTTTTTTCCTTGTTTTTGAGTACGCAGAAAATGAATATCAAACAGGGTCCAATTGACATGAAAATTTATGGAGATCATTTTTGGACCACAAGAAGCCCATGGAGCATCGGAGATGGACCAAAAGAGTCCCGAGGCCACCACGAGGGTGGGGGCGCGCCCCCTGCCTCGTGGAACCCCCTGACTTGTTCCCGACCCCAACACCTCTTATATATCCCCAAACTTCCAGAAAATAACCTAGATCGGGAGTTCCGCCACCGCAAGCCTCTGTAGCCACCAAAAACCAATCGGGACCCTATTCCGGCACCCTGCCGGAGGGAGGGATCCATCACCGGTGGTCATCTTCATCATCCCGGCGCTCTCCATGACGAGGAGGGAGTAGTTCACCCTTGGGGTAGAGGGTATGTACCAGTAGCTATGTGTTTAATATCTCTCTCTTGTGTTCTTGATATGGCACGATCTTGATGTACCGCGAGCTTTGCTATTATAGTTGGATCTTATGATGTTTCTCCCCCTCTATCTCCTTGTGATGAATTGAGTTTTCCCTTTGAAGTTATCTTATCGGATTGAGTCTTTAAGGATTTGAGAACACTTGATGTATGTCTTGCATGTGCTTATCTGTGGTGACAATGGGATATTCACGTGATCCACTTGATGTATGTTTTGGTGATCAACTTGCGAGTTCTGTGACCTTGTGAACTTATGCATAGGGGTTGGCACATGTTTTCGTCTTGACTCTCCGGTAGAAACTTTGGGGCACTCTTTGATGTTCTTTGTGTTGGTTGAATAGATGAACCTGAGATTGTGTGATGCATATCGTATAATCATACCCACGGATACTTGAGGTGACATTGGAGTATCTAGGTGACATTAGGGTTTTGGTTGATTTGTGTCTTAAGGTGTTATTCTAGTACGAACTCTAGGATAGACCGAACAGAAAGAAAAGCTTCGTGTTATTTTACTACGGACTCTTAATAGATCGATCATAAAGGATAACTTTGAGGTGGTTTCGTACCCTACAATAATCTCTTCATTTGTTCTCCGCTATTGGTGACTTTGGAGTGACTCTTTGTTGCATGTTGAGGGATAGTTATATGATACAATTATGTTATTATTCTTGAGAGAACTTGCAATAGTGAAAGTATGAACCCTAGGCCTTGTTTCAACGCATTTGCAATACCATTTGTGCTCACTTTTATCATTAGTTACCTTGCTGGTTTTATATTTTCAGATTATAAAAACCTATATCTACCATCCATATTGCACTTGTATCACCATCTCTTCGCCGAACTAGTGCACCTATACAATTTACCATTGTATTGGGTGTGGTTGGGGACACAAGAGACTCTTTGTTATTTGGTTGCAGGGTTGTTTGAGAGAGACCATCTTCATCCTACGCCTCCCACGGATTGATAAACCTTATGTCATCCACTTGAGGGAAATTTGCTACTGTCCTACAAACCTCTGCCCTTGGAGGCCCAACAATGTCTGCAAGAAGAAGGTTGTGTAGTAGACATCATCCAGCGTCAAGCGGTTTGTGCGGCTTATAGGGTAGCGTCCCTCTCGGCAGTAGGCCAGCCCTGGGTAGCGTTGGGTGGTGGCCACGCAGTGGCTTGCGGGGCCAGATCTATTCCCTGGATCTGGTATCAGGTCGGGCACGGGCGCGTTAGTGCCTCCCTTGGCCATGGGTGCGCGGCGTTGGTTGTATTTGCTCTGGTGCCGTGCGCAGGTTGCACCTGTCCCCTTCCTGAGAGGCCTGTCCTAAGTCCAGTCGCCGAGGTGGTTGGGTGATTGGCGGTGGATGTGGCAGAACTGGTTTGAGGTGGATGTGGGCCGAGATGGGGGCAGTGCCGGAGCGCCACCTGGCCTGGCGTGGATGGATTCAGCTCCGCCCCATCCTACATTAGTGCATTGTTGTCTTCCTTCGGCGAGGTAGAGGTGGTGTGTGCTCGATCCGATCCGGGCAGATCGGGCATGCTTAGTGGTGGAGTTGTGATGTGTAATGCTACTCTTCCTGTTGTGGTGGTTGGCCTGCTCGAGCAACTCCGACGGGTGCTAGGTTCTACGATCTGGATTGAGAGAAATCCCTGCTTCGAGATGAGGTTGACAAAGCCGACGCCCACGGGTGTTGTTCCCTTGCCGGAGCCGTTGTTTTGGCCCTGATCAGACTCTCTTCCTCGAGCTCGCGGGAAACCCTTAGTCCGGCCCCAAACCAGGCGGCGGCGGCATCATGGCGTCCTTCCCTTCTTGAAGGCACCATCTTGTTTCTCGAGGAGTCACAGTGGTGCGGCTTGAGTCAGGGTCAGCTCTCACTACAAGAATCCTGTTAATACATGACAGTTTGAGTCCGTCACAAGTCAGTGCAAAACCGTCAAGAAAGCACAGCCGTGACGGATTTGATATCCATCATCGATCATGACGGTTCTTGGTAATGTCATGAGAAATATGTCATGAATTAACAGTTTTCTTGTTGTGTCTTGCTTTGGGCATGTGGCTGCTGCGCGCAATGTACGCCATTGCTGGCGCACTCCTGACGACACCTTCCCTAGGTCCGCCTGGGCCTTGCAGTTCATTTGCGAACTTCCTCTAGGCGCAATGGGTGGTGGTACGTTGGTATGTGTTAGCCTTGGGTTCTAGTGTTGTTGTAGAGGTCTTGTGGGTGGCTGCGAGGGTGGTGCATTTCAAAATGCCTCGGGTGGTGGTGGTGGTGGTTGTGGGTCGGGAGAAACCCCTGTCGGCCTGTCCGGCACCGATGCGATGACGCTTGCGGGCTGTAACATCCCAAAATTCTTAATTTTGGAATGTTATAATAAATAGATAGATTGATTGTTTGTTTGATTGTTGTGTGATTGGTTGAGTGAAATTCGAACTTTTGAAAGTTAAATGAGAGGGAATAAAAGGACTTTCCCAAACTTTCACCTTTTTGCATTTTGATCTCCGTGAATTCAAATTCTTTTCATCACAAAACCCTAGAGAGAAGATGACATGACTTCTTCCATTTATTTAAATGACAAGGGTTTTTGAAAGCATTTGAATTTCATTTGAAAATATTTCAAATTCAGAAGTTTAAGCAACTCAATGATTTTCATGAGAGAAGATAAAATGACTTCTTCAAATTATATGGAATATGAGTTGGAGGTTAAAAGGATCAAATTCAAAGTCCTTTTGAAATTATTTTCAATTTGGAGTTATTTGAGTTTTATTCAAATTATTTTTCTCCAAAAATAAAATATATGACAAATAGGATAACATGATTCCCTACATCAGAAAATTGGAGAGAAATAAATTTGAATTTATTTTGGTATTTAAAAATGATTTTTTATTGGTTTTTAATAGAGCAGTAGCACTCTTTGCTTCATTTGAATTTGTTTGAATTTTATTTAATGCTAGGAAAATGTTCAACTTGTAGGAAATCTTTTTCTGAAAATTTTGACATATTATATGCCTATATAATATTTTAATTTATTTCGTTTTATTATTTTTGTTGTCTGTGAAAAATGATTAAAAAAATTCTTCGAGCAGTGACAGGCCGAAGCCCAGCCCTACTCTCTCTCTCTCCACCCCACGGCCCAGCAAGCCGAATCGGCCCATGGCCTCTCTTCCTCGCACGAACCGCCTCCGTCCCGGTCGCCCATTCCCTCCCTCTCTCTCCCGCGGACGCCGACAGGCGGGCCCCGCGTCTTCTTCCTCCTCCCGCAAGGCAGCAGGAGTTTCGTTCCTGCACGCCGTCGCCGGCCACTACCGAGCTCGACCCGGACTCCTCCCTGGACTGCACCTTGCCCAAGTCATCGCCCTCGCCCCCTCCTATATATAGCCAGGCCCCGGCCTCGTTCTGCCTCTAACCGGAAGGCCGGAGACCCTCCCCATGCTCCACGCGAACTCGCCGGAGTTCGCGAGATGCGACGAGCTTCGCCGCCAAGCCCCGCGCCATTCCGACGCCAAAGACGAGCGCCGCCACCACCATCGGCTTCAGCCCCGCGTGCCGCTTCTCCCCGACCCCGCAGACACGCCGGAGGACCGCCGGAGCAGCCACCCCGATGACCCAGATGTCGTTGTCATCTTCTTCTTCGTCGCCGGTGACCTCCACCACCGCGGTACACCCCGAAGCCCCCTCGGCCGTCTGATTCATTTTAGATGGCCCCGATTAGATCCATTTGTTTTTTTTTGAACTGTTAACCTCTAATTCGCGAGCGTTCGTTGGTTAGGCCTCAGTAGCGAACGTTTTTCACCTAATAGGTTTCTGTAGCGAACGTTCATTATTTAGTCTTTTTCTTTTTAATTTTACCCAGGGACCCGTATGTAATTAGTTTCTTCACAGTTTAGTCCCCGATCTTCAATCTATCACATCTTTTTACTCGTTTGTCCAAATCCAACGAAACCAACGCTCACGTCTTCGTTATGATCTCCTCTATCCAGTAATCCAACTCAAACATGTTTTTGAAAATTTTAAAATTTGAATTAGACCAGATTTGAATCCAAACTTCGTTTGATCGTAACTTGAGTTTCGTAGCTTCGTTTGAGTTGATTCTTTTTGCAAATCAAAGCTCTTGACCCAAACTTTCTGATAAGGCCAAATTCACATAATTTTGGTACTGTTAGAAATTGTTTTATGTTGCAAGAGTTATTTGCTTGGCTTTGATGCTTTCCGATTGTGTTCTTCAATCTTCCCGACCTTTTGAGTGATTGCTTATGTGTGGTTACTATTGCTTGCTTACGATAGATTGACCGGAGTGTGACGACTAGAACTATCAAGAGTTATGAGTGCGAATCATCTTCATCAACATTGCAGGCAAGTTCACACTTTGATCATATCCCTTTCATACCCAGTTTTTATGCATTAGTTTCACCCTCAAACATTGCATGGTTAGGATGTGATTAACATGTGGGTTGGGAAGTAGTTGATGAGGTAGAACCTATTGCCCTGTTATATTCAAACCTTGGGAGTTACTTCTACGTTTGCTTATATTGCCATGCTATGCTAGTAGATGTGGATTGGGTGAGTGTATCCATGACAGATGTGAGGTTGTTATTTAATGGTTTACTTAAGGTGGCAAATTTAATACACATGTGGGTGGATTGAGGCACCTGGGTATTCCAGCGATTGCCTGTTTTTATTTATGGACCGCCACCCAGGCTCAAAGGGATCATGAGATTATTCATACTAGAAACTTCTGTGTGCAGCCACAAGCTACTATGGGCTCTAGCATAGTTGATTAGGTCGTGCGAACTCTTACAGTGGTAGACTAGCAGATGTAGGGGAAAGTAGGTGTAACGGTCTACCTGATCATAAGGTGCTAGCGCTTCTGAAAGACTATGTCTCGGTCATCCGTTTCTCAAACACCATGTAGTGCGAGAATCCCAACGGAGGAGATCGAGTCTTGTGGGGAAAAGTGCACAAACCTCTGCAGAGTGTATAAACTAATCATGATTAGCCGTGTCCCCGGTTATGGACATCTTGAGTATCTAGGACTTGGATTATCATGTGAATCTCATCATGTGCTTTAATTAATTTTGTTGGGTTTTAATGATGATGTTTAATTGGGATTGAGAGGGTGTCTACACTCTCAATATTTTTCAACCAACTTTGTAGTTAAATAAAATGTATTCCTTTGCAGTAGGGAAAAATTGGCTTTTCGCAAAAACATTATAACCATAGAGCTTTTCCACCAGCCATATATGCATGTAGTGATAGTTATCATTCATCATTATCCTCTGGTGTGAATTTGCGAGTACATTTAATGTACTGACCGTTTGTGGCTGCAACGTCTCATGTTGCTGGATTATCTTACGACGAGTAAGTGATACGTTAGGGTTACGATTTCTACACTCAACTTTGCCGTTGGTGTTGATGAGAATCCACAGCCTTGTTGTTACTTCCGCTATTTGGATTGAGGTAATAGTATTTACGTTACTTTATACATGTGCTTTACCTCTGTTATAAATCCTCGAGTACTGTGTGTGTCAGCATACCGATCCAGGGATGACACTTAAGCACAGAGACTTGACCGTCTGAGGTCAGGTCGCTACACGGGCGCCGTCGGACCTTCGTGAGGGCAATAGGGTATACCCCTTCCCCACTATCCCTCGCGTACCGGGGAAAACCCTAGAACTTTTTCGGGCAACAACGGTGGCATCGTCGCATTCCTTCTTGAAGGTGTTGCTTGGGGCGCGGCGCTTCGAAATGCTGGGAGCGTGGTGGTACTTCTTCGGAGGGTGCAACTATTGCTGGTCTTCCTCTCTTCATTGATCTACCGGTGTCGGCATTTCTTTCTCTTTCTTCTTCTTCTTCTTCTTCTTTTTCTTCTTCTTCTTCTTCTTCTTCTTCTTCTTCTTCTTCTTCTTCTTCTTCTTCTTGTTTTCTTTTGGGCTTATCTGTGCTGCGGCCCCAGCAAGCTGGATGTATCGGGTGTTTGCTTTGTAATACAAAGCGGGGGAAACCCTTTATCATAGAGGTCTTGGCGTTGGTTATGACGTGGCTTGGTTGATCTGTGGCTTGCCTCATCGTCATAGGCATGAAGTTGGACTAGGGTAGCGTGTATCATTGTAGGCATGGTTGGTGTGGGTGGTGGATGTGACGGCTAATTCTTGTGATTAGCATTGTAATAGCTGAAAGTCCTTGTATCCGGCTTCTTTACCGCTTCTTCTTAAATGTGATGATACTCATGCTTGTGCGGATCGTAGAAAAAATTCACAAGAATACTTGAACTGAATGTCCAGTGTTTTCTTTACCTCAGTTCATGAATGTAAATGGTTCAGTTCGATATCCGTTCCCTTATTCTAGAGTCGGTTATGTTCTTGAAGAAAATTAGGATGGGTAGGACCAAGGGACCATGAAAATGGCGATCTTCTAGCAGTTGGCTCCATGTTGAAGTCCCATATTAAAAGGCAACTGCTTAATACATGTTTCGATTTTTATAAGATTTTTTTGTAAGGATTTGTACTAGTACTTAATATATATAGCCTTTGGCCTTTCCTTAAAAAGCAAAAAAAAGGTAGGTTCAACGTCTTAAGTTGCAGTGGTAGCATTGTATAATGGAAATGGAACTTGGATTAACGTGTATTTGTCCAACAAGGCGTGTGTGCAATTGTGCACAGGCAATCAGGCATGGTAAGCCGCGCTGGCGCGCTCCACCGATCAAGTAGAATAATTGGCTAAAGGACACACATGCTCGCGTAACGTGGCTTTATAAAAGCAGCACACGCCAGAGTGCAGAGCCGGTGTGGAATGGATAGAGATAGGGGACTGAAGCTGGATCAAGGGATGCCAGCTCAATGTCCTGCATGCACCATAGTACTGAGCGAAGTAGCTAGCGAGTGTTCGTAAAAAAATGCCGGCAGGTAGGATCAGGAGGCAGTGGGAACGTAACTAAATGAACTAGTTCTCACGATATCGGTTTACAAACCTTCCCTCAAACTAAGGCTGATCACAATAGAAATGTCATAGGTAGTATCATGCATGTCCACTAAATTTTTTCACGAAGATGACATACAATTGAATGCTAAAAGAGAAAATGGAGTATCATGATATGATATGATACCAAATCATATTAAATAATGTATTAGTATGTATCATGTATGATAATAAATAAAGTCACTATGATAACAACTTATGATACTAAAGAACCAGATGCAATGGATGTGTCATCAAGTCTGCAATGACCTTGTTACTGCACCTGTTTTCTTACTGGCATGTCTACATGTTGTGTACTTCCTTGATGGTTTCATGGAAGGACACACACCATGATACATGTATGCATAGCTTCATCGCATATAAAATCAGCATATGAGCTCGGTTGTCGTCGCAAGAGGGAGAAGACATACTCAAACTGAAAAGGGGAGATACCTAGCTCCCTTAATCTCTGAATGAATGCATGGAACTTAACCCAGGGAGTGTCTTGGGATTGGGAGGCAACAAAAACTCAAATGTGTGGTACAACGGCAAAATTTACATGACATCAATTGTTCCCGCAATGAACAGGAGATGATCTTGTACAAGGGTCCACCGTCTTCCATGGATGCTTGATGCATGTTACTTTTTGCTATGGAGGCTGGTGCTAGGTTTGTTTCGACACTTGACAAACTTGTACTGGACAGGAGAATAGCACCACTTTTAATAGTATCTGAATTGCACCCTTTTCTTATATTCAAAAGGTCATATGGAAAAGTCGATCATAAAAGAGAAATACAAACACATAATTTTATATCATTCGATGAAAGGTAGCCCAATGTATTATGTAGCTCGATCCTTGTCGGATTTTATTGTGTCTTGGCCATTATAAATTTTCAAAGTTGGCACAAAAGTGTCTCACATCAAAGGCTTGTTGTTTAAGTTGCATCATAAGAATTACCTCTTATTGGACACTTATGGCATAATTAATTCTGAATCAAAATAAACTCATGATTTAACCATGCCACTCATAATTTTAATAAAGTGGTTTGTGAGAAATGATATTTTCATTTAAATTTCATGTTGTTCTTTCAGTGTGTTACTTATACTGTTTCAGGAATATATATTGTGGGAAATATGCTTTGCATGATTGCTTGTATCAGGAAACACCTCCTCTACAAAAACCAAAACACCTCGCCTCAGCATGAAAGGCACCTGTCATGTATGTTCTGAAGATTAATTGCCAGCAAATTTCAGAAGTTTTTTGTGTTTTGGACATTCAAAGTAAATTTCTGGCCACAATATGTCATTGCAGGTCCCCGCCTCTACGGCACAAAGACAACCTACTAATTAACCAGTGTTGCTATGGAATCAATATGTTTGAAACGACGGGTAATTGGACACATAAACAGAGAGAGTGAATAACAACACACACACGCAAGCCTCTTTAGCGTTATCAACAAGTTGCCTGCTTTCATTTTCGTCCCACTCCTCACATTGCTCCTTGCTTACTTATCATGTGTGCGAGACACACGAAAGCTCACATTTTATCATCGCACATGATAAAATTTCCTGCCATTAATATTGCATCTTTCCTACACCGATTCTATAATTTGGAGTCCGGTAAATTGCTTTAGTTTGCTTATCCTACCAATTAATAGACAATTGATAATCGTTCCACCCATTTAAAGAGACGAATGTCAAGTCCTTTTCTCTATGATTTTGTTTAAAGTGCAAAAATCGGCCGCCTCAATAGATCAGAATGAACACTCTTTTGATATGGTTCACAATTTAGTTTCCATTTTTAAGAGGCGCCCTTCATATAGACTACATATGATTGAGAGGCAAACAAAAACTGGCATGTTCAAGTGTCAATGCATGCAAGATATGTGTGTCTCAATTAACTTGTAAACTTGGCCTCATATTCACCCAACAAAACTGCAATAGATTCAACTATTATCGTAAGTTTGTAAAGCACTTCGAGTGTTGTAAAAGCAACCGCTACCAACAAGCTGAGTTTTGCTTGGTTATGGATATTTGAGTGCATTCTTGTACAATCTATGTCTATTGTCGTTTGCATCAATAGAGACTTGTTATAATTTAAGGGAACTCCTTTGTGCTTTATAATCGTGAACAAGTAATATGAAATGTCCAAGCGAAAGACCATATTACTTGTCCAAAATTGAAGGATGATATACTTTGAAGAGATAACCGAGAGCATTCATTCAACCATTATATTCAGAAACTATCAAAAATTATGAATATTATAGAAAGATCATGCTTCGATTGAAAAATTGGAATCAAATTACCTATATTTCCTACTCGCAAACCAAAAGTGTTGTTTTTACCTTGAACATGTGAAATATGACATAATAACAACACCTCAGGTTTTCTTTATAGAGGCTAAAACACCTAAAGTGCTAGCTTTGAACACATTCTGAACGTTCAGGAAATTAATTGATGGCAGCCAGCGTAAGTTAGTTGTCTTTCAATTAGACATTCACACTTTCTAGTCAGCACTATAAATGTAGACTCCATAAGTCCCCCTCTAGGGCATGTAGGAGAGACGAGGGACTAGTATTATGTACGACAACTACACTTCTTTTTCTATATAGGTTCGTGCAAGTTGATGAATAGTTGAACACATAAAGGAATAGAAACTGAACAACAATTCACACACAAAGGTTGTTGTCGTTCTGAACTCTAGTCATTTGCTCCAGGTAGCTGTCTACTCACTAGTCTCAGCATTGTTTCTTGCTTAGTTACATGGATTTCGGGCATGGCACCTAACACCAAAAAATATTAGCGAGATGGAGAACAGAAGCACCAACAAACATTGCACAGTATGAGCTTGGTATGTGTGGGGAGTACGGCCATGCCAGGATGTCGCACAAAATAAACATGGTTGCATAATTGAATTACTGGAACGATTGGCTATTGTACTACTTCGCCTTACTTTCACAATGTTGACATTATTTGTATAAGTAATGCAACATCTTAATTTTAATTCCTATGTGAAATACGTGCTACAATTTTGAAAATCATCAAATGAAGGAAGTTCCATGTGACTTACTTACAAAAGGTGGGCAGGTAATTAAAGTGCATCAAGGACCTCAATGGGCGTACAAGGGGCCTCAGGATGCTACCAGCTTATATACAAGTTTGCCTCTGCATATGGACGCACCTGGCTAATAAACGATGCTGCAACCACACCACTCCGTGTTGATCTCAAGAGTTTATAAATGAATATTTTTACACACTATCTCTACTTGCACTAGCTTGTTTCGCTTGGCTGTCTTCAGCACATCTGGGATTATGAGGTGTAGCTTAGGACCAGCTTGCTGCATATTAAGAGAATAATGACAAGGTATTTTCTCCTGCCTCTGCTTGACCACATCATAGGTCCTCTGACTTATATCTAACACTCTTTTCACAATAGTGTAAAAAAACACTCTTTTCAAAATGGTTATTATATATAGTGTCTCTTTTCTTAGATACATCCCCTACATTGGATTGAGAGGCTGTAGTAACTTATGTGTCCGGCTGGCACAAGGCATCATTGCCATATCTGAATCTTGAACAACTTGGCATGATATTAGCTCGATGATCTGGATACAAACAACTAGCATTATAAAGCATTTCTTGTATTGTACTAATTAACAACTACTAGCAGTTGGTTAGTTTTTTTCTCAAAAAGAAGAGTAAAACCATCCGCCTCTACATAGATTGATGCACACAACCATGAAGTATTTATTATAATGCCAACGAAGTCTAAGCATTGTGTTGCTGAATAAACCAGTTTAAAAATAAATAAACAAACCCTTGCGGGAGTATCTCTTCAATCCTACCATGAACCCTATGATCATTGAACATAATCCACCAGTCTTGCTACAAATGACCGAAACAGCAAAAATATGTCACTCCTAGACAAAGCCTTACAAATGGATCACCATACATGTGCCGATGTTGACGAGTCCAATCGAAGATCGAACTTGAGATGTTCATCTCCGAAGGCAAGCTTCGAGCCAACCCCTTCAAAAAGGGCATGTATGTTGCCTCATCTACACATAGTGGAGAGATCATGGGTTTTACATGGAGTTCGCACATACTCATTGGCAACCGTCACTGCCAACAATCTCGCTAGAGGCTGATGATCCCGACGATGAAAGAGCTCAAGGAGTGGCGGAGGCTACTGGAAAATCCTTGGGCAAGCCAAGAAGGCCAGGTCAAAGCTGACCTCACAAACTTTTCAATTATACCCCCCCTCAATCTTCACTATTTGTTGCTATGCTAGGCGGGCGACGACCAGGTTTTCCCAACATAGCTCTGCCCTGAGCCCATGCCCGTTGGAGAAGGCGGTGCAAGCATCCCCTTACAACTCCGCTTTCCGTCTCTCCCGCACCTCCTTCGTTTCCACCGATGGGAGAGGGGGCAATGTTGGTCGTTCGAATACAGCCAGAGCTTGCCACCTTTACATCCTTCTTGTAGATCCGTCGATTACATCCCTAGGAGCGACACCTCAATGTCCATCACCATGACCCTCACCAGCCTGATCGGGCCCCAAGGTAGAAGCATTGCCACGCCACCAAATTTTGCATGAGCCCATGCAGAGGCAGCACGAACAATACCTACAAGCGCCGACACCATCTATGCCAACCACTATGCACATGTTTGCAAGAACATGAATCCACCAGATGTTGTCGGCGTGCCAAGGTCGTGCCTCTCCGATTGCAGCATGCCTTCCGTGAAGAAAAGCCAGTCCCCAGCTCGTTGCGGCCACCATGGCAGCACCGCAACGCATCACACCCTCGCCTAGCTCTTCACAGCCAAGCCAATGCTAGATGCACGCCATTGCATTGGATCGGAGCCAAATTTGCCACCTCCTACTGCTCGGCCATGCATGTTAAATTGTGTGCTTGTTCTATCAACATTTGTATTGTTTGCAACATTAAATGAATTCAATTTTTTTGTGATATGACAATTTCTAAAAAGAATGGTGAAAACCCAAAGCATGGTGAACTTATTAAAATTTGAAGGATGCTAGTTTTTATGGAGAAATTTGAGAGCTATAAATCTACCGTGCAAGTTTCGGAATCATCAAGGTTTTGTAAGATACGCAAAGGGTTGCCTCTTTTTAACATGTTGGCAACAAGTAAGCTGTTTTTTCCAGCTCAGGAACCAAAAGAGTTTGGTTAACATCTTCAATGTCTTGACTGTGACTCTTCATGTGAAACTGGTATCTATATTCAGAGCATGAGTACATAGCAACATCTCAATTTTCTATTGCAGAGGCAGAAACATGTGAGGCGCTAACTTGAGAGGTATCATGCACGTCGTGAAAATTAGTTGTTGGCAACCACCATCCGTTTTGTCCTTGGGTGAAATCTTCACACTTTCTGCCCAGCTACAAACATGTCATCCCCATAAGTCCGTCCAAGGCATGTAGGAGTCGTCCATTTTTCATTTTCCCATCTAGGGGTTCTTCCGAACTGATTAACGGTTGGAGAGGCGAGAGTGAACAGATAGTACTCCCTTCGTTCGGAATTACTTGTCGCAGAAATGGATGTATCTAGACGTATTTTAGTTCTAGATACATCCATTTCCGAGACAAGTAATTCCGAACGGAGGGAGTAGTAAACAACCTCACAAGTCTCTTGCTCATTGTCTCCTCCTTTCCCTTAACGCTAATCATTGTCTACATGATGATCGACCATACGTACAGACGTACTATGGGCTTAGGAGGTGTCAGGATTAGCGTGTGTGCCATTTTTCCCATTCACGCAGTAGTTGTACAACGATGGCAATGCTGTGTGTGGAAATGCGACTGGCTCGCAATATCAGCGAGGCAAGATAGGACGCACACCATCGGTTTTGCCATGTCAGTATGCGTGCGTGTTTGTGAGTCTCGTAACGGAAAATGCGCCACGTCATGACGGCATTGGATGTCTGGTACAGCTCGGCCATCGTGCTTTGATGGCCTATCCGTTGGATCTGTGGGTTTGCCGATGGTACATGGCCAGCCGGGTGGAGCATCGGCCTCGGCGACGCTTATGAGTCTCATCGATATGTATTGACCAAAACATTGTTCTCAACGCGGCAGATGTGAGGCTCGATGGATCCTTCGACGAGTAGGAGATGGGAGCGTGTGCTCGTCGCTGGCCTCTGGTGCGCCCACCCAGACGGTAGCAAGCGGCATGGTGCAAGCGATGAGTTTCCTCCGCCCAAAAGATGCAGAGCTGCGGGGTGCTTGGCTTAGCCCATTGATTATTTTGGGTTGGTCTCACATGCAACTTTTGGCAGAGACAACATGCTGCACAAATCAGCCATGATTTTTTATTTTAACTTCCAAATTTGGATCTATTGTGAACCGAAAGCTCCATTGATGTTTTATTTGCATATATATGTGTTTCTTGCGACTAGGGCCTTTAAACAAGACCACTATTGAGTACGTTTTGACAAGTTTTAAAAACGTCACCAAGTTTATTCTATTAAAACTTGATACGACGAAGGATAAAACTTTAAACACTAAACCCTAAGCCTTAAGCCCTAAAAACAAATGAAACCTAGTGAAAACCTATTATTATGACTTTGGTTTTAACATTTGAAACTTAGTAAATTTTTAAAAGTTGCCAATTTATTTAAGAGCAAGCATGTGTATGTTGCGATGTGTTTATTTTCATGCATAATGAAACTTTCTTTAAAGGAAGGGTGATACTTTAATATCAAGCTTATACTGATTATGCCTGGGCTTCGTACAATGTCAAGAGCCAGTCGAGATATTGTTGTAAGCACAGTGCTTAATCGTTGAAAGGGGAAAAAATGGCATACGGAAAGGTTTCCCATAGTAACACTTCCATTGTACATACATTTTCTTCTCCACTTGATTCAGTTTGTGCTCTTCATTTTCAGCATAATGCCAACAATGTTGAGTACTGTGTAGTTGGGACTTGGAACTATTTATGCAGCATGTGCGTGGATATTCTGGTTATACGCAAGTAAAACTAGTGTTCTTGTAGTGTTTTGTTGTTCCAAAAAGAGTCGTATATTAATTGTAACGAATGAATAAAATTTAACTCAATGTGTATTCTTACTATGCATTCCATTTGATTTATTTTCTGAAGAAAATGCTTCATCAAATGTACATATTGTTTATGTCACACCGAAATTATATATTTCCAAAGCATATAGAAATGTCACTATCTCAAAGCAATAACGCTTCTATCGATTAAAAAATGTTTGCACACAAATAGTATGCTCCAATTGCACCATAAGAATTATGCTTCCATTATTTTAAAATTATTCTAGACTTTTCGGGAAAAGACATTCACCTGATCTTAAGAAATATTTTCAAAATTTTGAATTGTTTGTGAAATTTAACTCGTTAAAAGTATTCAATAATTGAATAGATGTTCAGAAATTTTATAAATATTTGGAAATTTTTAGAACGCATAATTTTTAGCAAAACAAATCACAAATTGTATAAAAATACTCATGCAATTTCAAAAATGCTCTCAATAATTAAAAATGTCCATAAATTTAAATATAAAATGGAAAGTAAAAATAGAATGTAAAAACAAAAAATGGAAGAAAAAACCACCAAAACCAGTAGAGAAATACATGAATAAAAACCAATAGATTGAAACCGGCGAAACTAATAGAGAAACACACGGAGAAAACAATAGATTGAAACCAACAAGCCTGCTGCTCATGCCTAATGTGCCAGCCTAGGTTGCTCCCGCGTGGGCAGTGATTATGGTGGAGCTGAATCCTTGATACCAAGCCTACAAAGATGTTTATTTCCACTTTCAAATTTGTTTAATCTTCGAGGAAAGTTGCAGTTTGCCGCAGGTGCTCTACTTTTAAGAAACATTGACTGAAAGAAGAGCCTCCCCTCCGATTTCCATTAGAAGAAACCATATGGTCACGGATACCTAATACGTACAAGCTACTACTAATAGAAAACAAACATGGGCAAGTGGCTAACAAGAGGCAGGGGGGGGGGACCCTAGCCGCCCCTCGCCCGTCGCATCGCCCCAACGGGCGACACAGGGGGAAAACCCTAGCCGCCGCCCTTCGAGTCTCCTCCTCCTTTCCCCCTCCTCGCCGCCGTCCATAGCGCCACCGGGTGAAGCCTGGCCGGCCGGGCGGCGGGGCGCTTCTCCCCATCCTCTCCGTCTTGGCTGGCGCGGGACAGCAGGATTCAGAGGAACGCCGGGCGAACGTGGGGTCCGGCGGCGCGATGGGTGGGTCTCCCATTGGCGTCGTGCGCGGCGCGGCGGTGGCGACCTGCGTGTCGTGAGGTGGTGGTTGTGTTGGCCTAACCAGTGGTCGCGGGTGCCGCCGGATCCAGATCGGATCCATCTGGATCCTTTCTTCGGACTCTGTCGGCCGCCGCGGGGTGGTGATGATCGTCGCTGGCCATGTCGGATCGTTGGATTCGGCGTCTGGAGATCTACAAGGAGTTCTTCTCGATCCTCCTTTCTGGTGGGCTGAGCCCCATGGCTCTTTCATGTTCGCGGGTTTCGGATCGTGGCTTGCCAGATCCGGAGTACACGGAGGTTTGGTGGCATAGGATGGGGACCGGAGGAAACTTTGGTCGGTGTGTTCGACCCGGCATCGACAACGTCACTTGACGCCATTACCCTTCCTGGAGGCGAAGCCGAGGTCCCCCCTATCCACCCCCGAACCCCTCCCGGACGAAGTCCAAAATTCAGTCTGGATTGGGCGGCGGCGGCGTCCTGCGCGTCGTATCCTCCATGGAGGCGCCGTCTTGGGAGGAACTGCTGTTCGGGGGAGAGATGTTGTGGATGGTGGGCTCCGAGTAGCTCCAGCAGTGGCGATGGTGTGGAGGTTGCCAGGTGGTGCGGCGTTGTATCTACCGTGTCATTGACGACGAGGGGTGGCGGCATGGTGCAACTGCATATCGACGACGGGTGCGGCTGGATGGACGAGCGCAGGTTGGTCGAGCTGTCTTGCGCCATGGTGGCGTCGACGGCAGGCCTGGCAAGGTCTGTGCGTCACAACCTGCTATGGAGATGGATCGATGGAAGAAGGCGGCGGCAGCCTCGGTGAGTGCACCGGACCGGCGTGTGACCCAGTCCCGGTATGTGGCTAGGATGGGGCATCCGGCATTAGTTGTTAGGATTTGGTGCGATGTTTGTTTGGTATTAGGCTCGGACATTCGGCACCATTGCATCAAGGGGGTAGGAGTAGCGACAGATGTTGCCTAGATGGTGGCTTCAGGATTACTGATATACTACTTTGTAAGGTCTTTTATTAATAAAGTGGTCGTATGCATTGTCCAGATGCAGAGGCCGGGGGTGCATCCTCCTTTTTTAAAAAAATAGAAAACAAACATGAATGACCCAGATCCTGTAGTTAAAATTATGGTGTGAATCAGGTTAGTTTGTTTTTTAAAATAGGTTGATTTTTCTGAGACAACAAAAATAACTAGGTTATTTTTTTAGAAACAATATTTTTTTAGGGGTTTTGAGAAACAATAACTAGGTTTTTTTTAGGGGAAACAATAACTAGGTTAAATGCGTAGGAGTGCAGAAGCTGAGAAATTTACCCGTTGCAAGGTAGCCCAGCAAGCAGCGACAACCCATGCGGCCCATTTATGCACACCAACAACAAGCCATGAGCCGAAAGAGCTGCTCTTTCTAACGTGGAGTCGCGGGCATCAAGCACGGCCCATGAAGTTGAGGCTTTGTCAGCGGACGAGAAACCAACCGATCCATCCGCTTCGTGTTCGAGTCGAGTCCGGCGATGAGCTGCGGCCGCCTCGGCACCCCATCTAGCCCTGTTGCTTTTTTTTTGGCGATGGAAATAGGGCGTTTTATTTCAAACTCACAGAATTACAATCCTTAGCAACAAGTTCAGAAATAAAAGGAGGGGGTTGGTTAAGCCAGCACGTAGTGCTATCCCCAGATCTACCATAATTTGCTAAGCAATGTGCAACTTTGTTTTGATCACGAGAAACTTTAACACGAACAAACACCCTATTCTCCAGTAAACCTTTGATTTCTGCCAAGAGATGACCATATGCTGATCTGTCCAGTGAATCATTAGATAGTGCTGACAAAGCTGCCAAACAATCAGATTGTAGCTGAACTGGTCGATTCGACCGTTAAACTGCGAGACTTACTCCTTCCATAATCGCATGTAACTCTGCTTCCAGCGCCTCATTACAGTGATAAATGCGTAGGTAGGCCGCAAAAATAACACCACCCTTGTCATCACATAAAACCATACCTGATCCTGCAGCTCCGTCTTCCGCACAATAAGAACCATCAACAGAAAGAGCTACCCAGCCCAGCGGAGGAGCCGGCCAAGGAAGGCATGGCAATGATGACCGAGTTTTTTCAATCACTGGTTCCATCAAGATTGGAGCTTTACCTTTGATCACCTCTTCCACACCCATACAGCCTAATTGTAGCAAAGAGTTAAGATAGCTGCATAGATAATCACAAGACACCTCCGTCGGTGGAATAGGTTTGGCATGCATGACTTCATTACGTAAATGCCAAACCCTCCATAGCACCATAATGATCATGTCCCGGACATTGCTCTGCTGACCAGCAAGCAAGTGAAGAAACCATTCATCACCCGTACATGCAATATCATACCTGTTTGGCAATGGCCAACGGTCCTTCATTGCCTCCCATAAGCTTGCCGCGTTGGGACAGACTAGTAAAGCATGAAATGACGATTCATCTTCTCGCCCACACATTCCGCATGTTGCCCTTGTACCAATATGACGCCGATTCCTCTCTAAGTTAGTTGCTAGTGTACCAGTAATTACCTTCCATGCAAAAACTTTCATCTTAGGAGGAACCAAGGCACGCCATACAATATTCCACATACCACGTTCACCACCAGGACATGTGCTGCTTGCTCCTTGCGAGAAACGGTCCATGTGCTCACGCGCGAGGAATCGGGAGTCGCCCACATCGTCAATTGTTGAAGGCCATGCACGATCATCGAACCTCTTGACCTAAGTAAAGCACTAGTAGAAGGTAAAACTCTTACTTTACCGATTTTATTTGGCCACTGAAAAGAATTATCTTGCTAATTTCAATTCAATGTCGTATATATGATGTGTTTGCCAATGCCGACTGCCTTTTGCAAGTGGTCTCATCATTAAATTTCTTCATTTTGGTAACCACATCACCGGTGTACATTATCAATCAGTTTGTCGAATTATGTATCCAAAGATTTGCCAAACACATTACTATCAGTACAAGTTTTGGTTGAAACTACACATATTATATGCGCCAATGTTGAAGTTACATACCTCCCTTTTTTTGCACTAGAGCTATCCCCTTGATCATAGACACTAAATCAAAATCTGACCGTCCAATTTAATCCGGATGCAGTGGATCATTGTGAACCCTCATAGGTAGTGAGCCTCCTTGAAAAGGTTTAGCAGTTTAGGATGCTAACTGCTGCTCTCTCTCTCTCTCTGCCTAGTGCTAAATTTTTACGGTTAGCAAAACTTAGCTTGTTTCTTTAAAGGTCAGATCTGATCTTGGGAGAACAATTTTATTGCAGTTCCACTCGTACGTCGCCAAACCAGCAGCCACAATGACGGTCAATCAGATCCATGGTGGCTAGCTGGGTTCAGATGTGTCACGGGAAGTCGGTAATTAATACTCTCTCCATCCCATAATATAAGAGCGTTTTTGACACTTGTGCCTGCACTAGCGTCAAAAACACTATGGGACAGAACGAGTAGTTATGTATACGGGTACCTCATGTATATTCGTGAAACCTTTTTCTTAAGCACACGCTTTGAAGTCTTGATGCCTTTGTTCACATGCATGCACCTACTGCATACTTTGTACTTTCCCGGATCATAATATATACTACACCTGACGCGTCAAGTGCCACTTGAGAACTTGAGGTCGTCTTTTGAAGATTATCGACCGGATTAAGTTAACTAGGAGCGGCAGCTTTTTGCCGCCCCAAAGTGCACCTGACGCGTCAAGAACAAGTGGCCAAAAGTGGTGGGATCAATAATGCACCTCTGCTTGATTAGTTTTTATGCACAAGCAAATCAACATGTGAGAGAGAGAGAGACCCACCCTCAACCACAGCTCATCGTCGACGGTAAGCTGTTCTTGCATCCAGAGACCAGTGTAGCTAGCTATCTAGCGATGCAGGTGGTGACGGGCGCCATGGGCAGCCTGCTCCCCAAGCTGGGGCAGCTGCTCATGGAGGAGTACAACCTGCAGAAGAACGCCAAGAAAGGCGTCGAGTCTCTCGTGCGAGAGATGAAGAGCATGCACGCTGCGCTCTGCAAAGTGGCGGAGGTGCCGCGCCATCAGCTCGACGAGCAAGTCAAGCTCTGGGCTGACGAGGTCAGGTATCTTTCCTACGACATAGAAGACATCGTTGACAAGTTCATCGTGCGTGTCGAGGGCCCTAGTAAACCTGCTGCTGATGGCAACAAGCTCACAGACCTTGTGGAGAAGATGGCCAACTTGTTTAACAAGGGCAAGGCGCGCCGCCAGATCGCTAGCGCCATCAAGGAAATCAACAAGGATGTCCAAGAGGTGGCCAACAGGCGCGGCAGGTGCGTACCCGATTCCGATTGACGGACCTAGCTATGCTTTGGTTGCCGATTGGTCAGTGACTTATGGTTCGTGGAGGGAGAGGGGAGTAGACATCGCCACATCGGGGCATGTACTACTATTTAGATCAAATAACATTTGTAATATTTTTTAATTTGTGGGTATATCCTCCACTCGCAGGTACACAGTTGATAATATTTTGCCTAAGCCTACGGCTGTGACCACTATCGATCCTCGTCTCCGCGCTCTATACACTGAAGTTACAGAGCTTGTTGGCATCTATGGGAAGAGGGATCAAGAGCTTCTCAAGTTATTAGCTTTGGGAGATGAAGATCCCTCCAACAAGAGACCAAAAATAGTCTCTGTCGTTGGATTCGGCGGATTGGGCAAGACCACTCTGGTCAGAGCAGTATATGACAAGATCAAAGGTGGTTTTGATTCACGGGCTTTTGTTCCAATTGGTCAGAATCCTGACATGAAGAAGATTTTCAGGGACATCCTTATTGGTCTAGACAAAAATACGTATACTAATATCAATCTCATGGTACTAGATGAAAAACAACTTATCGAAGAAATCCGGGACTTCCTTCACGACAAGAGGTATGCACCCCTCAGCCAGTTACAGTCAAACGTTCCTGGTGATGAGCTTTTTTTTTTTTGGCATCCTATCGAAGCAGTTACACTCAAATGACCGATTAACTAGTACTCCCTCCGTTCCTAAATATTTGTCTTTCTAGAAATTTCAAATGACTACTACATAAGGATGTATGTAGACATATTTTAGAGTGTAGATTCACTCATTTTGCTCCGTATGTAGTCACTTGTTGAAATGCCTAGAAAGACAAGTACTTAGGAACGGAGGGAGTAGAAGGCTTGGAATACTATCCGCCGCTAGTATGCATCTTTTCAATTAGACATTTTACACGTTTCCTATAAAGATAGGCATAATATTGTACAATTGAGGTACAATTTGTAGATTTGTTCTGTTGGAGGAGGATGTTCATTATTAACTTTCCTATTGGCTCTCGGGCGTTTGTTTAAAAAATAAAAGAAATGGAGGTTTTCCTAGTGGTTTTGAGTAATTTAATCTTATTTATAGAATTGCACTTTTTCGGTTAACTAGGAATAGTTTATTGGCAGACATCACATCGTGAATTTGATACCCATTTGGTTATTTGGTTTGACCTTTCGGATAGATATAGTGCATTACTTATATAAGTAACAGTTTCATAACAGTGACTACATGTGTGTTGCTACGTGCCACCCATCTGTTACTAATTTATGCTTCCTTGAATGATGTTTTTTGCTTGGACAGCATTTCATTCTCTGTTCATAATAATGCTATATATCGTCGAATATATTATTGATGAGTTTGGAATCTGGTGTCCCCTTGTTTTCATCCTTATATGTACTAAACTATACATAGTTTGTGTGTATGTCATATGGCGCTTTATGAGCCCCTGTGATGTGTGCATCAACATTTCATTAATTTTCTCTCCCAACTTGTACAGGTATCTCATCGTAATTGATGATATATGGGATGGAAAACTATGGGGAGATATCAAGTTGGCTTTCTCTAATGTGAACAATTTGGCAGTCGCCTAATCACGACAACTCGCATATTTAGTGTGTCCATAGCATGTTGTCCTTCCACTCATGATTCCATTTATCAAATGGAACCTCTCTCAGATAGTGACTCTACAAAGCTCTTTTGTAAAAGAATATTTTCAAGTGAGAATAAATGTCCTAGTGAACTTAAGGAAGTGTCTAGAGATATTTTGAA
Organism: Triticum dicoccoides; assembly: GCF_002162155.2. Lineage (NCBI taxonomy): Eukaryota > Viridiplantae > Streptophyta > Magnoliopsida > Poales > Poaceae > Triticum > Triticum dicoccoides. Next base: position 553,428,966 of record NC_041388.1, on the reverse strand, counting down.
GAAATGTGGCGGTGTACCATTAGCTATCCTTACTATAGCTAGTCTTCTCACTGTTGGTCATCAGATCAAGCCAAAAGTTGAATGGCAAGTTCTGCTAGATTCAATTGGGCGTGGACTTACAGAAGAGGCAAGTATGGAGGAAATGCAGAGGATACTGTCACTTAGCTACTATGATCTGCCTTTTGATCTGAAGACTTGCCTATTATATTTATGTATGTATCCAGAAGATCATGAGATTGACAAAAAAGATCTGATATGGAAGTGGATATGCGAAAATTTTGTGCAGCATGGAAAACATCAGACTAGCATGTTTGAAGTTGGGGAAACTTTTTTTAATGAGCTCATAAACGGATACATGATTATACCAATATTCAACAGTTTTCGTGAAGTAAAAAGTTGCCGTGTGCATGACATGGTGCTTGATATGATTCGTTCCTTGTCAGCTGAAGCAAAGTTTTTGACAATATTGGAAAGTAACAAGGATGTGACTAGTTCTCACAGAAATATCCGTAGACTATCTCTCCAGAATACCGAGGAAGATCAACAAGCTGCACCTCTCATCAATTCAATGTGTATATCACAAGTGAGGTCCATCAATGTCTTTCCACCAGCTGTGACTATCATGCCTGCTATATCTAGCTTTGGTGTTTTACGTGTATTGGACTTGTGTCGATGCCGTATTGGGGCAATTAACTTTCAGCCTAACTTGAGGGATATTAGGTATTTATTTCACCTGAGGTACCTAGGTCTAAAAGAAACCGGTATCTCTGAACTGCCAGAGGAAATAGGAAATCTACAGTTTTTGCAAGTTTTAGATTTAGGACGCACTAATGATATGAGACATTTGCCATCATCTATGTGGAAGCTACAAAAGTTAATGGTCATCAGGGTTTCTTCTCGCTGCTATTGGCACCCTGGTGTATTGGGTAACCTGGCTTCTTTGGAAGTAGTCGAGGGGATCTATGCCTCTCCGAGCACCGTGCAAGAGCTTGGCTGCCTGGCAAGGCTGAGGAAGCTCGACATTTACTTCTTTGATTGGAGCCTCGAGGTAGAGGAAACTTTTGTGGAGACTATATACAACCTGCATGATATCAGAAGTCTACGTATTGCCTGCGACGATGTACCATACTTGGATCTCTTGGGGGGGCGCTGGGAACCCCCTCGATGCCTTTGCAAATATACTTTCACATCAGACCATATCGCATGCTCTGGATTGCCGATGTGGATAACAAAATGTGGCCCCTCACATCTATCAAACCTATCATCGTTTCATATCAGAGTCAAGGATGTGCAGCAAGAGGATGTGCAAATCCTTGGGAGGTTGCCAACTCTTCGCCATATCTGGATAAGCAGCACCCACCAAACAAAAAGGCTGCTCGTCATCGGTGCAGATGAGTTCCGTTGTGTGATAGCCTTTGGAATGCATTGTGAGCCAGCCAATCAGGTAGTCTTTCAACAAGGAGCATTGCCAAATGCAGAATATGTCCGATTTAATCTGGGTGTGCGGGTGGCCAAAGAAGATGGTGACAGCGATCTGTTTGAGCTTGGCTTGGGTAACCTTCTCTCACTTCAGGGTGGATTAGTTGAAATCCATTGGGATGGGGTCACCATTATGGAAGCTGAAGAAGCATGTGCCGCAGTGAGAAATGCAGTGAACACCCATCCTAACCATCCAAGCATTGATCTTTATATGGAGCCAGAGATAGCAGAAGGTACAAACTACAATAACACGTTATACTCACCAATGAATGAATATAGTGTAGTTATTTTACTCCTTTCTGCATGCTTGCACCTAATAAATTCAAGCACATGCTTCCTGATAATATGTTGGCACTAATCATTCTCTTGTTGCTCATTTTCGCTTCTCAATCTCCAAATTAAGATACCGATGATGAGGATGATGATGAGTATGATGAGGATGATGATGAGTATGATGATGATGATGATGGTGATGGTGATGATAGCGGCGATGAAGGAGAAAGAATGGATCTGGAGTGCGTACACTCATCCACCCAAATTGCATTCTTCCATTTAATTCTTGAGATGCTCCATTTTAGATCCCAGCTCAGACATTTCTTCTTGCTTTCTCAGCTAGAGTCAGCTGCGGTGATGGCTGGTGGGCATGATGGAGAAGTACACATACGGATTTTTCCTGATGGTACCACGTACCAGGTGGTGAAGAAGGAGGACAATTTTTTTCGATAAAGGGCGATTTTATTAACTCAAAAATGTAGCATCCAGTGGATACAAAGCATTATGAGCAACACCCGGCCTCTGCATAATTAGGATGCACACAGCCGAACACCAAAAGTCTGACAACCAGAAGAAAACAAAAATTGACAAATCGGCAATAGTAGAGTCCTATAGACTGACACTGTGCCTATGTCGAAAGGTGAGATGGACCGATCCGGAGGTTATGCTGCCATCCATGTTGGGTAAAAACCTCCGTAGCCACCTGCTCCAACCGCGTACACACCGCCTTGAACAATCGTTGGACCTCCGCTCGTTGTAGCATAGACCACATACGAAGCGAGTGCGTACAACGGAAAATAGCCTGCAAAGGAGAAGCATTTTTGTCATTAAAAACAAAATCATTTCTACATAGCCAAAGCGACCATAGTAAGGCATACGCTCCCACCCTTAATAGCGTTTTGAACCTATTTGAAATACCGTCCAACCAATGACCAAAAATATTGGCAACACTTGTAGGCGGATATAAACTTGACGCTATTTGGATGACTGACCACGTAGAACATGCAAAGTTGCATTAGAAAAAGAGGTGTGTGATGGTCTCATCATGAGTACAAAAACAACACTTCTTACTCCCTTGCCAATTGCGTCGTGCGAGGTTGTCTTTGGTTAGAACAACTCCCCTACGAAGATACCACATGAAGACTTTAACTTTTAGTGGTATCTCCGACCGCTAAATTTTCTTATTATTACTCACCGGTACCTCAGAATGCGTGAGCGCACAATACATAGAGTCTACGGTGAAAGACCCTGATGTAGTAAGGTTCCAGCGAAACACATCCCGCCCTTCTGTCAGGCTAATCGCATCCAGACGGGACAAAAGATTATGCCATGACATAAGTCGGGGGCCAGTCAAATCCCGCCTGAACGAAATATTCAGGGGGATGAACTGAGCACCTGCGCAATAGTATTATTCTTATCGCGAGCAATGTTGTACAAGGCTGGATATTGTTCTCGGAGAGTGGCACCGCCTAGCCAGATATCTTCCCAAAAACGAATCTCCAACCCATCCTTTATCGCGAAAGACCCAAAGCGAAAGAGATCTTTCTTTGCCGCCATTAGGCCAGCCCAAAAGTGCGAGTCGCCAGGTTTCCAATATGCCTGAGACACCACCTTGTGGCCTAGATACTTGTTGCGCAGTATGGTTTGCCAAACACCATCCTCAGTAAGAAGTTTGAACAACCATTTACTAAGGAGAGCCTCATTCTTGACCTTCAGGTCATGAATTCCAAGGCCACCTTGGTCTTTCGGCCTACAAACCACACTCCACTTGGCTAGTCTGTATTTTTTCTTTTCCCCATCTCCTTGCCCAAAGAATCTGAATCTGAAATAGTCCAGTCTTTGCAGGACCCCTTTTGGGAGTTGGAAGAAAGCATATAGAGGACCATATTTGTGAGGACAGAGTTAATCAAAACCAGCTGTCCTCCAACAGAGAGCAGCTTGCCTTTCCAGCTGCTCAACCGTTTCTCTAACCGCTCCTCTACATGCTTCCACTCCACAATGGTGAGACGTCGATAATGAATCGGTATTCCCAGATATTTAATTGGAAAATGGCCATGTGCGCAACCAAACATGTCAGCATAATCGGCCGCTGCCTCAACGGCTTCTCCAAAGCAGAAAAGTTCGCTTTTATGGAAGTTAATTTTAAGACCCGACATTTGCTCAAATGCTGAAAGCAAGAGTTTCAGGTTTCGAGCCTTATCCAGGTCATGTTCCATAAAAAGAACGGTGTCATCGGCATATTGCAGAATAGAGAGGCCACCATCCACAAGGTGTGGCACTACTCCTGCAATCTGTCCGTCCTGCTTGGCGCGCTCAACCAGAATGGCCAACATGTCAGCAACAATGTTAAATAACATTGGGGACATGGAGTCACCCTGTCGTAGTCCTTTTTTTGTCTGAAAGTAATGGCCTACATCATCATTGACTTTGATGGCCACGCTACCTCCAGTTACAAAATTGTGGATCCATTGACGCCATTTATCGGAGAAACCTTTCATCCTTAAGGCCTGTTGGAGGAAAGACCATTTAACCTTATCATAGACTTTTTCAAAGTCAATTTTGAATACTACTCCACTCATGTTTTTTCGGTGCATCTCGTGAACGGTGTCATGCAGGATTACTACGCCATCGAGTATATTCCTTCCTTGCATGAACGCCGTTTGAGATGGCCGGACAACATGGTCAGCTATCGAGTTAAACCTATTCGTAGCTACTTTGGTGAAAATTTTGAAGCTGACATTAAGTAGGCATATGGGTCTATATTGTTGGATCCGTTCAGCCTCCTTAATCTTCGGCAACAAAACAATCTCGCCAAAATTCAGCCTGAATAGGTCAAGTTGATCGGCATGAATACAATTGAACAACTCCAAAAGGTCAGACTTGATGATATCCCAGAAATTCTGATAGAATTCTGCAGGGAAGCCATCAGGTCCTGGAGCTTTGTTATGTTCCATTTGGAACGCCGCGGCTCTCACCTCCTCTTATGAGAAAGGTGCCGTGAGGAAGTCATTCTCTTCTGCCGTGACTTGAGGAATATCATCTGTTCGGTTCTCGTCAAGGGTGAAATTCCCTTCATCTGGCAGCCCGAACAGAGATTTGTAGTAGCTAGTGATATACCTTTTGAGCTCCTCTTGACCTTCAATCCACCCTTCATCTTGTTGGAGACTATAAATACGTTTCTTCCTATGTCGACCATTGGCGACCAATTGGAAGTATCTTGTATTACTATCTCCCATCAAGATGAAATCAGCTTTGGATCTTTGGTAATATTTGATTTCCTCTTCCCGCAAAAGACGTGCAACCTTCTCATTGGATTGATTTTTCATATCAATCTCCTGTTGAGATAAGATGCGTGTCTCTGCAATTTTATTGAGGTCATCAATAATGGTAGAGAGGCGCCGTTTTTCTTTTTTATACATCCCATTGGTGTGTTTAGCCCATCCAGAGAGGTGTCGCCTCATGGCCCTTATTTTAAAGTTCCATCTCTGAATGAGTGTATGACCAACAGCGGGCTTCTCCCAAATGTTCTTGACCATGTCTACAAAACCTTCCCGATGCAACCATCCCAATTCAAACTTGAAAGGGCGGCGGGCCGATGTGTTCATAGAGTTAGAGTCAAGAATGATAGGCGCATGGTCCGATAGTGCCTCGATACGCTCTAGGGCTCGAACGGTTACCAGAGGAAATTTTAACTCCCATTCGGTATCCATGAGTACCCTATCGAGCTTCTCGTATGTCGGCACAGAACGATTATTAGCCCAAGTGAATTGTCGTCCTGACATACTAACCTCCCGAAGATCCAAACTGTCAATCACAGCATTGAATAGGAACGGCCAGTGAGTATCGAAGCGATCATTGTTTTTCTCTTCCTGGTACCTAAGGATATTGAAGTCTCCTCCAATAAGCATTGGGTACGGGTTATCCTTAGCCAGGTTCACCAATTCCCGAAGGAAAGCGGATTTATGCTCATCTTGGGCAGCTCCATAGACTGCGACCAGGCTCCATGTAAAATTATCAGCTCTGTTTCGTAGGTGAAATTTGATATGAAATTCACCTAATGAAAAAGCCAATAAATCCATGGTTGCGGTCTGAATCCCAAGAAGGATTCCTCCCGACCTTCCACGAGCTGGTAAACTATGCCACGAATAGTCGAAACCACCGGATAGGTGATCGAGGACATGCGGGCGAAAGTCACCTTTACCAGCCTCAGAAATTGCCACAAAGTCCAAACCATGTTCACGACACAATCACCGACGTCTTTATGCTTAGCCAAGTCTGAAAGACCTCTGCTATTCCAAAACATGCCTCTCATGTGGAAACTCGAATAGGTGTGGAAATCTTTGCCTTCTTGGGCGTTTTTTGTTTCTTTTTTGAGGAAAGTGATTTAGATTTACGCGAAGTCGCTGTGAAGTCACAAAACATGGACCCAGGTCTTGCGTCATCCAATCCAACCTCGTAACCTCACCAACACTAATAGGAAAAGGGCTAAAGATGAAATTGACACTAATGGCGCACTAGAGAAGTGGTGCGCCACTACTATTTACTAATGGCGCACCACGTGAAGATACGCCATTAGTGTGTAAAACACTCATGGCGCACCAGGCACAAGGTGCGCCACTAGTAACAAAATGTTTTTTTTCATTTTTTCAAACATACTAATGGCGCATCCGGGCAAAGTGCGCCATTAGTAGTTAGAACTACTAATGGCGCACCAACCGTTGAGTGCGCCACTACTGTATTCTTTTTTTTTTACTTTTTTGCAAAACTACTAATGGCGCACCGTCGCATAGTGCGCCATTACTAGTTTAAACTAGTAATGGCGCACTGTGCCACGATGCGCCATTAGTATGAAAATTATTTTTAATACTTTTTTGCAAAACTACTAATGGCGCATGTATGTGTGGTGCACCCTCCCCCGCTCCACCGCCGCCGACGAGCACCCCCGCACCCGCCCCCGCTCCACCGCCG
>NC_041388.1:553421456-553422119 GCF_002162155.2 Triticum dicoccoides | reverse complement strand
GCACCCTCCCCCGCTCCACCGCCGCCGACGAGCCACCGCATATATGTTACTCCCAAAAGCATATAAAGTTTGTCAAATTTTGAGCTATGGATATTTAGTTATGATTTAAACAAGTTGGAACATATTTAAACACAAATAAATATCAAACAGCATTTTAAATGTTGTTAACATGGCAACAAACTGCATATTATTTTTCTACATGAAATTCTGAGCATCTAGCATATGTGACATGTTATATTTGGATGCATGCATAAAAAGATATGTGCAAAGAAAAAAAATGCATAAAAACAAAAATTGGGGAGCATGGGAATCGAACCCAGGACCTCCCAGTGTGTGTGGTGTGTGCTGACCAGTCGGGCTAGTGTGTGTGTTCTATTTCGGATACGGTTAGGTGGAATATAACCTGAGTGCTCGAATTGTAATAAAAAATTTGTACTAATGGCGCACCTGGGGGTGGTACGCCATTGCTGTCGTCGTACTTATGGCGCACCAGGGGGACGTGCGCCATTGCTAACCCTCCCCCCACTCCACCTGCTCCCCTCTGGCCTCTCTCCCTTCCTCGCCAGATCCCCCACTTGACCTAACCTCGCCGCAGCCGCCCACGCGCCCCCGCCGCCTCCCTCTCCCCTTCGCCGCCTCCCCCCCGAGCCCCGCCTCCCCCCC
>NC_041388.1:553394416-553421079 GCF_002162155.2 Triticum dicoccoides | reverse complement strand
GCCTCCCCCCCGAGCGCCGCCTCCCTCGCCTCGGAGCCGCCCCGCCCCGAGTTCCACCAGGAGAGGAGGCCCCACGTCCACCAGGAGAGGAGGCCCGCGACCTCCCCGCCGTCTATCCCCGCCTCCCCCAAGCTCGCCGTCTCCGTCCTCTGTCGTCTCCGCTCCGGCCACCACCTCATCATGGTCAGGTAACCCTCCTCCCTCTGCCTCTCTTCTCCTCTCTTCCTCCTCTCCTCCCTCCCGGCCATGCCCTCTTCTTCTCTCTTTTGCTAGGTTTAGGTCAAATCCCTCTCGAATTTAGGTCAAATTAGGTTTAAAAAATTATGGGAGTAGTGCCTAGCAAACATGAATAATTAGTACTCCATGTGCATTGGAGTACTTGGTACCTGCAAGATTTGGACACACTGAAAAAATGCACTGGACACACTGAAGAAAAATTTTGTGTCCAGTAAGATTAGAGAAAATTTTGTGCTAATGGTGTGCTGGTAGAACGCGCAATTTTTGTTAGTTCGTTGCCATGTCATGATAGGATATTCAGTTGTTTCTATTGTTCACAATGCTCTGAATTTGTGTGCCAATGAGAGTTTTCTCTGAATTTGTTGTTCACAATGCTCTAATGGTTTGTCAGTGAATGGTGGTGCAATGGTGGCCTCTGTTTCAAATATTTCAGCAATTACTTGACCATAAATAAAAAAGAAGATTTGGGGATGGTAACTCCTGTGTGGTTTCTATTAAATTTAAAATAGTGAGGGTGTCATTTTCATCCATTCATCTCTTTCTCTAGCTTGTCTAAAAGTTATGTTTACAATATTGCTGCATTTTCTAGAACATCCACCACACTATAATATTTCATAAGATGATGATATAGTTAAGAATCTTACTTAAGGTATGCTTCTGAATATTGTTGTCCACAATGTCTTCTCGCCAAACGCTTATCCATTTAGGAGCCATAGTCATAAGCAGTCTGCTTGAGGGTGGTCTTCCACAACATATGGGATTTATCCATCTAATGTAGTCAATAGATGTTGTCAAGTGATTGTGTCATGGTTTTGGTTCTGTTTTTAAAAAGGAAAGCCAGTTGTTCAGGCTTCAAGAAAATATTTTCTCAGAATATTACTGCTAAGCCCAAGCTTGTTAATCATGTAACTTGAGAAAATTATTGGAGTAGATCAAATTCAGCCATTATAATGTATGATGCCTGCATCAACACTTCTCTGTACTGCATGCGGTTGTTATAGTTGAGGGTCAAAAGTAGAGGTTAGCTTTAACATGATTCGCTAGTGCTTTCATCACTTGTGTGGTGATTGTCTTGGTCCTTTTCATTTTTGTCATGGCATTCTTGAGGTGCTGATGTGTCTGAGGGCATGAACCATGATCAGGTTGAGTTCAGATTTCATTAGATTAGATGGATTATCAGAACTTGATGTGGTTTTCCACTTAGCTATCTGAATTGAGAAAAAACATAGCTTTTGCTGTCTCTGAGGCAAAACTTGCTACTCCATATATAACTAATACTACTACTAGACAAGATACTACTCCATATACTACTAATACTACTACTGTATTTCATTTCAAAGTTCAAAATGCTGGTACTGAGATATTCATTTCCAATGAGTGATGTTTTTCCTAGCTGTAGAAACAACATAGCAACTTCTCTGATGTTATAAAGTTGTTCTTATATGGGTGAAACTTCACTTGTTTTTAGGCTAGTGTAGGGTGTTGCTTCTTCTGTATGGGCCAACTATGTCACAAATAAATTGTTCCTTCTTATGTATTTGACAAGTAATGACTTGCAAAGATGATGATCATCTTGATAGTTTGCTGGGTTTTGTCCCCGAGAGGCCCTTGAGTTTGCCGGAATGTCGATTAACTTCCGTTCCGGCAAATTTGGGTACTCCATATGTCCTATTTTCAGCAAAGGTCATGCTGAAATTTTCCGTGAATTTTAGCATGACTTTGCTAAAAATAGGACATATGGGGTACCTGCGACTAATGTTGATTATCTTCTGCTCAAAATTTATGCTGCTATAATGTTGTAAGGGTACTAACTGGTCTCTTCTGCTGCTTATCAGAGATGGGGGGAAGCAGCCACCGCCACTCTGCCTCACCGGAGTACGAGTTGGATGCTTTCGAGTTCTTCACTATCATACTTTCTTCTTCAGTATCAGCCACGAGGCAGGTATATAAAACGAGAGATCTCCCCTTCACCCATCTCATTATGATAACTCTGTTGTTTGCTACATCACTCCTTGTCCCAAATTGCAGAGGCTGCCTGACGCTTTTATGAAGATGTTGGGTGAAGATCCGCCAGATAATGTGAAGCTCCGACAGGCCGGCAACGGGGTTCGCAGGCTGTGGGACGTGGAGTTGGTGATCGAGGAGGGCCACATGTACCTGTGCCGTGGCTGGGAGAAGTTCTACAGTGCCTACTGAAAGTGCGTTATATCGACTAAAGGGGGGGTGAATAGGCGATTTTTATGAAAGTCTTCAAAACGTTGAAGTTATGAAGACAAACGATAGAAATAAACCTATTACCCTGCAGCGGAAGGTAGACCACACTAGGCAAGCCATAGTCAAGTATTCAATAGAGTGAAAGCACAATGACTAATAGCAGCAATGTAGTAAGGATCAGGTAGGAAGATATTGTGAAGCCACACAGAACACGCAGTCACTCAGTGAAGACAAAAGATAGTGCAAACATACAATGACTTCACAAGGAGTAATAGTAAGTAAAGGGAAGGGAAGATGAAACCAGTGACTCGCTGAAGACAATGATTTGTTGGACCAGTTCCAGTTGCTGTGACAACTGTACGTCTGGTTAGGGCGGCTAGGTATTTAAACCTTAGGACACACAGTCCCGGACACCCAGTCCTGAACACGCAGCTCAGGACACCCAGTCCTCACCGTATTCCCCTTGAGCTAAGGTCACACAGACCTCGCCCAATCACTCTGGTAAGTCTTCAAGGTAGACTCTCAAACCTTCACAGACTTCGTTCACCGGCAATCCACAATGTCTCTTGGATGCTCAGAACGCGACATCTAACCGGCTGGAGGATGCACAGTCCTCAAGTGTAATAAGTCTTCAGATCACACAGACAAGAAGACTTAAGTGATGCCTAATTCTTGGCTCTGGGTGGTTAGGGCTTTATCCTCGCAAGGAATTCTCTCTCAAAGGCTTCGAGGTGGGTTGCTCTCAAACGACAAAAGCCGTACTCTGAATCTGAGCAGCCAACCGTTTATGGTTGTAGGGGGTGGGCTATTTATAGCTACTTGGCAACCCGACCTGATTTGTCCGAAATGACCCTGGGTCACTAAGGAACTGACATGTGTTCCAACGATCAGATTTCAAACTCACACGGCAACTTTACTTGGGCTTCAAGCAAAGCTGACTTGCCCGACTCTGGACAAGATTCGCTCTCAAAGTCTTCACTCGAAGACATAGGTTTTGTTTAAGCATCACTTCAGTCATTCTGACTGGTTCTCTTGGACCCCACTTAACAGTACGGTGGTTCTTATGACTCAACACAGAAGAAAGAGAACTACGAAAGATCTAAGTCTTCGAGCTCCATAGGCTTCATGTGGTGTCTTCTCTTGTCATAGTCTTCAATGTGAATATCTTCATATACCACCTTTGACTTCAATGTCTTCATACATTTTTAGAGGTCATCTCTGGTAGGAAAACCGAATCAATGAGGGACTTCTACCTGTGTTATCCTGCAATTCTCACAAACACATTAGTCCCTCAACTAGGTTTGTCAACAATACTCCAAAACCAACTAGGGGTGGCACTAGATGCACTTACAATCTCCCCCTTTTTGGTGATTGATGACAAACTAGTTGAAGTTTTCAACGGGGAATATAATCTGTGAAATTGTAAAGGATAAGGAATTGTCTTCTATAAGTTGCAAGGGCTCCCCCTGAAGATGTGCATATAAGTAATTTGCTTTTGGAATGCAAATGCACATGGCAGGTTGTACTTGTGGAGATCCACTTCAACTTATGATGACAATCCACTATGCATGTGAAAGTATATGAAGATAATGACATACATAATGGAAAATGGACGTCTATAGAATGATCTAAGTGTGGAATTTATCGTCGCACATGCGGAATTTATCATCGCAACACAAGGTGGCAAATAAGTAGCAGACGACCATCGAGTTTAAGTGTTACAAATCAAAGAACCAAATATAAAGCAAAACGAGAGTTGTAAGGACAAAGCAAAATATAAAGCACCCGCCCATATGGACCCTCTTGAAGACTATCAACCTCATATGATTCTCCCCCTTTTGTCAGTAAGGACCAAAAAGGTTTGAAGACATAGAGCATCTACTCGTTCCCATGAGGAGTAGGTGACGCAGCAGGGTCGTTGGTGGTGTTTGGCGGTGCTGAAGAGCTTGGAGCAGAGTCGAAGCGTGCTGAAGGAGGTGGCGGTGAAGTAGCATCGTCTTCATCCTCGATCACTCTGGCATTCACAGTTGCAGCTGAGGAAGAGAACTCAGAGTCTTCAAGGGATGGAGTTCGTCGCAGCACTGCCCTTCGAGGAGGTGTGGAGTCAAACTTGAATCGCTCAGTGAAGCCATCCTCTTGAAGATCATATTCAGAACACATCAGTGTTAGCCCTTTCCATGTGCGGCGAGAGGTTTCATGGGCAACAAAAGCATTCTTGGTGGCAAGATTGCGAATGCGATTAACATCCACCAAGAGGCTTTGCATCTGACGCCTCAGCCAGTCATGATGCCTATCCTGTTTCTGATGAAGAGCCACAAGAAGCTCTCGGTCGTTGAGAACACGAGTGTGCTTCTTGGGTCGTGGAGCAGTTGTACTGTCAGTGGCTTCAGTGAGAGCAGGATGCGGTGCATGTGTAGTGCCAGCCAAAGGATACACACGAGTTACGGCTTCCACGCCTTCAACGTTCTGAGTGAAACTTTGATGCTCTGCATTCTGATGACTGAGAAGTTCCTTGGCAGGCTCAAGATAGATGGCTTCAATAGACATATCCACATCAGGCAAAAAGATCCGATGATTGTGGACAGAGGGCTGATATGAGATAGCGGAGTGAAGTTTGATCAGCCGCATCACCCAAGGGGCGTAGAACTTCAAACCAAACAGATCAGAGCCAGATGCAGCAAGTTGGCGAATGAAGAAATCCTGTGTATTGAAGCATTTTCCATGAAGAATGTAGAAGACCAAAGTCTTCATTGCACCTTCCAGCTTGGCATGGGGAGAATGTACTTTGATTGGCCAGAGAGTTCGCCTTATGATGTGATAAATGGTTCTTGGCAGATACTCAAGGTCTTCAACGAAGAACTCCGTGGGATAAGCAGCATCTTGGGGCAATGGCTTCATCATACTGAGCATCTGACTCATATTAGGTTCAGTCTTCTGAAAGATGCTCTCAGTAGCTTCACTATGAAGCTGACATCCATGCTCGTAGAGATCGCCAGGAGTGGGCAAACCAGTGAGCTCAATGATGTCAAAGGCTTTGGCTTCGTGATGAACGTTTCCTGTCATCCACTCCAGGACCCAAGTCTTCGGATCTCTGCTATACCCGCGGATGTGAAGTGTGGCATAGAATTGGAGCAGCAACTCTTCATTCCAATGCTCTTGGTCAGTGACGAACGGCAGCAGTCCAACCTCTTTGAAGCAATCCAGAGCTTCTTCCAGATAGGGCAGACCAGCTATTGCTTCAATGTCAAGGCGCTTGTGTGGGAAGATGAGACCTTGGTTGTAAAGAACGCATGAGTAATAGCTTCGCTGCGGATAACTCCAGAACCGATCAGATGATATTCTTTCCCTGGAGTAGGGGTTCCTGGAGCTGTTGAAGAATGTGTTGTCTGCTCTGAAACCATTGATATTGAAGGAGCCAGGTGCTGATGCAGGACCTGGGAACCTTGGCAATCTTGGGATTGGCTTCTGTACCTGAGGCCTGTGCTCAACATGATAGTCGAACTGGGGACCGGCAGCAGACTCGGGAACAGAAGTGGCGGGATCAGCGGCTTCGCTGACTTCTGGTGCTTTTGTTGGTGAGGGCTCCACATTTGCTTCAGCCATGACAGCAGTGGCTTCAGTGGTGTTGGTGGTGGCAGCCTCAAGATGTTCAACCTCCACTTGACGAGCAGGAGGATCGGTCACGATCACGTTCTCCTCGAGAACTGCTTCTTGGTGGGACAGGGGAGTGGCAACCTGTGGGACTTCTTCTTCCGTGGATGATGCAGCCGGATTGTCTTCAGCAGAGACTTGAGGCCTTGGACCTTTGCGAAGCCTGCGCAACACGGGTGACGCCTGTGGAGTTGCTGTTGGCTGGGCCTCAAAGTCTTCTTCCTCTTTTGGGCAATCCGCCCATGAAGCATCTTGTGCAATTGGCGTCAGTGGACGACCAATGCTGATGAGTTCGCTGTGCGTGAGCACAGGCGATGATACCTGTTCATGCTCTAGCTGAGGAAGGGCTGCATCATCTTCAACATGGTCATGGTGACCAATGTCTTCAGCAGCGATGGGATCAGCTGCTGGAAAGTCTTCAGCTTCATGAGTCTCTGTGAAAGTAGGCTCATGGACAGTCAGTTGATGCTCTTGTTGATCGGCGTCGGGGTGAACCATGGAAATGGGTTCAACAATCAAGGGCTCTGTGGGAGCAGCCCGTTCCTTCTTGTTCTTTCTTTTCTTCTTGGCGGGGGCAGTAGCAGAGGCTTCAGGATGTTTTCTCTTCCTTGCTTCAGCCTCAGCAGTCCTGGTCTTCTTCAGTTCTGAAGCAGTTGACCTGGCCTTTGGCTTCGGGCCAGTCATGTGAGTTGGGAAGACAAGGGGATCTGCCTCCTGCCGTGGTGCTTCAGGTTCAGCCATAGTGGGCTTCTTCTGCTTCTTGGCAGCCATCCTGGGGTCGATGCCAGGATGCCCAAGGGCCTTGCGCTTCTCAGCCTCATTGTAGGCTTGCACACACCTATCAGCCAGGACCTTCATGCGCTCACGAGAACCCTGAGCTTCTGCATGTTTCTTTAGAAAGGTTTCCTTGAGCTCGTGCAGCATAATCTTGAAATTCTTCACGTCTTACACGCTGATCTTGGCCATATGCTTCTTGAACTGAGATTTCTCAAAGTCAATCTTCTGCTTCAGTTCAACAATGGGCTGGGCAATAGCTAACTCTGAAGCAATGGCGTCATGGAAGGCGACATTGAGGCCAATGGGTAGTTGGAGATCATCGAAGCTGATGTTTGGCGTGTCAAACCATTCATCAATGAAGTTGTGAATGATTGTTACATCAAAGAGAGGCAGATCATTGAAGATTTCTACTTCTTCTTTGCTCTTGATGAGTTGCTCAAGAGTGTCATCTGCTAGATCTTCATCACTTGACAGATCCATGGCATCATTGCGCAGAATGTCAGCAGCTGTTAGCTCTTGGCCGGTGTGTGGCAGAGGCATCTTGACCTTCTGGGGCTTGGAGATGCGTGATAAATCTTCAGACTGCACACTGTCTTCAGGAGGTGCAGTTGCCAGTGGCTTCGCTCGTGAGATTTTTGGTGAAGGGGCAGGCTTTGAAGCTTTAGGCTTCTTCAACTTCTTTGGCTTCGGCGCAGCAGGTGCTTCATCTGATTCAGCGTCAGCTACAGGCTCATTCACTGCAGTCCCTTGAACCAAGATATGGGTGATGAGGCCTTCAAGGTTGTAGAAAGGACCAACGACATTGGGTTCTGCATCTCGTGTGCCATCAACCCTTGGAGCTGAGGGACCAGGGTTGAAGTCTAGTCCCAATGTCTTCTTTGTTTTGCTTCGCTGAGTTCTGAGCAAACTGGAAGTTGCGCTTGAACAGAATGTCGTCACTGTTGGGGAACGTAGCATAAATTCAAAAATTTTCCTACGTGTCACCAAGATCTATCTATGGAGTCATCTAGCAACGAGGGAGGAGTGGATCTACATACCCTTGTAGATCGCGCGCGGAAGCGTTCAAGAGAACGGGGTTGATGGAGTTGTACTCGTCGTGATCCAAATCACCGATGATCCTAGCGCCGAACGGACGGCACCTCCGCGTTCAACACACGTACGGAGCAGCGACGTCTCGTCCTTCTTGATCCAGCAAGGGGGGAGGAGAGGTTGATGGAGATCCATCAGCACGACGGCGTGGTGGTGGAAGTAGCGGGATTCCAACAAGGCTTCGCCAAGCGCTGCGGGAGGAGGGAGATGTGTCATGGGAGGGAGAGGGAGGCGCCAGGGCTTAGGTATGGTTTCCCTCCCTTCCCCCCACTATATATAGGGCCAAGGGAGAGGGGGAGGGCGCAGCCTTGCCCCTTCCTCCAAGTAAGGGTGCGGCCAAGGGGGGAGGAGTCCATCCTCCCCAAGGCACCTCGGAGGTGCCTTCCCCCTTTAGGACTCTCCCCTCCTCTTGTCCCTTTGGCGCATGGGCCTCTAGGGGCTGGTGCCCTTGGCCCATGTAGGCCAAGGCGCATCCCCTACAGCCCATGTGGCCCCCGGGGCAGGTGGCCCCACCCGGTGGACCCCCGGGACCCTTCCGGTGGTCCCGGTACAATACCAGTGACCCCGAAACTTGTCCCGATGGCCGAAATAGCACTTCCTATATATAATTCTTTACCTCCGGACCATTCCGGAACTCCTCGTGACGTCCTAAATCTCATCCGGGACTCCGAACAACTTTCGGGTTACCGCATACTAATATCTCTATAACCCTAGCGTCACCGAACCTTAAGTGTGTAGACCCTACGGGTTCGGGAGACATGCAGACATGACCAAGATGACTCTCCGGTCAATAACCAACAGCGGGATCTGGATACCCATGTTGGCTCCCACATGTTCCATGATGATCTCATCGGATGAACCACGATGTCAAGGACTTAATCAATCCCGTATACAATTCCCTTTGTCTATCGGTACGACACTTGCCCGAGATTCGATCGTCGGTATCCCGATACCTTGTTCAATCTCGTTACCGGCAAGTCTCTTTTACTCGTTCCATAACACATCATCCCGTGATCAACTCCTTGATCACACTGTGCACATTATGATGATGTCCTACCGAGTGGGCCCAGAGATACCTCTCCTCTTACACGGAGTGACAAATCCCAGTCTCGATTCGTGCCAACCCAACAGACACTTTTGGAGATACCCGTAGTGTACCTTTATAGCCACCCAGTTACGTTGTGACGTTTGGCACACCCAAAGCACTCCTACGGTATCCGGGAGTTGCACAATCTCATGGTCTAAGGAAATGATACTTGACATTAGAAAAGCTTTAGCATACGAACTACATGATCTTGTGCTAGGCTTAGGATTGGGTCTTGTCCATCACATCATTCTCCTAATGATGTGATCCCGTTATCAATGACATCCAATGTCCATGGTCAGGAAACCATAACCATCTATTGATCAACGAGCTAGTCAACTAGAGGCTTACTAGGGACATGGTGTTGTCTATTTATCCACACATGTATCTGAGTTTCCTATCAATACAATTCTAGCATGGATAATAAACGATTATCATGAACAAGGAAATATAAAAATAACTAATTTATTATTGCCTCTAGGGCATATTTCCAATAGTCTCCCACTTGCACTAGAGTCAATAATCCAGTTCACATCGATATGTGATTAACACTCAAGGTCACATCCCCATGTGACTAACACCCAAAGAGTTTACTAGAGTCAATAATCTAGTTCACATTACCATGTGATTAACACTCGATGAGTTCTGGGTTTGATCATGTTATGCTTGTGAGAGATGTTATAGTCAACGGGTCTGAATCTTTCAGATCCGTGTGTGCTTTACAAATCTCTATGTATCTCCTAGATGCAGCTACCACGCTCTATTTGGAGCTATTCCAAATAACCGTTCTACTATACGAATCCAGATTACTACTCAGAATAATCTGGATTAGTGTCAAAGTTTGCATCGGCGTAACCCTTTACGACGAACTCTTTTACCACCTCCATAATCGAGAAAATTCCTTAGTCCACTAGTTACTAAGGATAACTTTGACCGCTGTCTTGTGATCCATTCTTAGATCACTCTTGTACCCCTTGACTGACTCATGGCAAGGCACATTTCAGGTGCGGTACACAGCATAGCATACTGTAGAGCCTATGTCTTAAGCATAGGGGACGACCTTCGTCCTTTCTCTCTATTCTGCCGTGGTCAAGCTTTAAGTCTTAACTTCATACCTTACAACTCAGGCAAGAACTCCTTCTTTGACTGGTCCATCTTGAACACCTTCAAGATCATGTCAAGGTATGTGCTCATTTGAAAGTACCATTAAGCGTTTTGATCTATCCTTATAGATCTTGATGCTCAATGTTCAAGTAGCTTAATCCAGGCTTTCCATTGAAAAACACTTTCCAAATAACCCTATATGCTTTCCAGAAATTCTATGTCATTTCTGATCAACAATATGTCAACAACATATATTCATCAGAAATTCTATAGTGCTCCCACTCACTTCTTTGGAAATACAAGTTTCTCATAAACTTCGTATACACCCAAAATCTTTGATCATCTCATCAAAGCGTACATTCCAACTCCGAGATGCTTACTCCAGTCCTTAGAAGGATTGCTGGAGCTTTGCATACTTATTAGCATCTTTCAGGATTGACAAAAACTTTCCGGTTGTATCACATACAACCTTTCCTCAAGAAAATCGTCGAGGAAACAAGGTTTTGACATCCTATCTGCAAGATTTCATAAATAATGCAGTAATCGCTAATATAATTCCAACAGACTCTTAGCATCGCTATGAGTGAGAAAGTCTCATCGTAGTCAACTCCTTGAACTTGTCGGAAAACATCTTAATGACAAGTCGAGCTTTCTTAATGGTGATACTTACCATCATTGTCCGTCTTCCTTTTAAAATCCATATGTACCTAACAGCCTTACGACCATCAAGTAGTTCTCCCAAAGTCTACACTTTGTTTTCATATATGGATCCTCTCTTGGATTATATGGCCTCGAGCCATTTTGGAATCCAGGCCCACCATCGCTTCTCCATAGCTCGTAGGTTCATTGTTGTCTAGCAACATGACTTCCAAGACAGGATTATGTACCACTTTGAAGTAGTATGCATCCTTGTCGACCTACGAGGTTTGGTAGTGACTTGATCCGAAGTTTCATGATCACTATCATAAGCTTCCACTTCAGTTGGTGTAGGTGCCACAGGAACAACTTCCTGTGCCCTGCTACACACTAGTTGAAGTGAAGGTTCAATAACCTTATCAAGTCTCCACCATCCTCCCACTCAATTCTTTCGAGAGAAACTTTTCCTCGAGAAAGGACCCGATTCTAGAAACAATCTCTTATTGCTTTCGGATCTGAGACAGGAGGTATACCCAACTGTTTTGGGTGTCCTATGAAGATGCATTTATCCGCTTTGGGTTTGAGCTTATCAGCCTGAAACTTTTCCACATAAGCGTCGCAGCCCCAAACTTTTAAGAAATGACAGCTTAGGTTTCTCTAAACCATAGTTCATTCGGTGTCATCTCATCGGAATTACGTGGTGCCCTATTTAAAGTGAATGTGGTTGTCTCTAATGCCTAACCCATAAACTGTCGTGGTAATTCGACAAGAGACATCATGGTATGCATCATATCCAATAGGGTGCAGTTATGATGTTCGGACACACCATCACACTATGGTGTTCCAGGCTGTATTAGTTGTGAAACAATTTCCACAATGTCTTAATTCTGTGCCAAACTTGTAATTCAGATATTCATCTCTATGATCATATCATAGATATTTTATCCTCTTGTCATGATGATCTTTCAACTTCACCCTGAAATTACTTGAACCTTTCAATAATTCAGACTCGTGATTCATCAAGTAAATATACTCAACATCTACTCAAATCATCTGTGAAGTAAGAACATAACAATATCCACTACACGCCTCAGCACTCATTGGAATGCACACATCAAAATGTATTGCTTCCAACAAGTTGCTTTCTAGTTCCATTTTACTGAAAACGAGGCTTTCAGTCATCTTGCCCATGTGGTATGATTTGCATGTCTCAAGTGATTCAAAATCAAGTGAGTCCAAACGGTCCATTTGCATAGAGTTTCTTCATGCATATCTACCAACAAACATGGTCTGCATGTCTCAATCCTTTCAAAATGAGTGAGTCCAAAGATCCATCAACATGGAGCTTCTTCATGCGTTTTATACCGATATGACTTAAGTGGCAGTGCCACAAGTAGGTGGTACTATCATTACTATCTTTTGGCATGAACATGTATATCACTACGATCGAGATTCAATAAACCATTCATTTTAGGTGTAAGACCATTGAAGGTATTATTCAAATAAATAGAGTAACCATTATTCTCCTTAAATGAATAACCGTATTGCGATAGACGTAATCCAATCATGTCTATGCTCAATGCAAACACCAAATAACAATTATTTAGGTTTTAATACCAATCTCGATGGTAGAGGGAGCGTACGATATTTGATCAACCTTGGAAATACTTCCAACACATATCGTCATCTCACCTTTTAGCTAGTCTCCGTTTATTCCGTAGCCTTTTGTTTCGAGTTACTAACACTTAGCAACCGAACCGGTATCTAATACCCTGGTGCTACTAGGAGTACTAGTAAAGTACACATCAACACAATGTATATCCAATATACTTCTATCGACCTTGCCAGCCTTCTTATCTACCAAGTATCTAGGGTAATTCTGCTCCAGTGGCTGTTCCCTTTATTACAGAATCACTTAGTCTCAGGTTTGGGTTCAACCTTGGGTTTCTTCACTAGAGCAGCAGCTGATTTGCCGTTTCATGAAGCATCCCTTTTTGCCCTTGTCCTTCTTGAAACTAGTGGTTTCACCAACCATCAACAATTGATGCTCCTTCTTGATTTCTACTTTCACGGTGTCAAACATCGCGAGTATTTCAAGGATCATCATATCTATCCCTGGTATGTTATAGTTCATCACGAAGCTCTAGCACCTTGGTGGTAATGACTTCGGAGAAACATCACTATCTCATCTGGAAGATCAACTCCCACTTGATTCAAATGATTGTTGTATTCAGACAGTCTGAGCACAAGCTCAACAATTGAGATTTCCTCCCTTAGTTTGTAGGCTAAGAAAATCGTCGGAGGTCTTATACCTCTTGACGTTGGCACGAGCCTGAAATCCCAATTTCAGCCCTCAAAACATCTCATATGTTTTGCGACGTTTCAAAAACGTCTTCGGTGCCTCAACTCTAAACCGTTTAACTGAACTATCACGTAGTTATCAAAATGTGTATGTCAGATGTTCGCAACATCCACATACGACATTCGAGGTTCAGCACACTGAGCGGTGCATTAAGGACATAAGCCTTCTATGAAGCAATGAGGACAATCCTAAGTTTACGGACCTAGTCCGCATAATTCTACTATCAACTTTCAACTAAATTTTCTCTAGGAACATATCTAAACAGTAGAACTAAAGCGCAAGCTACGACATAATTTGCAAAATCCTTTTGACTATGTTCAGGATAAACAAGTTCATCTTATGAACTCCCACTCAGATAGACATCCCTCTAGTCATCTAAGTGATTACATGATCCGAGTCAACTAGGCCATGTCCGATCATCACGTGAGACGGACTAGTCAACATCGGTGAACATCTTCATGTTGATCGTATCTTCTATACGACTCATGCTCGACCTTTCGGTCTTCTGTGTTCCGAGGCCATGTCTGTACACATGCTAGGCTCGTCAAGTCAACCTAAGTGTTTCGCGTGTGTAAATCTGTCTTACACCCGTTGTATTCGAACTTAAGAATCTATACACCCGATCATCACGTGGTGCTTCGAAACTACGAACTGTCGCAACGGTGCACAGTTAGGGGGAACACTTTCTCGAAATTTTAATGAGAGATCATCTTATTTACTACCATCGTTCTAAGCAAATAAGATGTATAAACATGATAAACATCACATGCAATCAAATAGTGACATGATATGGCCAATATCATATTGCTCCTTTTGATCTCCATCTTCGGGGCTCCATGATCACCATCGTCACCGGCATGACACCATGATCTCCATCATCATGATCTCCATCATCGTGTCTTCATGAAGTTGTCTGGCCAACTATTGTTGGGGAAAGTAGCAGAAATTCAAAAATTCCTA
This sequence comes from Triticum dicoccoides, assembly GCF_002162155.2. Lineage (NCBI taxonomy): Eukaryota > Viridiplantae > Streptophyta > Magnoliopsida > Poales > Poaceae > Triticum > Triticum dicoccoides. The sequence goes on along the minus strand of NC_041388.1, from coordinate 553,406,965 downwards.
CGTGTCACTAAGATCTATCTATGGAGAGACTAGCAACAAGGGGAAGGAGAGTGCATCTACATACCCTTGTAGATCGCTATGCGGAAGCGTTCAAGAGAACGGGGTTGATGGAGTCGTACTCGTCGTGATCCAAATCACCGATGATCCTAGTACCGAACGGACGGCACCTTCGTGTTCAACACATGTACAGCCCGACGATGTCTCCCACGCCTTGATCCAGCAAGGAGAGAGGGAAAGGTTGAGGAAGACTCCATCCAGCAGCAGCACAACGGCGTGGTGGTGGTGGAGGAGTGTAGCAATCCTGCAGTGCTTCGCCAAGCACCACGGGATATGAGGAGAAAGAGAGGGAGGGCTGCACCAACGAGAGAGATCAAATCGCGTGTGTTCGGCAGCCCCTAGGCCTCATATATATAGGGGAAGGGGAGGAGGGTGCGCCCCCTCTAGGGTTCCCACCCCTAGAGGGGCGGCAGCCCTAGATGGGTCTTGGGGTGGCGGCCAAGAGGGGGAGAGGGGGGGCACCCCCTAGGGTGGGCCTTAGGGCCCATCTAAGCCTAGGGTTTCCCCTTCTCCTCCTTTGCTGCGCCTTGGGCCTTGTGGGAGGCGCACCAGCCCACTCAGGGGCTGGTCCCTCACCACTCTTGGCCCACGCAAGCCTCCGGGACTGGTGGCCCCACTTGGTGGACCCCCGGGACCCTCCCGGTGGTCCCGGTACGTTACCGATAAACCCCGAAACTTTTCCGGTGACCAAAACAGAACTTCCCATATATAAATCTTTACCTCCGGACCATTCCGGAACTCCTCGTGACGTCCAGGATCTTATCCGGGACTCCGAACAACATTCGGTAACCACATACAAACTTCCTTTATAACCCTAGCGTCATCGAACCTTAAGTGTGTAGACCCTACGGGTTCGGGAGACATGCAGACATGACCGAGACGTTCTCCGGTCAATAACCAACAGCGGGATCTGGATACCCATGTTGGCTCCCACATGTTCCACGATGATCTCATCGGATGAACCATGATGTCAAGGACTTAATCAATCCCGTATACAATTCCCTTTGTCTATCAGTACGATACTTGCCCGAGATTCGATCGTCGGTATCCCGATACCTTGTTCAATCTCGTTACCGGCAAGTCTCTTTACTCGTTCCATAACACATCATCCCGTGATCAACTCCTTGATCACATTGTGCACATTAGGATGATGTCCTACCGAGTGGGCCCAGAGATACCTCTCCGTCACACGGAGTGACAAATCCCAGTCTCGATTCGTGCCAACCCAATAGACACTTTCGGACATACCCGTAGTGTACCTTTATAGCCACCCAGTTACGTTGTGACGTTTGGCACACCCAAAGCACTCCTACGGTATCCGGGCGTTGCAAGATCTCATGGTCTAAGGAAATGATACTTGACATTAGAAAAGCTTTAGCATACGAACTACACGATCTAGTGCTATGCTTAGGATTGGGTCTTGTCCATCACATCATTCTCCTAATGATGTGATCCCGTTATCAATGACATCCAATGTCCATGGTTAGGAAACCGTAACCATCTATTGATCAACGAGCTAGTCAACTAGAGGCTTACTAGGGACATGGTGTTGTCTATGTATCCACACATGTATCTGAGTTTCCTATCAATACAATTCTAGCATGGATAATAAACGATTATCATGAACAAGGAAATATAATAATAATCAATTTAGTATTGCCTCTAGGGCATATTTCCAACAGTCTCCCACTTGCACTAGAGTCAATAATCCAGTTCACATCGATATGTGATTAACACTCAAGGTCACATCCCCATGTGACTAACACCCAAAGAATTTACTAGAGTCAATAATCTAGTTCACATTTACCATGTGATTAACACTCGATGAGTTCTGGGTTTGATCATGTTATGCTTGTGAGAGAGGTTATAGTCAACGGGTCTGAACCTTTCAGATCCGTGTGTGCTTTACAAATCTCTATGTCATCTCCTAGATGCAGCTACCACGTTCTATTTGGAGCTATTCCAAATAACGGTTCTACTTGGAGCTATTCTAAATTGTTGCTCCATTATACGTATCATGTATCTATACTCAGAGCTATCCGGATAGGTGTTAAGCTTGCATCGACGTAACCCTTTACGACGAACTCTTTTACCACCTCCATAATCGAGAAAATTCCTTAGTCCACTAGTTACTAAGGATAACTTTGACCGCTGTCTTGTGATCCATTCTTAGATCACTCTTGTACCCCTTGACTGACTCATGGCAAGGCACATTTCAGGTGCGGTACACAGCATAGCATACTGTAGAGCCTATGTCTTAAGCATAGGGGACGACCTTCATCCTTTCTCTCTATTCTGCCGTGGTCGAGCTTTAAGTCTTAACTTCATACCTTACAACTCAGGCAAGAACTCCTTCTTTGACTGACCCATCTTGAACACCTTCAAGATCATGTCAAGGTATGTGCTCATTTGAAAGTACCATTAAGTGTTTTGATCTATCCTTATAGATCTTGATGCTCAATGCTCAAGTAGCTTAATCCAGGTTTTCCATTGAAAAACACTTTTCAAATAACCCTATATGCTTTCTAGAAATTCTACGTCATTTCTGATCAACAATATGTCAACAACATATACTCATCAGAAATTCTATAGTGCTCCCACTCACTTCTTTGGAAATACAAGTTTCTCATAAACTTTGTATACACCCAAAACCTTTGATCATCATCAAAGCATACATTCCAACTCCGAGATGCTTACTCCAGTCCTTAGAAGGATTGCTGGAGCTTTGCATACTTATTAGCATCTTTCAGGATTGACAAAATCTTCCGGTTGTATCACATACAACCTTTCCTCAAGAAAATCGTCGAGGAAACAATGTTTTGACATCCTATCTGCAAGATTTCATAAATAAAGCAGTAATTGCTAATATAATTCCAACAGACTCTTAGCATCGCTACGAGTGAGAAAGTATCATCATAGTCAACTCCTTGAACTTGTCGGAAAACATCTTAACGACAAGTCGAGCTTTCTTAATGGTGATACATACCATCATTGCCCGTCTTCCTTTTAAAATCCATCTGTACTCAACAGCCTCACGACCATCGAGCTGTTCTGTCAAAGTCTACACTTTGTTTCCATACATGGATCCTCTCTCGGATTTTATGGCCTCGAGCCATTTATCGGAATCCGGGCCCACCATCGCTTCTCCATAGCTCGTAGGTTCATTGTTGTCTAGCAACATGACTTCCAAGACAGGATTACGTACCACTCTGAAGTAGTACGCATCCTTATCATCCCACGAGGTTTGGGAGTGACTTGATCCGAAGTCTCATGATCAATATCATAAGCTTCCACTTCAATTGGTGTAGGTTCCACAGGAACAACTCTTTGTGCCCTGCTATACACTAGTTGAAGTGACGGTTCAATAACCTCATCAAGTCTACACCATCCTCCCACTCAATTATTTCGAGAGAAACTTTTCCTCGAGAAAGGACCCGATTCTAGAAACAATCCCTTATTGCTTTCAAATCTGAGACAGGAGGTATACCCAACTGTTTTGGGTGTCCTATGAAGATGTATTTATCCGCTTTGGGTTCGAGCTTATCGGCCTGAAACTTTTTCACATAAGCGTCGCAGCCCCAAACTTTTAAGAAATGACAGCTTAGGTTTCTCTAAACCATAGTTCATACGGTGTCATCTCATCGGAATTACGTGGTGCCCTATTTAAAGTGAATGTGGTTGTCTTTAATGCCTAACCCACAAACTATCATGGTAATTCGATAAGAGACATCATGGTATGCATCATATCCAATAGGGTGCAGTTATGATGTTCGGACACACCATCACACTATGGTGTTCCAGGCTGTATCAGTCGTGAAACAATTTCCACAATGTCTTAATTCTGTGCCAAACTCGTAATTCAGATATTCATCTCTATGATCATATCATAGATACTTCATCCTCTTGTTACGACGATCTTTCAACTTCACCCTGAAATTACTTGAACCTTTCAATAATTCAGACTCGTGATTCATCAAGTAAATATACTCAACATCTACTCAAATCATCTGTGAAGTAAGAACATAACGATATCCACTACACGCCTCAGCACTCATTGGACTGCACACATCAAAATGTATTACTTCCAACAAGTTGCTTTCCAGTTCCATTTTACTGAAACCGAGGCTTTCAGTCATCTTGCCCATGTGGTATGATTTGCATGTCTCAAGTGATTCAAAATCAAGTGAGCCCAGACGGTCCATTTGCATGGAGTTTCTTCATGCATATACACCAATAGACATGGTTCGCATGCCTCAAACTTTTCAAAAACGAGTGAGCCCAAAGATCCATCAACATGGAGCTTCTTCATCCGTTTTATACCGATATGACTTACGTGGCAGTGCCACAAGTAGGTGGTACTATCATTACTATCTTTTGGCATGAACATGTGTATCACTACGATCGAGATTCAATAAACCATTCATTTTAGGTGCAAGACCATTGAAGGTATTATTCAAATAAACAGAGTAACTATTATTCTCCTTAAATGAATAACCGTATTGTGATAGACATAATCCAATCATGTCTATGCTCAACGCAAACACCAAATAACAATTATTTAGGTTTAACACCAATCTCGATGGTAGAGGGAGCGTGTGATGCTTGATCATATCAACATTGGAAATACTTCCAACACATATCGTCAGCTCACCTTTAGCTAGTCTCCGTTTATTCCGTAGCTTTTATTTCGAGTTACTAACACTTAGCAACCGAACCGGTATCTAATACCCTGGTGCTACTAGGAGAACTAGTAAAGTACACATCAACACAGTGTATATCCAATATACTTCTCTCGACCTTGCGAGCCTTCTCATCTACCAAGTATCTAGGGTAATTCTACTCCAGTGGTTGTTCCCCTTATTACAGAAGCACTCAGTCTCGGGTTTGGATTCAACCTTGGGTTTCTTCACTAGAGCAGCAGCTGAATTGTCGTTTCATGAAGTATCCCTTCTTGCCCTTGCCCTTCTTGAAACTAGTGGTTTCACCAACCATCAACAATTGATGCTCCTTCTTGATTTCTACTTTTGTGGTGTCAAACATCGCGAATATCTCAAGGATCATCATATATGTCCCTGATATATTATAGTTCATCACGAAGCTCAAGCAGCTTGGTGGTAATGACTTTGGAGAACCATCACTATTTCATCTGGAAGATCAACTCCCACTCGATTCAAGCGATTGTTGTACTCAGACAATCTGAGCACAAGCTCAACAATTGAGCTTTTCTCCTTAGTTTGTAGGCTAAGAAAATCGTCGGAGGTCTTATACTTCTTGACGTGGGCACGAGCCTGAAATCCCAATTTCGGCCCTCGAAACATCTCATATCTTTCGCGACGTTTCAAAAATGTCTTTGGTGCCTCAACTCTAAACCGTTTAACTGAACTATCACGTAGTTATCAAAACGTGTATGTCAGATGTTCGCAACATCCACAGACGACGTTTGAGGTTCAGCACACTGAGCGGTGCATTAAGGACATAATCCTTCTATGAAGCAATGAGGACAATCCTTAGTTTACGGACCTAGTCCGCATAATTGCTACTATCAACTTTCAACTAAATTTTCTCTAGGAACATATCTAAACAGTAGAACTGAAGCGCGAGCTACGACATAATTTGCGAAATCCTTTTGACTATGTTCAGGATAAACAAGTTCATCTTATGAACTCCCACTCAGATAGACATCCCTCTAGTCATCTAAGTGATTACATGATCCGAGTCAACTAGGCAGTGTCCGATCATCACGTGAGACGGACTAGTCAACATCGGTGAACATCTTCATGTTGATCGTATCTACCATACGACTCATGCTCGACCTTTCGGTCTTCTGTGTTCCGAGGCCATGTCTGTACATACTAGGCTCGTCAAGTCAACCTAAGTGTTTCGCGTGTGTAAATCTGGCTTACACCCGTTGTATGTGAACGTAAGAATCTAACACCCGATCATCACGTGGTGCTTCGAAACACGAACCGTCGCAACGGTGCACAGTTAGGGGGAACACTTCCTTGAAATTTTAACGAGGGATCATCTTATTTACTACCGTCGTTCTAAGCAAATAAGATGTATAAACATGATAAACATCACATGCAATCAAATAGTGACATGATATGGCCAATATCATATTGCTCCTTTTGATCTCCATCTTCGGCGCTCCATGATCATCATCGTCACCGGCATGACACCATGATCTCCATCATCATGATCTCCATCATCGTGTCTTCATGAAGTTGTCATGTCATCTATTACTTCTACTACTATGGCTAACGCTTTAGCAATAAAGTAAAGTAATTACATGATGTTTATATTGACACGCGGGTCATAAATAAATAAAGACAACTCCTATGGCTCCTGACGGTTGTCATACTCATCGACATGCAAGTCGTGATTCCTATTACAAGAACATGATCAATCTCATACATCACATATATCATTCATCACATCCTTTTGGCCATATCACATCACATAGCATACTCTGCAAAAACAAGTTAGACGTCCTCTAATTGTTGTTGCATGTTTTACGTGGCTGCTATGGGTTTCTAGCAAGAACGTTTCTTACCTACGCAAAACCACAACGTGATATGCCAATTGCTATTTACCCTTCATAAGGACCCTTTTCATCGAATCCGTTCCGACTAAAGTGGGAGAGACAGACACCCGCCAGCCACCTTATGCAACTAGTGCATGTCAGTCGGTGGAACCGGTCTCACGTAAGAGTACGTGTAAGGTTGGCTCGGGCCGCTTCATCCCACGATGCCGTCGAAAACAAGATTGGACTAGTAACGGTAAGCATATTGAACAATATCAACGCCCGCAACTACTTTGTGTTCTACTCGTGCATAGAAACTACGCATAGACCTAGCTCATGATGCCACTGTTGGGGAACGTAGCAGAAATTCAAAAAATTTCTACGTGTCACCAAGATCTATCTATGGAGAGACTAGCAACGAGGGGAAGGAGAGTGCATCTACATACCCTTGTAGATCGCTATGCGGAAGCGTTCAAGAGAACGGGGTTGATGGAGTCGTACTCGTCGTGATCCAAATCACCGATGATCCTAGTGCCGAACGGACGGCACCTCCATGTTCAACACACGTACAGCCCGACGATGTCTCCCACGCCTTGATCCAGCAAGGAGAGAGGGAGAGGTTGAGGAAGACTCCATCCAGCAGCAGCACAACGGCGTGGTGGTGGTGGAGGAGTGTAGCAATCCTGCAGGGCTTCGCCAAGCACCACGGGATATGAGGAGAAAGAGAGGGAGCGCTGCACCCACGAGAGAGATCAAATCGCGTGTGTTCGGCAGCCCCTAGGCCTCATATATATAGGGGAAGGGGAGGAGGGTGCGCCCCCTCTAGGGTTCCCACCCCTAGAGGGGCGGCAGCCCTAGATGGGTCTTGGGGTGGCGGCCAAGAGGGGGAGAGGGGGGGCGCCCCCTATGGTGGGCCTTAGGGCCCATCTAAGCCTAGGGTTTCCCCTTCCCCTCCTTTGTTGCGCCTTGGGCCTTGTGGGAGGCGCACCAGCCCACTCAGGGGCTGGTCCCTCACCACTCTTGGCCCACGCAAGCCTCCGGGACTGGTGGCCCCACTTGGTGGACCCCCGGGAACCTCCCGGTGGTCCCGGTATGTTACCGATAAACCCCGAAACTTTTCCGGTGACCAAAACAGAACTTCCCATATATAAATCTTTACCTCCGGACCATTCCGGAACTCCTCGTGATGTCCGGGATCTTATCCGAGACTCCGAACAACATTCGGTAACCACATACAAACTTCCTTTATAACCCTAGCGTCATCGAACCTTAAGTGTGTAGACCCTACGGGTTCGGGAGACATGCAGACATGACCGAGACGTTCTCTGGTCAATAACCAATAGCGGGATCTGGATACCCATGTTGGCTCCCACATGTTCCACGATGATCTCATCGGATGAACCACGATGTCAAGGACTTAATCAATCCCGTATACAATTCCCTTTGTCTATCGGTATGATACTTGCCCGAGATTCGATCGTCGGTATCCCGATACCTTGTTCAATCTCGTTACCGGCAAGTCTCTTTACTCGTTCCGTAACACATCATCCTGTGATCAACTCCTTGATCACATTGTGCACATTATAATGATGTCCTACCGAGTGGGCCCAGAGATACCTCTCCGTCACACGGAGTGACAAATCCCAGTCTCGATTTGTGCCAACCCAACAGACACTTTCGGAGATACCCGTAGTGTACCTTTATAGCCACCCAGTTATGTTGCGACGTTTGGCACACCCAAAGCACTCCTACGGTATCCGAGAGTTGCACAATCTCATGGTCTAAGGAAATGATACTTGACATTAGAAAAGCTTTAGCATACGAACTACACGATCTAGTGCTATGCTTAGGATTGGGTCTTGTCCATCACATCATTCTCCTAATGATGTGATCCCGTTATCAATGACATCCAATGTCCATGGTTAGGAAACCGTAACCATATATTGATCAACGAGCTAGTCAACTAGAGGCTTACTAGGGACATGGTGTTGTCTATGTATCCACACATGTATCTGAGTTTCCTATCAATACAATTCTAGCATGGATAATAAACGATTATCATGAACAAGGAAATATAATAATAATCAATTTATTATTGCCTCTAGGGCATATTTCCAACAACTATTACTTCTACTTCTACAGCTAACGGTTAGCAATAAAGTAAAGTAATTACATGACGTTTATGTTGACACGCAGGTCATAAATAAATTAAGACAACTCCTATGGCTCCTGCCGGTTGTCATACTCATCGACATGCAAGTCGTGATTCCTATTACAAGAACATGATCAATCTCATACATCACATATATCATTCATCACATCCTTTTGGCCATATCACATCACATAGCATACCCTGCAAAAACAAGTTAGACGTCCTCTAATTGTTGTTTGCATGTTTTACGTGGCTGCTATGGGTTTCTAGCAAGAACATTTCTTACCTACGCAAAAAACCACAATGTGATATGCCAATTGCTATTTACCCTTCATAAGGACCCTTTTCATCGAATCCGATCCGACTAAAGTGGGAGAGACAGACACCCGCTAGCCACCTTATGCAACTAGTGCATGTCAGTCGGTGGAACCGGTCTCACGTAAGAGTACGTGTAAGGTCGGTCTGGGCCGCTTCATCCCACAATGCCGCCGAATCAAGATTGGACTAGTAACGGTAAGCATATTGAACAAAATCAACGCCCACAACTACTTTGTGTTCTACTCGTGCATAGAAACTACGCATAGACCTAGCTCATGATGCCACTGTTGGGGAACGTAGCATAAATTCAAAATTTTCCTACGTGTCACCAAGATCTATCTATGGAGTCATCTAGCAATGAGGGAGGAGTGGATCTACATACCCTTGTAGATCACGCGCGGAAGCGTTCAAGAGAACGGGGTTGATGGAGTCGTACTCGTCGTGATCTAAATCACCGATGGTCCTAGCGCTGAGCGGACGGCACCTCCGTGTTCAACACACGTACGGAGCAGCGACGTCTCCTCCTTCTTGATCCAGCAAGGGGGGAGGAGAGGTTGATGGAGATCCATCAGCACGACGGCGTGGTGGTGGAAGTAGCGGGATTCCAACAGGGCTTCGCCAAGCGCTGCGGGAGGAGGGAGATGTGTCATGGGAGGGAGAGGAAGGCGCCAGGGCTTATGTATGGTTGCCCTCCCTTCCCCCCACTATATATAGGGCCAAGGGAGAGGGGGAGGGCGCAGCCTTGCCCCATCCTCCAAGGAAGGGTGCGGCCAAGGGGGGAGGAGTCCATCCTCCCCAAGGCACCTCGGAGGTGCCTTCCCCCTTTAGGACTCTCCCCTCCTCTTGTCCCTTTGGCGCATGGGCCTCTAGGGGCTGGTTCCCTTGGCCCATGTAGGCCAAGGCGCACCCCCTACAGCCCATGTGGCCCCCGGGGCAGGTGGCCCCACCCGGTGGACCCCCGGGACCCTTCCGGTGGTCCCGGTACAATACCGGTGACCCCGAAACTTGTCCCGATGGCCGAAATAGCACTTCCTATATATAATTCTTTACCTTAGGACCATTCCGGGACTCCTCGTGACGTCCGGGATCTCATCAGGACTCCGAACAACTTTCGTGTTACCGCATACTAATATCTCTATAACCCTAGCGTCACCGAACCTTAAGTGTGTAGACCCTACGGGTTCGGGAGACATGCAGACATGACCGAGATGACTCTCCGGTCAATAACCAACAGCGGGATCTGGATACCCATGTTGGCTCCCACATGTTCCACGATGATCTCATCGGATGAACCACGATGTCAAGGACTTAATCAATCCCGTATACAATTCCCTTTGTCTATCGGTACGACACTTGCCCGAGATTCGATCGTCGGTATCCCGATACCTTGTTCAATCTCGTTACCGGCAAGTCTCTTTTACTCGTTCTGTAACACATCAACCCGTGATCAACTCCTTGATCACAGTGTGCACATTATGATGATGTCCTACCGAGTGGGCCCAGAGATACCTCTCCGCTTACACGGAGTGACAAATCCCAGTCTCGATTCGTGCCAACCCAACAGACACTTTGGAGATACCCGTAGTGTACCTTTATAGCCACCCAGTTACGTTGTGACGTTTGGCACACCCAAAGTACTCCTACGGTATTCGGGAGTTGCACAATCTCATGGTCTAAGGAAATGATACTTGACATTAGAAAAGCTTTAGCATACGAAGTACATGATCTTGTGCTAGGCTTAGGATTGGGTCTTGTCCATCACATCATTCTCCTAATGATGTGATCCCGTTATCAATGACATCCAATGTCCATGGTCAGGAAACCGTAAGCATCTATTGATCAACGAGCTAGTCAACTAGAGGCTTACTAGGGACATGGTGTTGTCTATGTATCCACACATGTATCTGAGTTTCCTATCAATACAATTCTAGCATGGATAATAAACGATTATCATGAACAAGGAAATATAATAATAACTAATTTATTATTGCCTCTAGGGCATATTTCCAACAGTCACGACACCATAGTAGTGACGATGGGTGTGCATCAGCAGGTTGTGGCCCACGGACCATGCAGGGATAGAAGCCTTGTTCAATGGCTTCATCTCTGGACCTGGGTTGAATATTCTTGTATAGGATGTCTCCCCACGGTCTCTTGATGGCATTTTTCTCAGCATATTCCTGGGTTACAAATCGGTATTTGAACCATTGTTCTGCCCAATATCTTCGAATCCATTGGATTCGGGTCTTGCGCTGATTGTAATCCTCTTCAGGATCTGTCTTGTACAGTTCTGAGAGGTCATCTGGCAGATCTCTAGATGTTTCTCCACGACACTTTCTGCCACCCTTCCTTGCTGATTTCTCTGAAGCCATGAACTTTAAACTGAAAGGCTTCAACACGTTCAAAGGCTTCAAAGAGTTTCGCTTGCTGGACAAACAGGAACTAGCTTCGAGAGAATTTATATGATGTTGTAAGAATTCTGCAAATGAATGCAGACTATGAGAACCAAGGGATTCTCCCATCGACATGTACCTGTGACAGCATTAAGGTGCGAGGGAAGGGGAAGAGGTCATATGCATTCTCAGAAGATTTTGAATATAAATCAGTTTAGAATACATTGACCTCATCGTGCGAAGACATTCACTCATAGATAAGGAGTTGGTTCCAGATTTGTACGAATCCAGAGATCAGTACAAGTGAGGAATCTAACTACTTTGTGAAGCATAAGTGAATATATTAGGCATGTTATGAGATGTAGTATGAGAGAGATCTAACTTGTGTGAATAGAAACTGCTTGTGGTAGAAAGTGACAAAGCCATAGGATCAATGGTGCCGTAAAAAGGAAGTTTTATTTACCACACTAAGAACTGCTAGACGGAGTGGAAGATGAGGCCGAGCAGTTCGATCTTCCGTGCCCTAACTTGGCGACGGAGGACACCTACGGCGACGGCGGAGAGGACGATGTCCGCAGTCGGCGTGAAGACGGCGCCAGAGAGGTTGCGGCAGCGAAGCGCTTCGTCGCCGGCATCGTCGAGGGCTAGCGGTGGCGCTAGGGTTCGTGCGAGAGTGGAAGAAGAGATAATGACCGCCGTGAAGTGTGTATTTATAGGTACAGGGGCGGCACTGCGTTATTACACAGGTGCCCCTGGCGATTCGCATCTGAGGAACACGTGGCCATCATGCAGAATTTTGGGGTTTGTTCCACGTCCCAAGCATGCCTGGATTGTCGGGTGGTCGTTCCTACTTCTCCGGGTTTCATGTGGAGGAATGAGCATTGAAAGTGGACTTAAGGTTTGTCTTTGTATCTTCTGCTGACAAGGATGCAGAGAAGACATTCGACAGTTTCAATAGAATGCATATGATTTGGAGAGATAGAGTTTGAGATAGATAGCATAGAGAGGTTAGGGTCCGATCACATTCACTTAGTTCAAAAGATTCAACAAGAAGACATAGCTATAAGTGAATGTTGTAGAGGACAGAACACTAGTATATATATATA
>NC_041388.1:553379578-553394314 GCF_002162155.2 Triticum dicoccoides | reverse complement strand
ATCAACATAGTGAAGATAATCATGAAGACATGTTGAGATTGAAGCCAAACCAAATGTGAAGACATAGCAAGGTAACACCATGAGTGAAGCACTTCAAAATAGAACATTTGGTGGTGGCATTACCCACCGTATAGGAAGTATTAGACCCAGACACGGCGCACAATTATCGTGGTGCTTCGAAGTCAAATTCCACATTAATGTATTCACACTTAGAATGTATGTCTTCATTGATTGAACATATACTTTACTTCGTGTGTTGCACATCTAAGTCATCAATATGCATAAGGGTTAGGATGTGTGCCTGATCACAGGACATTTGAGGATTCCAGGATATTTAGCTCACACCGTAACTTGCAAAATCTCTTCTCATCCAAGGGCTTGGTGAAGATATCTGTCAATTGCTCTTCAGTGTTGACATGTATGATATCAATATCTTCCTTCACAACATGATCTCTGAGAAAGTGATGATGAATTTCAATGTGCTTTGTCTTCAAGTGCTGAACTGGGTTATTGGCAATCTTGATGGCGCTTTCATTGTTGCAGTAGAGTGGCACTTGCTTCAGATGAATGCCATAGTCCTTGAGCGTTTGCTTCATCCACAGAAGCTGAGCGCAGCAAGATCCAGCAGCAATGTATTCAGATTCAGCAGTGGAGAGAGATACACAGTTCTGCTTCTTTGAAGACCAACATACAAGTGATCGTCCCAGAAAGTGACATGTGCCCGATGTAGACTTGCGATCAACTTTGTCACCAGCATAATTAGCATCTGAGAATCCAACCAGATCAAACTCTGAGCCCTTTGGATACCATAATCCTAGAGTTGGGGTGTGAGCCAAATATCGAAGAATTCGCTTCACAGCTAAGTGATGCGACTCCTTTGGTGCCGCTTGGAATCGAGCACACATGCAAACACTAAGCATAATATCTGGCCTAGATGCACATAGATAAAGTAAAGAACCAATCATGGAGCGGTATACCTTTTGATCGAACTCTTTACCATTGTCGTCAGGACCCAGATGATGCTTGGCTGGCATTGGCGTCGTGAAGCCTTTGCAGTCTTGCATACCGAACTTCTTCAGGCAATCTTTGAGATACTTCTCTTGAGATATGAAGATGCCGTTGTGTTGCTGTCGTATTTGAAGACCGAGAAAGAACTTCAGCTCTCCCATCATAGACATTTGATATTGCTCTTGCATCATATATCCAAACTCTTCACTGTACTTCTGATTGGTGAAGCCGAAGATAATGTCATCCACATATATTTGACACACAAACAGTTCACCATCATATGTCTTCGTGAAGAGAGTGGGGTCGAGAGAACCAGGTATGAAGCCTTTGCTCTTCAGGAAGTATTTGAGTGTGTCATACCAGGCCCGAGGGGCTTGTTTGAGGCCATACAGTGCCTTGTTGAGCTTGTATACCATGTCAGGATGTTTTGGATCTTCAAAGCCAGGTGGTTGTGCAACATACACTTCTTCTTCAATCTTGCCATTGAGAATAGGCCAGCAGTATGCGTATGGCTTCAAGTCTAGCCACAGGAGCAAATGTTTCATCGAAGTCAATGCCTTCCACTTGAGTATATCCTTGAGCAACGAGACGAGCTTTGTTTCTGACAACTTGACCGTGCTCATCTTGTTTGTTGCGGTATATCCATTTTGTGCCTATTATGTTGTGCTTCCAAGGATCGGGACGCTTGACCAGTTTCCATACATTATTCAACTCAAACTGTTGAAGCTCTTCTTGCATAGCTTGAATCCATTCAGGTTCCATGAAGGCTTCTTCAACTTTCTTGGGTTCTGTTATTGAGACGAATGCGAAGTGCCCATAGAAATTTGCTAGTTGAGTTGCCCTTGAACGAGTGAGTGGACCGGGTGCATTGATGCTATCAATTATTCTTTCAATCTGCACTTCATTGGCAACGCGACGATGTACAGGGCGAAGATTTTGCTCTTGCTGATCATTGTCGTTGTTAGAAGGAATGTCTTCAGGCTGAGCATTGTCTTCATGTTGATCAGGTGCTGAGATGATAAGTTCTTCTTCAGGATGAGCTTCAGAAGGTATAATTTCTCCAGTTCCCATTAGCTTGATTGATTCACTGGATGGAACTTCATCTAGCACATTTGGCAGTTGCTCTCTTTGTGAACCGCTGGTCTCATCGAACAGCACATCCACTGTTTCAACCACTTTGTAATGAAAGAGATTGAAGACTCTGTAGGAGTGCGAATCCTTTCCATATCCAAGCATAAAACCCTCATGTGCTTTTGGTGCAAACTTTGAGGTGTGATGTGGGTCCTTGATCCAGCACCTGGCGCCAAATACTCTGAAGTAACTGACATTTGGCTTCTTGCCAGTAAGGAGCTCATAAGATGTCTTGTTCAGAAGCTTGTGAAGATAAACACGAGTGATTGTATGGCATGCAGTATCAATGGCTTCAGGCCAGAATTTTCTTGGAGTCTTGTATTCATCTAGCATCGTTCTAGCCTTCTCAATGAGTGTTCTGTTCTTGCGTTCGACGACCCCATTCTGCTGTGGCGTGTACGGGGCTGAGAATTCATGTGTGATGCCCAAGGTATCAAGATATGTATCAAGGCCAGTGTTCTTGAATTCAGTGCCATTGTCACTTCTGATATGCTTTATCTTGGCGCCATAGTTGTTCATTGCTCGATTGGCGAAGCGTCTGAAGACATCCTGCACTTCAGTCTTGTAAAGGATTATGTGCACCCAAGTATATCTAGAATAATCATCAATAATGACAAAGCCATAGAGACAAGCAGTAGTAGTAAGAGTTGAGTAATGAGTGGGACCGAAAAGATCCATGTGAAGCAGTTCGAAGGGTCGAGTAGTGATCATGATTGTCTTCGAGGGATGTTTGGCCCTCGTCATCTTTCCTGCCTCACAGGCACCACATAAGTGATCTTTCTTGAACTTGACGCCCTCGCTGCCTATGACATGCTTCTTCTTTTCCAGGGTGTGGAGGTTCCTCATGCCAGCATGCCCAAGCCTCCGATGCTAGAGCCAGCATTCTGTAGCTTTTGCTAGAAGACATACGGCAAGCTGTGGTCCTGCTGAGAAATCTACCACGTACAAATCATCTTTTCGATACCCTTCAAATACTAGAGACTTGTTAGATTCCATTAGAACAAGGAAATGATATTTTCCAAATATTACGATCATGTTTAAATCGCAAAGCATTGAGACAGACATTAAGTTGAAGCCAAGGGATTCAACAAGCATGACTTTATCCATGTGTTGATCCCTTGAGATTGCAACTCTACCTAGACCCAATACCTTACTTTTACCAGTGTCAGCAAATGTGATGTGGATCTTGTCGGATGGACGTAAGGTTGAGTCCATAAGAAGGCTTCTTTTGCCAGTCATGTGATTTGTACACCCACTATCAATAATCCATTCTGAAGACGCTGGTGTCGTACCCTACAGTGCAGTTAGGGGGATAGGCTTCACAAAGAGCATTGTGAAGCAAAAACATTTGACGAACCAGTGGGTTATGAAAGCTTAGATCCAGATTAGGACTAACAAGGAGAGTAGCAAGTGATTCAGGAACGAAGTACATAGTAAGACCATTCGGGCATTTGATCTTGCGCCCTACAAGATGTTTAAGGTCCCCAGCAATAGCGTTAGACGATTTTGGTTTTCTGCTGGAGACCTTTCTCTGCAAAAGAGAGTTAAGCTTTCTTAGCCACCCATATCTTCAAGGGTGGCTTAGAAGCAATAAGTCTAAGTGCAGCATCTGAGAACTTTGGCTTTGGAGCCCTAGCAAACAGCCTTGCAGGCGGACAATAGTACTCATGAGAATAAGCAGAATAGTTCTTGGTCTTATGAACATGGCGGTTTGATGAACCGCTCTCATATTCATATGCCTGAGTATGGTTTCCCTGCAAAACATTTGCGTTAGTGTGACTCAGGTGAGTCCTCTGTCTGTATGAAGCCTTTGGACCGTATGAAGCCTTTGGTCTGAGGTTTGTCTTCTTCACGTGAGGTGTCATGATGACATTCACAGGAAGATTCTCCAGACACCTTTTCGGAACCCAGATCTTCTTCATAGGCGGTCCATTCCTGCAGTTAGTACCAATGTACCTGGCAAACACTTCACCATTCTGATTCTTAAACAGTTTATAGTTTGCATCAAAGGATTCATCAATGACAATGGGGTTAGCACAAGTGAACCCAGATAGAGTGGATGGATCTGCTGAAAATTCCTTTGCAGCAACCCATGTGGTTTTGGGGTACTGCTCAGGTTTCCAGTAAGAGCCATCAACATTCATTTTCCTTACAAACCCAACACCTTCTTTCCTCGGGTTTCGGTTCAAAATCTGCTTTTTGAGGACATCACATAGTGTCTGATGCCCTTTAAGACTTTTGTACATCCCTGTTTCAAGCAATGTCTTCAACCTAGCATTCTCATCAGCAATAGTAGTGGAATCCTCAGCAGAGGGGTTAGTTCCCACATCAACAGTTGAAGATATTGCAACAGTAGCAGCAGTAGAACATTCAGCAACAGTAGTAGCATTATCACGCTTAATGCATTTAAGACATGGTGGTTCAAATCCTTCCTGAGCAGAGCTGATCTGTTCGGCGCGAAGTGACTCGTTTTCCTTTTGATGATCTTCATGAGCCGCTCTCAATTTCTCAAGATCTTGCATCCTTTGAAGATAATCATAGGAAAGCTTTTCATGAGTTGTTGAGAGAGTTTCATGATGACTTTCAAGTTCCTCATACTTAACGTGAAGATTTTTTATGTCTTCAATTAAGGATTCAGATCGAGTCATTTCAGCACCTAACAGATCATCGCTTCTGTCTAACAGTTTTTGAATATGTTCCATAGCTTTCTGTTGTTCAGTTGCAATTTTAGCAAGTGTTTTGTAGCTGGGTTTTGAACCACAATCAGAGTCATCGTCACTAGATGTTTGATAGTGAGTAGTGCGTGTGTTTACCTTGGCACTGCCTGCCATGAAGCAGTAGGTAGAAGTGGAGTAGTCCTTGTCATTTGCATCGGTGTTGGTGATGAAGTCATTGTCTTCAGTGTTGAAGATGGACTTGGCAACGTATGTTGTAGCCAGACTTGCGACGCCTGAATCGGACTCCTCCTCAGGCTTCACCTCTGCCTCCTCAGAAGCGGACTCCTCCTCTGAATCCATTTCCTTGCCAACAAACGCACGTGCCTTGCCAGATGAGCTCTTCTTGTGTGATGAAGACTTTGAGGAAGACTTGGAAGAAGACTTTAAGTATTTCTTTTTCTTCTTGTCGTCAGAGTCATATTCCTTGCTCTTCTTCTTCTTTTTGTTCTCATTGTCCCACTGTGGACACTCAGAGATGAAGTGGCCAGGTTTCTTGCACTTGTGACATGTTTTCTTCTTGTAGTCGTGAGCAGAAGCTTCATCATTCCTTGAGCTTGATCGGGAAGACTTTCTGAAACCTTTCTTCTTGGTGAATTTTTGGAACTTCTTCACAAGCATAGCAAGTTCCCTTCCAATGTCTTCAGGATCATCCGAACTGCTGTCAGATTCTTCTTCAGATGAGGAGACAGCTTTTGCCTTCAAGGCATGAGTTCGCCCATAGTTTGGACCGTAGATATCTCTTTTCTTAGAAAGCTGAAACTCATGTGTGTTGAGCCTCTCAAGTATGTCAGACGGATCGAGTGTCTTGAAATCAGGACGTTCTTGAATCATCAGGGCTAGGGTGTCAAACGAACTATCAAGTGATCTCAGTAGTGTCTTGACGACTTCATGTTTGGTGATCTCAGTAGCGCCAAGGGCTTGAAGCTCATTTGTGATGTCAGTGAGTCGGTCAAATGTGAGCTGGACATTCTCATTGTCATTTCGCTTGAAGCAGTTGAAGAGGTTGCGAAGGACACTGATTCTCTGATCTCTCTGGGTTGAGACGCCTTCACTGACCTTGGAGAGCCAGTCCCAGACCAGCTTAGATGTTTCCAAAGCACTCACACGGCCATACTGTCCTTTGGTCAGATGACCACAGATGATATTCTTGGCAGTAGAGTCCAGTTGAACGAACTTCTTGACATCAGCAGTAGTGATACCTTCTCCAGCCTTGGGAACGCCGTTCTTGACGACATACCATAGGTCGACGTCAATGGCTTCAAGATGCATGCGCATCTTATTCTTCCAGTAGGGATATTCAGTTCCATCGAAGACGGGGCACGCAACGGAGACTTTAATTATCCTTGCAGTCGACATAGCTAAAACTCCAGGTGGTTAAACCGAATCACACGGAACAAGGGAGCACCTTGCTCTGATACCAATTGAAAGTGCGTTATATCGACTAGAGGGGGGTGAATAGGCGATTTTTATGAAAGTCTTCAAAACATGGAAGTTATGAAGACAAACGATAGAAATAAACCTATTATCCTGCAGCGGAAGGTAGACTACACTAGGCAAGCCATAGTCAAGTATTCAATAGAGTGAAAGCACAATGACTAATAGCAGCAATGTAGTAAGGATCAGGTAGGAAGATATTGTGAAGCCACACAAAACACGCAGTCACTCAGTGAAGACAAAAGATAGTGCGAACATACAATGACTTCACAAGGAGTAATAGTAAGTAAAGGGAAGGGAAGATGAAACCAGTGACTCACTGAAGACAATGATTTGTTGGACCAGTTCCAGTTGTTGTGACAACTATACGTCTGGTTAGGGCGGCTAGGTATTTAAACCTTAGGACACACAGTCCCGGACACACAGTCCTGAACACGCAGCTCAGGACACCCAGTCCTCACCATATTCCCCTTGAGCTAAGGTCACACAGACCTCGCCCAATCACTCTGGTAAGTCTTCAAGGTAGACTCCCAAACCTTCACAGACTTCGTTCACCGGCAATCCACAATGTCTCTTGGATGCTCAGAACGCGACGCCTAACCGGCTGGAGGATGCACAGTCCTCAAGTGTAATAAGTCTTCAGATCACATAGACAAGAAGACTTAAGTGATGCCTAATTCTCTTTGGCTCTGGGTGGTTAGGGCTTTATCCTCGCAAGGAATTCTCTCTCAAAGGCTTCGAGGTGGGTTGCTCTCAAACGACAAAAGTCGTACTCTGAATCTGAGCAGCCAACCGTTTATGGTTGTAGGGGGTGGGCTATTTATAGCCACTTGGCAACCCGACCTGATTTGTCCGAAATGACCCTGGGTCACTAAGGAACTGGCACGTGTTCCAACAGTCAGATTTCAAACTCACACGGCAACTTTACTTGGGCTTCAAGCAAAGCTGACTTGCCCGACTCTGGACAAGATTCGCTCTCAAAGTCTTCACTCGAAGACATAGGTTTTGTTTAAGCATCACTTCAGTCATTCTGACTGGTTCTCTTGGACCCCACTTAACAGTACGGTGGTTCCTATGACTCAACACAAAAGAAAGAGAACTACGAAAGATCTAAGTCTTCGAGCTCCATAGGCTTCATGTGGTGTCTTCTCTTGTCATAGTCTTCAATGTGAATATCTTCATATACCACCTTTGACTTCAATGTATTCATACATTTTTAGGGGTCATCTCTGGTAGGAAAACTGAATCAATGAGGGACTTCTACCTGTGTTATCCTGCAATTCTCACAAACACATTAGTACCTCAACTAGGTTTGTTGTCAATACTCCAAAACCAACTAGGGGTGGCACTAGATGCACTTACACCTACGACCTGCAGACCGGGTACTTTCTTCTCTTGAGGTACGACGATGACGCCACAATGCTCATCGTGAAGGTTTTCAACAAGACTATGTGTCACATGTGCTAAGCTGAAGACGAAGATGCCAGTGCGTTCTGCCTCTTCTTATTCCTCCATATTTGGCTTTGTCTCACATCAATTGTTAACGGTCATTGTTGCATTTGGACAGGCAATGGGAGCAGCAGCAGCGACACTGGCTATAGCCAAAGCAGCAGCGATTATGGCTGTAGCAAAAGCAACCGCGATTCTGGCCTTAGCGAAAGCAGCAGCGATTCTGGCAGCAGCGAAGACAACAAGAAGGATGATCCGGACTGGAGTGGGGGAGAAGAGGAGCAGAGTGGGGATGAGGAGCTGCAGGATGACGATGGGCATCAGGCTGAGGATGACCTAGCACTGGTGGTGGCTGACCAAGGGCAAGAGATGGTGGTGGCTGACCATGGGCAAGAGATGGTGGTGGCTGACCATGGGCAAGAGATGGTGGTGGCTGACCATGGGCAAGAGATGGTGGTGGCTGAGGGTGGCCTCGCGATGGTAGTGGTGCCTGACAATTACCACGCACCGGTGGTAGCGCCGGCGATCCCACAGCTGGGCGACATGACCACGCCAATTGTGGTAGAAGACTACGTCCCACAGCTGCCTCCACTGCCTCCACCGCCTCGCCGCTCTTGGCGCATCAGGCTGAGGAAGGAGAAGGAGAAGAACAATGAGAACTGAACTATGTCAGGTATGTTAGATATCCAAAATGATATATATATATATATATATATATATATACTTAGTTACCTATTTATCTCTAATATGCTTAGTTTTCTATAGGTTAGCTCCAAAATTACTTATGTTAGCACAAAATGATCAAGTTTACATAATAAGCTTATAGTCTTCTTCTTATCACTAGTAGAAAACAGGGCTTTGGTCCAGGCCGGGTCAGCCCATTAGTCCCGGTTCAGTCCAGAACCGGGACCAATGTGGGCATTGGTCCCGGTTCGTGAGCCCAGGGGGCCGGCCGGGCCACGTGGGCCATTGCTCCCGGTTCATCTAGACCTTTTGGTCCCGGTTGGTGGGATGAACCGGGACCAATGGGCCTCGCTCCTGGCCCACCACCATTGGTCCCGGTTGGTGGCTTGAACCGGGACCAAAGGCTCCCCTTTAGTCCCGGCTCATGTCACCAACCGAGACCAATGAGGTGCCTATATATACCCCTTGCTCGCGAGCAGAGCACCCCAGTGCTCTGTTTTTCTCTGGCCGAGGGGGAGAGGGCTTGGTGGTGCTCTAGCTCACCTCCTATGCACACAAGGTGTTCGATGGAATGCCCGAGCCACACTACTTAAGCTTTCTCCTCTTCAAGCTCGGCCTCCAAGCTCCATTTTCCATAATATTTGTCTAGGTTTAGCGGTCTGTCACGCCCCATCCCCGTCTTCACCGCCGTCGATCACCCGCGCCGAGCTCATCGCCGGCACCACCGTGGTGAGCCTCTTGTTCTTATCTTCTTTCTGAAGGGAAAAATATTCTTACTTGTATGTTTACATAGATACTTGTATTATTTTCTTACTTTTATTATTGCATCTTATATAGTGCGATGGTTTTGGTATCCGCCCCCGCCGGCCCTCGTCCTATCTATGATTCGGATGTGGTATATATATTATCTTTATAACTATTGGTTCATTTATTGTTTATGAAAATTATGCCGACCAACGTGACATAGATTTTATTTATGTATGATGTATGTGAATCGGAAATGCCAACCGACCCTATTGTCGAGAGATTAAATTTAGTTGAAGAAGAAAACAATTTGTTGAAGGAAAAAATGAGGAGGAGAAGATGATATTGGAGTTGCATGTTGCGGATGTCGTCGATGATCACAAGATCAAAATGGATGCAATGCGCTTGAAGATTAGAAAGATTAGAAAATATGCCATTCATACCGAGGCTTGGTATCATTATGCCGTTGGATCAATTGTTACCTTGGTTGCGATTATGATCGCATTTGTTTTCGCATTGAAATGTTTTACATAGTTTCAATGTATGGTTTAATTAATTAGATGCTCTGGAGAGCTATATGTTGTTAGATGAGAACTATGTATGCACTTTGGTTTTAATGTGATGATGAACTTCTATTAATTTGGACACTTAATTATATATAATGCACGCAGATGAATCGGCAATGGATGCACGGTGACAAACACACCTACAAGTACATTAAGGGCGTGCATGAGTTTCTCGATGCGGCTGAGGCAAACAAGCAGAATGGTTTTATGTGTTGTCCATGCACTGAATGTGGGAATACAAGGTCTTACTCTAACCGGAAAATCCTTCACTCCCACCTGCTTTACAAGGGTTTCATGCCACACTATAATGTTTGGACGAGGCACGGAGAAATAGGGGTTATGATGGAAGACAGCGAAGAAGAAGAGTACGATGACAACTATGTGCCCCCTGAATACGGTGATGCTGCAACGGGGGGAGCTGGTGAAGATCAAGAGGAACCAGACGATGTGCCCAATGATGCTGCAACGGGTGAAGCTGCTGAAGATCAAGAGGAACCAGACGATGTGCCCGATAATGATGATCTCCGCCGGTTCATTGTTGATGCAAGGACGCAATGTGAAAGTCAAAAGGAGAAGCTGAAGTTCGAGCGCATGTTAGAGGATCACAAAAAAGGGTTATACCCCAATTGCGAAGATGGCAACACAAAGCTCGGTACCGTACTGGAATTGCTGCAGTGGAAGGCAGAGAATGCTGTGGCTGACAAAGGATTTGAGAAGCTACTGAAAATATTGAAGAAGAAGCTTCCAAAGGATAACGAATTGCCCGACAGTACATACGCAGCAAACAAGGTCGTATGCCCTCTAGGATTGGAGGTGGAGAAGGTACATGCATGCCCTAATGACTGCATCCTCTACCGCGGTGCA
The DNA here is from genome assembly GCF_002162155.2 of Triticum dicoccoides. Lineage (NCBI taxonomy): Eukaryota > Viridiplantae > Streptophyta > Magnoliopsida > Poales > Poaceae > Triticum > Triticum dicoccoides. Next base: position 553,383,717 of record NC_041388.1, on the reverse strand, counting down.
TACAAGGATCTGAACGCATACCCGGTATGCGGTGCACTGCGGTATAAGATCAGACGAGATGACCCTGGTGATGTTGACGGCGAACCCCCCAGGAAGAGGGTTCCTGCGAAGGTGATGTGGTATGCTCCTATAATACCACGGTTGAAACGTCTGTTCAGAAACGAAGAGCATGCCAAGTTGATGCGATGGCACAGTGAGAGCCGAAAGAAAGATGGGAAGTTGAGAGCACCCGCTAATGGGTCGCAGTGGAGAAAAATCGAGAGAAAGTACTGGGATGAGTTTGCAAAGGACCCAAGGAATGTATGGTTTGCTTTAAGCGTGGATGGCATTAATCCTTTCGGGGAGCAGAGAAGCAATCACAGCACCTGGCCCGTGACTCTATATATGTATAACCTTCCTCCTTGGATGCGCATGAAGCGGAAGTACATTATGATGCCAGTTCTCATCCAAGGCCCTAAGCAACCCGGCAACGAAATTGATGTGTACCTAAGGCCATTAGTTGAAGAACTTTTATAGCTGTGGAATGGAAATGGTGTACGTACGTGGGATGAGCACAGACAGGAGGAATTTAACCTTAAGGCGTTGCTGTTCGTGACCATCAACGATTGGCCCGCTCTCAGTAACCTTTCAGGACAGACAAACAAAGGATACCACGCATGCACGCACTGTTTAGATGACACTGAAAGTATATACCTGGACAAATGCAGGAAGAATGTGTACCTGGGCCATCGTCGATTTCTTCCGACCAACCATCAATGTCGAAAGGAAGGCAAGCATTTCAAAGGTGAGGCAGATCACCAGAAGAAGCCCGCCATGCATACCGGTGATCACGTACTTGCTATGGTCAATGATTTACACTACGTAATCTTTGGAAAGGGTCCCGGTGGACTAGCTGTTCCGAATGACGCTGAGGGACACGCACCCATGTGGAAGAAGAAATCTATATTTTGGGACCTACCCTACTGGAAAGACCTAGAGGTCCGCTCTTCAATCGACGTGATGCACGTGACGAAGAACCTTTGTGTGAACCTGCTAGGCTTCTTGGGCATGTATGGGAAGACAAAAGATACACCTGACGCGCGGGAGGACCTGCAACGTTTGCACTAAAAAGACGGCATGCCTCCGAAGCAGTATAAAGGTCCTGCCAGCTACGCTCTTACGAAAGAAGAGAAAGAAATCTTCTTTGAATGTCTGCTCAGTATGAAGGTCACGACTGGCTTCTCGTCGAATATAAAGGGAATAATAAATATGCCAGAGAAAAAGTTTCAGAACCTAAAGTCTCATGACTGCCACGTGATTATGACGCAACTGCTTCCGGTTGCATTGAGGGGGCTTCTACCGGTAAACGTCCGATTAGCCATTGTGAAGCTATGTGCATTCCTCAATGCAATCTCTCAGAAGGTGATCGATCCAGAAATCGTACCAAGGCTAAGGAGTGATGTGGCGCAATGTCTTGTCAGTTTTGAGCTGGTGTTCCCACCATCCTTCTTCAATATCATGACGCACGTCCTAGTTCATCTAGTCGACGAGATTGTCATCCTGGGGCCCGTATTTCTACACAATATGTTCCCCTTTGAGAGGTTCATGGGAGTCCTAAAGAAATATGTCCGTAACCGCGCTAGGCCAGAAGGAAGCATCTCCATGGGCCATCAAACAGAGGATGTTATTGGGTTTTGTGTTGACTCCATTCCTGGCCTTAAGAAGATAGGTCTCCCTAAATCGCGGTATGAGGGGAGACTGACTGGAAAAGGCACTCTTGGAAGAGACTCAATAATATGCAGGGATGGATATTCTTGGTCTCAAGCACACTACACAGTTCTACAGAACTCTACCTTTGTGACCCCGTATGTCGATGAACACAAGAACAGTCTGCGCTCCAAACACCCGGAGCAGTGCGACGACTGGATTACATGTGAACACATCAGGACTTTCAGCAGTTGGTTGGAAACACGTCTCAGAGGTGACAACACTGTTTGTGATGAGTTGTACTTGTTGTCCAGGGGACCATCTTTGACTGTATTGACTTAAAAAGGATACGAGATAAATGGGAATACATTTTACATGATTGCCCAAGATCAAAAGAGCACCAACCAAAACAGCGGTGTCCGCTTTGATGCAGCAACCGAGAGCGGAAAGGACACATATTATGGTTACATAGTGGACATATGGGAACTTGACTACGGACCAGATTTTAAGGTCCCTTTGTTTAAGTGCAAATGGGTCAATCTGTTAGGCGGCGGGGTACAGGTAGACCCACAGTATGGAATGACAACAGTGGATCTGAAAAATCTTGGGTACACTGACGAACCGTACGTCCTAGCCAATGATGTGGCACAGGTTATCTATGTGAAGGACATGTCTACCAAACCGAGAAAAAGAAAAGATAAGGAAGCGAATACATCATACGATGAGCCAAAGCGCCACATAGTTCTTTCAGGAAAAAGGGACATCCTGGGAGTGGACGGCAAGACAGACATGTCTGAAGATTATGAAAAGTTTCATGAAATTCCTCCCTTCAATGTCAAGGCTGACCCAAGCATCCTGATAAACAATGAAGATTATCCATGGTTACGGCGCAATAAGCAAATGACACGAGCGAAGAAAAAGTGAAGACTTTGTCCCACAACTATTATGATGATACCATGCCAACTTTTTAACACACGAACATGCTACCATTGTCCGTTGTGTACATGCACATGCTATGTGGGTGAAATTATAATACCATGCCAACTTTCAACTTTTTCAGAGTTCATTTGAAATGCTTTCATGTCTTATGGTTCGGCCCTCGTAATACCATGACCATTAGTCCCTAGCCCATGCCAACTTTCAACTTTCAACTTTCTAAAACTAATGGCACTAACAGAAAGTTTATAATTTTGCTCCTCGCCCCTGGCCCATGACCATTAGTCCCGATTTGTGCCACAAACCGGGACTAAAGGGTTGGTCCTCGTTGTGGGCAGAGTTTAGTCCCACCTCGCCAACCGAAGGGGGCTCACACCGGTTTATAAGCCCTTCCCTCTCTACCTTGTTGAGCTCCTCTCAAAGTGAAAATAGATGCCCTAATAGAGAAAAGTTTAACCTAAATTCATAGTGAATTTCTCTGAAATTCATAGAAATTTACTAGGAATTTAGGTTGAATTTTCTCTATAAGCGCATCTATTCTCATTTTTTTAGTAAGTTAATCACAAACTTGTGATTCAAACAATTTTCAAAGAATTCAAATTTTAACTATTCAAATTTGAAAACTAATGGCACTAACAGAAAGTTCATAATTTTTCTAAAACTAATGGCTCTAACAGAAAGTTTATAATTTTGCTAACCTAAAAGCAAACAGAATTAAAAATTAAAGCAAAAAACAAAAGAAAATAAATAATGCAGAAAACAAATCAAAAAAACAGGAAAAAAACTATTTTTATAGTAAAGTTAATCACAAAATAAAATAAATAAAGCAACAAAGAAAACAAAAAAACAAAAAAAGTGTTTTCAAATTTGAAAACTAATGGCACTAATAGAAAGTTTATAATTTTTCTAAAACTAAAAGCAAAAAGAATAAAAAAATAAAGCAAAAAACAAAAGAAATAAATAATGCAGAAAACAAAACAAAAAAACTGGAAAAAAATAGCAACAATAAGTATTTTGTTGTAAGTAGAAACAAAATAAAATAAATAAAGCAACAAAGAAAACAAAAAAACAAAAAAAATGTTTTCAAATTTGAAAACTAATGGCATTAACAAAAAGTTTATAATTTTTCTAAAACTAAAAGCATAAAGAATTAAAAAATAAAGAAAAAAACAAAAGAAAATAAATAAAGCAACAAAAAACAAAAAAATGCCACCTACTGGGCCCCCACGGCCTGAATACGACTAGAAACCCATCCAAGGGCCAGGATTCAGGCCCGCGGGAGGCCCAGTAGGCCCGCAGGCATAGCAGTGACAATTAGGCCCGTAAGCCTGCAATGGAGAGGAGCTCGAGAGGGATGCGGCAGTGGGGCTTATAAACCACTGCGCACCCCTCTCAACTAGTGAGGTGGGACTAAACTTTCGACGCAGCAGCCACACAAGGCCTTTGGTCCCGGTTGGTGGCACCAACCGAGACTAAAGGGGGGCATTGGTCACGGTTCGTAGCACAAACCGTGACCA
>NC_041388.1:553372868-553379361 GCF_002162155.2 Triticum dicoccoides | reverse complement strand
GGTTGGTGGCACCAACCGGGACTAATGCCCACCTTTAGTCCCGGTTGCTGCCACGAACCGGGACTAAAGGCTCTGCTATATAAGTCCACACTTAGGAAATTTTCGCCAACTGCTCCATTCCCCATCGCCGATGCCGCCAGGCTGCTCGTCCTCCTCGTCGCCGTCGCCGCGCCCTGCCCCATCCCCGCGTGCTTGCCGTTGCTGCGCCCTGCCCCGTCGCCGTCGCCGCGCCCTGTCGTTGTCGTCGTCGTCGCGCCCTCCTGCCCATCGCCGTCCGCCCTGCCCCGAGCCCCGCCTCCTCGTCCCCGTCGCCGTGTGCCGCCCCGAGCCCGCGGCCGTCCCCGTCGCCGTGTGCCACCCCGAGCCCGTCGTCCCCGTCACCGCATGCCGCCCCGCGCATGCCGCCCCCATCACCGGCATCCTTGAGCCCGCCGTCCTCCTTCCCGTCGCTGGCCTCCTCTCCCCGTCGCTGCCCGCCCCGAATGAGCTCCCCCCTTTCCCATCCCCGTCGCCGACGACGCCACCCATTGCCGCCGCTGCTCTTTGTTTATGGATATGGCTATATATGCATGTATTTTCTCTGTGTATATATGTTCATATATGCAAAAGTTACATTTTTAGAAAATCATCTATATATTTTCATATATGGAAAAGTTCTATATGAATGTGGCTATATGTATGTTCATGGAAAATAATTTTGCTCGATGATCTTTTTGTTCACGATGTTCATATAATTTTTTTTCATGTATGTATAAATGTCGATATGAATTGTACCTATGATGTTTTTTTATTCATAGATGAATATGTATGTGGCTATGTATGTGTATGTGGCTATGTGAATATGCAAAGAAGAGGAGATGAAGAAGATGATATATTTTCTTATTCGTGGGTGTGTCGAGAGGGTCATCGATAACTTTAGTGAATTTTAGGTTATTTTCATTTTAGGTCATTTTAGGTCGTGGGTGTGTCGAGAGGGCGGCCAAGGGGTCGAGGGTCGTCGAACATGAGAGGGGGATAAAAAAGAAGAGGAAGAAAAAAAAGAGAGGGGTCGACGGTCGCCTAGGGGTCGAGGGTCGAGAGGGGGTCTAGGGTCGCCGAGAGGGGAGAGGAAGACGAGGAGAAATAAATAAGAAGAAGAAAAAAGAAGAAAAAGAAGAGGAGAAGAAGAAAGGAATACACGAGAAGAAGAGAAAAATAGAATATATATTCTATTTTCTCTTTTCTCCTCTATTCCTTTCTTCTTCTCCTCTTTTTTTCTTCTTTTTTTCTTCGACACGTGGGGGGGTCGAGAACGTCGGACATTCATGAGAGAGGCGAGGAAGAAGGGGAAGAAGAGGGAGAAGAAGAGGAGAGGAAGAAGAGGAGGTCTTCTCCTCTATTCTTTCTTCTCTTCTTTTTTCTTCTTCTTCCTATATGTATTAGTTTTTTTATTTAGGTTGTTAATTAGTAGATATTAATTTTGTTCATATATGTATGGATGCATGTGATATGTATGTATGTATGCATGTATCGGGTATGTCGTTGTCGATATACCCCCTACCCGATAACTTCGACATGAGGGGGTCGAGAGGGGGTCTAGGGTCGCCGAGGGGTCGAGGGTTGTCGAACATGAGAGGAAGAAGAGGATAAAAAAAAGAAGAGGAAGAAGAAAAAAAGAGGAGAAGAAAGAATAGAGGAGTTCTTCTCCTCTATTCTTTCTTCTCCTCTTTTTTTTCTTCTTCTTCCTCTTTATTTTATCGGGAACGAGGGTCGTCGAGGGTCGCCGAGCGGTAGAGGAGAAACCCTAAATAAAAAGTATCGTCGGTGTGAGATACATGTACCGTCGGTGTCGGACACTACATCCACGTCCCACAAGTGGCGCGGGCTTCGACGCCCACGTCACTTGTGGGACGTGGATGTAGTGTCCGACACCGATGGCCACATGTATCTCACACCCACGATACTTTCTATTTAGGGTTTCCTCTACCGCTCGGTGACCCTCGACGACCCTCATTTTCGATAAAGAAAAGAGGAAGAAGAAGAAAAAAAGAGGAGAAGAAAGAATAGAGGAGTTCTTACTCCTCTATTCTTTCTTCTCCTCTCTTTTTTTTCTTCTTCCTCTTCTTTTTTTATCCTTGAAGCGTTGTCGAGGCCACCCCAAACCCTAGAGAAGCAGCGTCGAGGCCACCCCAAACCCTAGAGAAGCAGCATCGAGGCCACTAATTAATATTAGTTCTACGTTTGCCACTAATATATCCATCTGTCATGTTTGAATAATAATTGCCATGTTGTAAATATTTGTAGAAACTATGGACACCGCCCGAGACGAAGTACAAGAAGAGTTGTTGGGGGACATAATCGCACGAGGAAGTGATGCCGTCTGCTCGTTGTTTCTCAATAAAACCGATGGTCTGGAAGCAGCTGGCTATGATTATGATGGCTCCGGTGACCTAATGCCGGTGCAAGAAGGAGACCGTGAGGACGGCTCCGGTGACCCAATGCCAGTGCAAGAAGGAGACCGTGATGACGTCTCCGGTGACCGAACCGAGTCCGGCCAGGTATATATATTAGTTAAGCTTCTGTTGACTAGCTAATTGATGCATTCATTGTTTTGGTATGTACACATATTAATTAAGTCTTTGTTCTTTTTTCTAGCCCTCCGGATCGAGCACAACTTCGGTAAAGAGACGAGGCCCGAAGAAAAAGTTGAGCTCGGATGAAAAGTTTGAGATCATAGCAATCGCGCCCGACGGCCAACCGATTGAACCCCTTCGGACAAAGAGCGCATTTGTTGCTCAGTGCGGGGTTTTGGTTAGGGACAAGATCCCGATCAGCATCCAGCAATGGTTAAAGCCGGCTACAGAAGACCCTGAGGTGTCTTATGTCAATGATATGCAGAAAAATGATCTTTGGACTGAGCTGAAGTCAAATTTCACCCTACCACCAGAGGATGATCCAGAGAAGCCAGTTAAAGAGCAATTAATCAAGTCTTTTGCTCTTAAGAGGATGGCAGAACTATTCAGGAGGTGGAAGAAAGAGTTGAATAAGTTTGTCGAAAATAAAGAGACACCAGCATTCAAGGGCAGATATGAGAAGATCAGAGATCACTGGCCCGCATTTGTGACCCATAAGACATCGGAAAAGAGTAAGAAGATGTCGGCGACAAACAAGCAAAATGCTGCGAAGAATAAGCATCACCATCGCATGGGGTCAGGTGGCTACCTCGTAGCCCGGCCTAAGTGGGCCAAGACTGAAAATGATCTGGTTGATAAAGGGATCGAACCAGAGACAATTAACTGGCCAGACTGTTGCCGGACTTGGTTCTTCGGGGCTGGCGGAACCTTGGACCCTGTAACAGGGAAGTGCATTTGGACGAATGATCAAATGGACATACCAGTCAGGAAGCTTCAGCAGTATATCGAAGCAGCGCAGCAAGGGATGTTCTTTCCAGATAGAGAGAACGACGAGCTCACAATGGCCCTCAGGAATCCTGAGCACCCTGGACGGACACGAGGCACGCCAGGCTCCATTCCGTGGAAGGTTGGGTTTCCGGACGCAGACGGTTACAAATCCCAGAAGAGGAGGAAAAAATTGCAGCAGACCCAAATGCAGGCGCTGCTAGCAAGGGTACAAGCGATAGAGGAACGAGAAGCAAATCGCAGCAAACGTACTGCCGAAGCTTCCCCCGAAGCTACCCCGCCATCTCAGCGGAGAAGCAGTGTGGCTTCCACCGAGCTGCTTCGGCCGGAGCATGCCTTCACGGCTCCTGCCAGCTATCCCGTGGATGCTATCACGGAGTCTCAAAATTGCCACCTTATGACGCAATGGATAAATTTGAAGGTCAAGGCGGCTATTGGCTCTGTTTATCCTACTGAACCCGGCGCAACATTTCACTGCCTGCCGATTCCAGAAGGATATGCTAGGGTGATGGTGGATGAAATAACGGAGGGATTTGAGGACCTCCAGCTTGACCACCCTACCGGTGAAGGGGAGACTAGGCTAGGGTCTGCTCTGAAGACTCCATGCCTATGGCGGAAGGAGCTCATCAACCTTCCGAACTGGACGCCTCCGCCTCCTCCTCCTCCTCCTCCTTCGGCAAGTCAGGGCACTCCGCCTCCTCCACCGCCTCCTCCTCCGGCGAGTCAGGGCACTCCGCCTCCTCCACCGCCTCCTCCTCCGGCGAGTGACGATCAGGGCACTCGATCGGCTCCTTCTTCGGCGCGTGGTGGCACTCCGCCTCCTTCTCCGCCTGTGCCGACGCGGCTGAGCAGCCAGCCTCCTCCTTCTCCGCCTCGTCAGCAAGGGCGAAAGAGACCTGCCGCCGCTCCGGCTGCTCCGGCGCGTCGTAGTCCTTATCCTCCACCTCGTAAGCAAGTAAAGAAGACAGCCGCTCCGTCTGCTCGGCCGGCGTCTAGCAGTACAGCCAGAGGCGGGAGGACATACAGATTCGGTCCTTCTCTGAAGACTCCAGAGAAGTTACCATACGAGAGGACCCCAGAGGAGAACGCGAAGGTCGCGCGAACCGAAGTGGATGACTGGTTTCAAGGGTTGAAAGTAAAGAGACATCCACCTCCGGAGGAGAAGGTAGATCCGGTGAAAGCGAAGCGCACTCTGGCTGCCCTGACAAAACCACCCAAGTCTCCGCCGAAAGAAAACTATGAGCGCATTATTGGAAAGGAATTTGCCAAAGCGGAGCGGTCGGGAAGTACTGTCAGTGATCAAAGGCTGAAAGAACGACGAGCTGGGAAACAAATTGCCCAGCTCGGCAAACAAGCGAAGCAATCATGCCCCCCGCTTAAGGTGCCTAGCGACAACGTCACTAATGATCCGAGGATGGTACCCGGTTATAGCAATCTTGCCGATTACCTGCCCGACAATGTACATTATGAACCCATGGAGGTGCAGATACAAAGATACGAGTACGGGAAGCCTCTCGTAAAAGATGAAAGATCTCTATCAACGATGATGCGAAGATTGCATGATTGGTACTTGAAAATCTGCAGAGACTCTGGGGGGAGGAGTACTTTGTATGTGAAAGTTAAAAAGGAGCATGACCTCGTTGGAATTGAACTGTTGCATGTTCCATTTTAGGAGTTCTTTCAGTTTTTCAATCAATTGGCCCTCGATAAAACAACGGTCACCTGCTACTGTCTGTAAGTAGTACTACTTCTGTCATTAAGTCTCTCTATATAGCTCAGCTCTTTCATTGCATGTATTTATAATCATCCTCACTATAGTATGCAGACTGAAGATCGCCGAATTGAAGAAAAGACAAGTCGGTGATATTGGGTTCATTAACACATATCTTATAGATGCAACTCAGGTTAAATTTCATGCCACAGATACCGAGGCCAACTTGCTACGATCGTTGGTAATAAATGAAAACAAAGATATAATACTCTTTCCTTACAACTTCAAGTGAGTGTTACTGTCTTGTGCGTATTCGGTTTCCCTTATATATATATATTAGTCAAGGTTATAGTAATGTAATTGATGAGTTATGCATGTGTGTGCAGTTACCACTATATTCTCCTAGAGATTAAGCTTGAGCGGGGACTAGTAACTGTCTTAGACTCAAAACGAAAAGATCCCCAGGACTATGCGGACATGACTCAAATGCTCGAGAAGTAAGTTAAATCGACCATTATCCACCATATTAGCAACTTTGTTCATTTCCTGATATATCAAGTAATTGTTTTCTTTGTCTGGCAGGTTTGGAAAAAATTCTCCAAAAAAGCTCCAGGACTCCCGAAGAAGCTGCAATTTAGACACCCGAAAGTAAGTACTATAGTAGCATGTTCCGCGCATCTCCTATTGATTTGGCATTCTTGCTTATTAGTTTGATTGACCTCTATTTCTTATAAAGTGGTTGTGGCAGGAAAAAGGGAATGATTTCTGTGGATACTACGTTTACGAGTCCATCCGCAACACGACCTGTGAGCGGGGCTACACTGACAAACAATATGAAGTACGTAAATAACAACATTCACAATTTTATTTTATTACCATCATTTGTGTTGAGTTTCATTCATTCATATATATATATATATATATATGTATTGACCCTCTTCTTCAAATTAGATGTTTCGAAAGCGGGATGAACTCCTAGCACCAGCTCGCATGCGAGCAATTCAAGAGGAATTGGTGGCATTCTTTTTTGACCATGTGATCGCTGAAGACGGAGAATACTATGTGGACCATGAGTCCGTATGATTATATTTGTAAGAGATAATTATTGTATATATGTAGCCGGTAGTGTCGGATAGATATACGAGAACTTGTTGTTCGACCAATCTCTCGGAGAAGGAGAGGTGGTCGATATCACTTCTCTATGTATGCATATATGTTCATGACGATCTTCTGTTTCCTTCGTTTGCTTACTAGCTAGCTAGCGTGTCTAGTCCTCTCTATACGTATGTATAGTACGTAGCGTCGACCAAGCACGGACATAAGAGAGGACACTTCTCTCTATTAATTATAGTTAGCTAACACAATATATGAAACACCTAAATTA
>NC_041388.1:553341981-553372682 GCF_002162155.2 Triticum dicoccoides | reverse complement strand
AAAAAACAAAAATCCCAGCCACAGAAATGCTGACGCGTGGATGCCTATTGGTCCCGGTTGGTGCCACCAACCGGGATCAAAGGGTCTCCTGCCTGGGCTCCACGCACAGGCCACGTGGAGGCCCATCAGTCCTGGTTCTGGATTGAACCGGGACTAAAGGGGCAGCGCATTAGTACCGACCCTTTAGTCCCGGTTGAGGAACCGGGACAAAAGGCCCTTACGAACCGGGACAACAGGCCCTTTTTCTACCAGTGTATTCTTCTTCTTATCCAAAATGACATATGTTAGCTTCATTTTACCTAAGTTGGCTCTAATATGCTAACTTAGAGCTCATATGCTTAGTTTTCTATAGGTTAGCTCCAAAATTACTTATGTTAACACAAAATGATCAAGTTTACATAATAAGCTTATAGTATTCTTCTTATTCTTCTTCTTATCCAAAATGACATAGGTTAGCTTCATTTTACTTAAGTTGGCTCTAATATGCTAACTTAGAGCTTATATGCTTAGTTTCCTATAGGTTAGCTCCAAAATTACTTATGTTAGCATAAAATGATCAAGTTTACATAATAAGCTTATAGTCTTCTTCTTATTCTTCTTATTCTTCTTCTTATTCTTCTTCTAGTCTTCTTCTTCTTCTTCTCTTCTTCTTCTTCTTCTTCTAACTTCTTACTTCTTGTTTATCATTTTGCAGATTTGATTTAATTCAGGGAAGCTTGCATGGATGGAGTGCTTCTTTTTCATTTGTGTTTTTATTTTGTATCAATGTGAAACTTTTGTGAATTGATGGATAACGGTGTTGAATGAACATTGTGAAACTTTTGTAATATGTAACGATGGAACTATGTGTTGGCTATGTATGTATATATGATGAAACTTGTGTGTTGGATATGATCTGGTGGACGCAGGTAACATCGTTACATATGGCCCCCTGTATGTAAGCTAAGCAGATCTGTGTTGTATGTTATCTCTAATATTTTTTAACCTGTGAAAATATCAGAAATGAAAAAAAAATCCCTAATATTCATACTAGTGGCGCACCACACTAAGACACTAATGGCGCACTGTTATAATCACACTAATGGCGCATCACCCAACAGTGCGCCATTAGTATGCCAAAGCACATGGTTAAATATGGCCCCCTGGGAGGCATACTAATGGCGCATGGTGTTCTATACTAATGGCGCACTGCTCGGTGCGCCATTAGTATACCAGATACTAATGGCGCACCGGTGGTGCGCCATTAGTAAGAAATACTAGTGGCGTGATACTAATGGCGCACCAGCAGTGCGCCATTAGTGGGCAAAACTGGTGCGCCATTACTAGCCCTTTTCCTAGTAGTGCAACCAAGTGGGAGATAAGTGGACCATCATATGTGGCATCCGTTTCATCATCGTCCTCGGTTTCGGTATTTGATGGGGTGCTAAAATGCTTTGGAGAAACCTTTAATCGGTCAATCTCCATATGTTTAAGTACCCCAACCGACAAATTAATTTCAGAATTATTCTTTCCAATAGAGACACCGACGTTCTTCAAGCTAGTAGAAATGCAAGTATCTGAAAAGGAAAGAAAGAATTTTACGGAAGACGTATCTGGTGAGTAGTCCAAATTCCTGGAGGCCTGATGACGCATTGCTTTCGACAGGGAATGCTCATCAGTTGGAGAAGAACCATCAGCGGAGACGGCGTGACGGCTACTACGTCGAAGGGGCGAAGCCAACCCTCCAGACAAGGTACCCTTCGGAGTCGTCGGTTGAGCTGTAGTTGTCTGTGAAATCAGCAGCGGCGTGGCAGCTCCCAAGATTGGTGAAGAGGGATGTGCCACCAGTTCCATCGGAACGGTCGCGACGGGTGCAGTAGCAGAAGTCGTGTGACATGCAGCTGGACCAAGAGGAACCACGGCGACCGGAGCGCAAACTGAAGAAGCCATCACAGAACCCGCAGTAGTATCTTGCACACGTCCCAGAGCAGCGGCAACAGGCAACACGTGCGCTGCATCCACACACACAGGAGGCTGCCCGCGCGGCGCCTGCTCGAGTGTTGGCAGCCCATGCACCGGAGGCAACGTGTTCGTACGCGGCTGCATGGGTGCACATGCAGCTGAGGACCGCACCTGAGCGGCTGGCTGCACATGCGGCAGTTCTACTTCAGCAGGCATAGCAGCCAACGCAGCCCTCGCTGGCTGCAAGGGCTCGGTGGCCGCCCCATCATGCATGTCCGTTGGTGTAACGTGCACATGCAACTGTGCAGCTTCATGGCCAGAAGGAGGCAACAGTAGCTTGGGTAGTCTGCATAGGGGTCCCAGACACAGAATGAGCCCCGGGCGCTGTCTTATGACCCTCAGTTTGCACGATTTTTGCTCTCTTGCTCGCATCTTTATCTGGCATATCCGCATCTTGGTTAGCACCGTTATCATGCTCGTTATAATGGTTTTCCCAGATCCTAGGAATGAAGTCATCGTCAGGTACAAATTCCTCTTGCTCCAGTACATACAGAAATAGCCATTAAGCTTGACATAAACATCTGAACGGATTGAGGCTTCATCTGACCCATCATTTTTCATAAAAATATCCAAGGAGTGCACAGCCACCTGGATCCTCAGAATACCGTGTCATCGCAAGCATACCAAGTCAACATCCTGGGTGGCACCAATAACTGATCCTACCGCCCACAGACTAAGGAAATGGCAGAGAGGTGGAGGAACGCCGGTGACATGTACCCAAACAGACTGCAAGGGATGGAGCGATGGGATCTCGTCAACTTTCCACTCAGAGAAAGCAATCTTTACGTCGTGGGATTTAACGTTGTACTCAAAAGCTGCCACACGCTGTAAAATGTTCACTGACGGGAAAGAAACCAAGAAAGCATTGGCTCCATGCGACACCGCTTCCCACTTCCACGAAGTCTGTACCGAGGCTATTTTAGCGACCTCGGCCTCCACCACAGAAGCAGACAAAGTGCCGCCAGAAATTGTTACCAAAGCTGTCGGCAGAGTAGGTGGTGCAAGGTGCTCCTTGAAGAGCGAGTCCGGCAACTGTATGGACATTGCATTCACTAAACCGCATCCACCGAGCATGGCGCTAGGCCTTGGTTGCTTGAGGACAGAACAACGGTGCAGAGGGTGTTTGTGTTTGTTGCAAATGTGACAGTAATGAACCACTGTACAATCCTTGGAAAGATGCTCATCTGACCTACATTTGAAACACCAAAGACCTGTCTTTTTACCTTTATGCGGCTTCCCAGTTATGGCAGCAGAGGTCACAGTCGTTGCATTAACGTCTGCCTGTAGCTGAACCGAAGATGCTTCCATCACAGGTGTAGGCGGAAACGCCCGCGAAGGAAGTGCAGCCGGGGTGACGGCACCGGTGGCAGCGGTACCACGACGTCCCCCCTTGCGCTTATTCTTGGGACGGCGAGCAGGAGGTGCTTCAGGTGCGGGCTGGTTGGTTGCACCGAATACGACAGGTGCCGGCGCCGGCACCTGCTGGACGGGATGAGCAGCGGTGGAGGACGAACCCGGCGCCCCGAAGCGAAGTGGCCCAGCAGCGACGCCAAAGCCGGCAGAGAAACCGGGCGTTGATCCGAAGGTCGAAGCCGCTTGTCCTGCCGGTGCGGCCCCCTTAGGCGGGATGCCATTACGGCCAGCCATCGGTGACGAGGGATTCCGGCGAAGAACTTGGGCGTATGATGGCGGCGGCTGTAGGTGAGTCGATGATCTGTGAAGGTCGATTGCAGTACTAGGGCACCTCGATGTTCTGTACTGGAACATGTCAGCCCTCCGCAGCGTTTGGCCCAGACGCGAGGCCCGATTGGCGATGCACACGCCGGGCCCACGAGCCTGCAAGTTGGAAGCCCGAGGAATCGAATTTTGAACAGCGTCGGGATCATCGCATGCCGAAGACGGCGCTGCCGTTTCATCTGGTTGACTCGGAACCGCCGCCGAAGACGGGCTCGCCGGGGAGGCCGGCATGAACGCCGCGAGCGCCACCGGCGGCGTGATCCTGGGTCGTGGAAGAGGCCCCTTCCACGGCCTGATGCAGACACCGCGCCGTGGCCGTGCAGGCGCCGCCGGCGGCCGCGACATGACCGGGGAGGCATCCGATCCAGCACGCTCCAACTCCCTGCACGAAAACAAAGTATCGTGAGTAGAATCAGTGCTCACCTTGCCGGCCGAGCTTGAGCTGCCTTGCTCCCACACTCTGGACGCCGGGGTAGGGTACCCGACATCATTCCAGAATTCCTGCAGGAGCTCCGCATCCGTCTTCTTCCTCCTAGGCCGCACCATTGTCCAGGAATCCCCGGAGACCTCACCACTTCCGCGATCTTCATCACCAGCGAGGACAAATGAAATGGATAAAAATCTTGCCTGATGTCGAAGAACAGGATCTGAACTAAGGTTCCTGTTGCTCTGCTACAACAACGCTAGCGCTTGCGTTATTCAGTATATCACTTCGATTTAGAGGTTTAACTTCTCGTTTTACTGCTACCTCTAATTTGTTTTCGTCATTCATTTGATTGCTAAAGTTTGAACTGATTATATACGGTCAGGTAATGAACTTGTGTTGTTATGTGTTTCTTTCTCTTTCAGTTGGCATTGCAATCTTTTGTTTTCTTCATTAATCTGCTTGTTTGCGCGTGCTTACCATCATGTGACTGGATTAGTTTTCTCGTTGTGCTCCAGAATAAAGTTATTTCCTAATTTTCTTGATATGATTCGTCTTCTTTACATGAGTATTTACACCTTTTTTTTCTCCCTGCTTTCCCAACTTGAATTAACGACAGTCCTGGCCATGGTCAAGGTCAAGTAGAGTAAATCATTTCGTGACAGATAATGTATTTTGTTGTACTTAGAGCTTTCACTTCCGGTTGTAGTGCTCCACATATAGATTAATTTTCTTAGATCATTTGTGTGTTTCAAGCTTGAAAGGATTGTATGTATTTTTTAGATAAAAGGCCGAAGCCCGGCTTTATAGATAAAGCCACCAGGCAGAGTTTAGACAAACCAGACCACAGAAACGTAACTTAGAGTATCACCCAAACACGCACGGGCAGAAAGAAAGCGTACATGGCTCCCAGGCCAGTACACGGAACGCAGGCCGGAAGAACCAAAATACGCCAAACATAGGGCCATCAACACCTAGCTGTCGGCACAGGGGTTGGATAAGGAGGAAGCAGAAGTCCGGATCTTGGAGATCATCATGTCAAGTGTATCCCTATCCGCCTCCTTAATCAATAATATTCACTGCTGCAAGAACACGCAAGCAGGATTGTATGTATGTCCTCGTGTAATGAATGTGTGTTCTCCGCTGATAAATGTTGTCTCAAGGGAGGCAGCAGCATCTGTTGTCTCATCCTTTTCCTTTTCAGTTAAATTCAGTCTGGACTGTTTGTTGAAAAAATTTGTTGTATTGTTTGATCATTACTACCTATAGACACTGATTGATAATTAAACTTTGCAAGCAAAGATCCCCGTAATGAGAAAGGGCTAAATTTCTGGTGTTGTGTTGTCATGTCTGTGGGCATCTTCACGAAGAGGAACAAGCTACCACGGTACTGTCAAATATGACTAAAGTTTCCAGAAAGTGCAAACGTAGGCCGAGCTTCAGGGAGGCATTTATTTCTTTTCAGTGAAAATATCATTTTCACACCTCAAAAAATTCTGATAAAAAAGTATACACATAAGCATATGCTTGTAGTATATACATACAGAATTTCATGAACATGTATGTTCATATGTGATGTACACAAAAAAGATAAATACATAGAATAAAATGGGCTTTTTCTTTATTGTATTTGGGCCAGATATTTGTCTTTTTTGTCTACCCTGCAAATACTTAAGTGTATGTATTTCTAGAAAAATTGATAGTTTTTGTTCTAAATAATTTAGAAAATATTTTTCTAGAAAACGGGCTCCATGGGACCCGTCCTCTGCAACGCCCCACTTAAAGTTCTTTTTTACTGTGGAGTTCAGCATAGAGATTGCAGACATGAAGTTTATGCAATTTTACCAGCAGAAAAAAATGTATATCCAATTCAAATGTAATTTTTGTTTGCCTCTAGTGTGTTGGCGGCGATGGGCAAAGACGGCCGGCGAGGATCAGCTTTTGTTCGTCTGCAACTGCAATGACGGTGTATTTGAATGGTTCTCTTTCAGTCAAATAAAGTAAATCTTATCAAACAAAAAAATTTTGCCTTGTGCACTCAAGAAGGGATTATTGCGTGTACCTGTAAGTACACCGTCATATTTAGTTCTTCTGATTACAGAAAGAAAATTAGGAGGATCATTATGAAAATATCTCTCATGACAACTGACATTTCAGCGCCATAATTTTTCATCAGACACTAGTACTCTATGGCCAACTACATCATTAAGTTAGGGGACATTTTGGATCCTGCCACTCATGTCAATTACATCACCCAATCAACGATGGCTGTTTGAAGTCCCCTCGGTAGTATGCCCGTCATGGATGATTTTTCTTAGATGGTTCGCTGTCGTAGGAGTTCAGTTCACCTTTGATGGCGAAGCTGAGATTCCAAGTCTAGATTGTGCCTTCGGGTGGCTCATCTAAGTTCCCGTCACCTCCCAATCCCTAGCTAGACACACACTAGCTAGGTTACGATCCATTCAGATCCATGCAAAGCTAGTTTCCCTTTTCCGTTCGAGCATGTTGAGATCATGTTGCTGCTTTTATATAGATTTATATTATATGAGAGGACTAGGATGTGCCGTGGTGTGTGCGTGTGTCATTCCACACAACCACGAACAAATCATGCAGCAGGTGTCGGTAAGAAAACCAGAGGTGGGGCTGGGCTACCTACTCTCCCTTCGGATGGCCTCAATCAATTCGCATGGCCATCCTAGCCATCCCATGGCTCACAACTACTCAATATCCAGACATTTATATGCACGGTCCTCCTGCACGTTCGTACATGTGTGTTAATTTCCTGGTTAAAAAATGTACTGACATTATTTGATTTTCGTGATCAACTTCTTCATTTCCTGACAAAATTAACGGCAGTCGTGGCCATGGTCGAGTAGTGTAAATCATTTCCTGAGAGATGTATTGCGTTGTACTTAGAGCTTTCACTTCCAGTTGTGGTGCTCGATCCACATATAGATTTGTTTTCTTCGATCATTTGTGTGCTTCAAGCCCGAAAGGATCATATATTTGTCCATGTGCGATGCATGTGTGTTCTCTGTTAGAATAAATCCGAGGCGTGCCGTCGATCATCCGAAGATCAAGCAATCACACAAACACGATACCGAGATTTGTTAACGAGGTTCACCGATATGGCTACATCCCCGGAGCTTGACTACGAGCGCTCCTCCCCGTGACACCGTCACAATACCGCACCCCGGGCACCCGGGCGCCGGCACACGCCGCCGGCTCCCCCTTGCGCGCCTGTGCTATTATGTTGGCATAGATTACATCGTGTGTCTACCCCGCTATATATGAGAGGACTAGGATAAAAGTGTCCTACTAGGACACGATTTCATACACTATCTAAACACAATACAACTACAAGTCCAACTGTAATATATCTTGTACACTATATTCGACACAACTCTAACAAACTCCACCTTGACGAATATACACCATCCTGGATTTGTCCATGCGTCAAACTTCCATGTACATTGGACTTGAGCTTATCCCATGAGTACCACTGCTACTCCAAAGACTTCATATGACTCCACCTGTAACTTGTAGTTCCTTCTTTTCTTGACCATAGTCAACACTCGAGCAAAGTTAAGTTCCTATTCCTCTAGTTTGCCCTCCCAACTTCCAGAGTATCAGTCCAACGCCATCACACACTGATCACTGACCTGCGTGAAAGTGAACAACTCACATATTGGGTGTCACAATAAGAGTTACCTGAACTCAACATCACAGCTCCTTTCTTGACCGACTGTCTAAAATTTGAAAGAATTTCACCATTGCTTGTAGTCATTCCGAGTCAAATTCCCAGTTGTCTCATCACATGTATAACCACCAGAGCCCTGGCCCGTCTCTATGCCCCGTGCATACCGCACGTCTCGCCGCTATTACCGCGTCAAGCCTCCGCTGTCCCGGTCGAGTCTCAAGGGCCGCGCACCCACACCACTCAACCCTCACTGCAGAGTACCACCGATCAACACCGACCGATGACGAGTTTCACGCTTCCATCAGACCACTGGGCTCCAGTCCGAACTGCATGTCACTCGCTTTTCCCGTTGCTGAATAGGCTTCGGTTCCCTGGATCCTTACATCGTAGCCCCTCAATCCAGCTCCACCTTCAACATGACTCCATGGTAGATGATCAGTCCACCCTCGCGCCCCGTTGACTTCAATCTCACATGCGTACGTCATATTGAATCAACCCCGCGCCATAGTCTTGTCGAAGCCACACAAGCACTCGGGCATGTGCCACGTGTTTCCACGTCCCAGAAGTCGGCCACCATCAGCATCATGCTCCTATGTCGCCGTTGCCGATCCCGCATCGTCTTTTGTACCAATCGACTTGCGTCGATCCATCACACTGACAAGTCTGACCCGGCCGCCCTTGTCCGGCTGCAACGACACGCTCCAGACTCCTCAAGCCTTCACCGTAACCAACGCCATCCATACATAGAAGTGTACCAGCAAAGAAAACCAAATCAAAATCCCTCACGGCCTTCCCGTATGAACACCACACGTATATAGCTACTGGACTTATCTCTTTTTCTTTCTTGATAGCATCCCGGTCTTGACTGGTCTTTGTGCCGATTTTTTTTCTCAAACAAATCCTTACGATGTCTATAACAACCCAAATACTAGCATGATGATTCCACGTGCCTGCCTCTTGGCTTCTACTCTAGGAAGCAGCAACGCACAATAGCACACGTCATGGACGGAGCTCCCACGCGAACATGTCGTCCCCGATGACCAAACTGCCTGGGGACGCAGCTCCCGCTAGCCTTTGGGCCACGGCTGCAGCCCCGCCTAGGTCACGCGCCACCAGCCGGATTCTGCACGTTGGGTCGGTACCTTCGCTGCTCCTTGCTGCCGCAGACGCTCCACGCTATCCATCAATCGAGATCGATCCGATCTGTTTCCAAGCACAGGCTGATTCCGATTGCTTACCCGAACAGAACATCTCGCCGCGCCATCAGTTTTTTCTGTTCGGTCATCGTCCGCGACCGAGTTCGACTGATTCCACAAATCCATCTGTTCCTTCCTCTAGATCAATGATTTGTGGCCTCCTCGAACCTTGCTTTGATACCACTTGTTAGAATAAATCTGAGGTGTACCGTCGATCATCCGAAGACCAAGCAATCACACGAGCACGACATCGAGATTTGTTAACGAGGTTCACCGATATGGCTACATTGCCGGGGCTTGACTATGGGCGCTCCTCCCCGTGACACCATCACAATACCGCACCCCGGCCACCCGGACGCCGGCACACGCCGCTGGCTCCCCCTTGCGCGCCTGTGTTATTATGTTGGCATAGGTTACATCGTGTGTCTACCCCCGCTATTATGAGAGGCCTAGGATACAAGTGTCCTACTAGTAGTCCTGGCCATGGGCCGCCCGGCCTGAACAGCCCAGCCCGACCCGGCCCAAAAAAGCCTGGCCCGACGCTGCTCCCGGGCCGGGCCTGGGCCTAGGTTTTGGAGCCCGAAGACTAGGTCAGGCCGGGCCTGGGCCCGCTGTTTATGCCATTTATTGAAGAGGCCCGGCCCGAGGCCCGAGGCCCGACGTGTTTTTTGCTGTGATGGGCCGGGCTCGGGCCTGAAAACTAGGCCCGACGGCCGGGCCGGGCCGGGCTCGGGCCTGAATTTTCTACCTCGGGCTTGGTCAGGCCCGGCCCGGAGGATGGCCAGGTCTACCTACTAGGACACGATTTCATACCCTATTTAAACACAATACAACTACAAATTCAACTGTAAGCTAACTTGTACACTATATTCGACACAACTCCAACATTCTCCACTGATACATAGTGTCTTAAGGGAGGCAGTAGCATCAGGCTATTGTGCCATCCTTTTCGTTTTCAAGTTAAATTCAGTCAGCAGTGTTATCTACCTGGCATGCTTATCTAGTTGCAGTTGCATTTCTACATAGTAGCAAAGAAATAGTTCGCTTGTAGATTTCTATCACCGTTGTAAGCTTTGTATGATCCTTTTACAAGGAGAAAGCAGCAACATACATGCCGGTTGATGTATCTTGGGTTGTAGCTTTAGCTCTTTCAATTTCTTGATCCACCCTTCTCCAGGGTGTCCCCCCGAGTATAGAGGATCTTGATTCACTGCATATGCTCTAGTAGTAATATCAAAAACTTGCTTTTCATTATTGTCAAAATAAATCTTTTGCAATATTGTTCATGCACCACTGATTCAATAAGCATATTATAGCATGTGCTCTCATTCTAAATCCTTTTGCAAAAGCTTAACTCTACTGGAATTTTCATAAAGGATGTTTAATGTCCATATAAATTGTTGTTGTTTGGCTATTAAAGTGTGAAGTTCCTACATGCAAATATATTGGGGCTTGCCATAAAAAGTTCTTATCACATATAATTATAGCACATCGTATTACTCCCATCCAACTTTTGTACAACCATATTAATTCAGAGCTCAAACAAACATCTAAACTTGAAAGGCACCCAGTGCGCACGTTCTCAAGATCAATTGAGGATAGCCACCATAAATTTGGTTGTTCTTGAGATCTTCACTCCTTGTGGCCAGCTACAAAATGTCATCTCCATGGAACACTAGTCATGCGGAAGGTGAGTAGTGTTATCTTCCACAATGATCCTTTCTCATATTCTATACACTCTCCATATATAGTTTTTAAGGCCACACAATCTATTGAGATCTCCAATTTGGAATTGGGTCATCCAATTTTGACCGGGTCAACAATTTCAAAAGGAGCTCTCTCATTCAAAAAAAAATTAATACACTATGCTCCCTAATTTTGGAGCTCTCCCATTCGATTGAGGTATACAATTTGGGTCAATAATTTCACAAGGAGCTCTCTCACTTTTTAATACATTATGTTCCCTAATTTTGGAGCTCTCCCATTCGATTGAGCTATACAGTTTTAATGCCTTGATTTTGACTCGGCCTTTGTTGTGGCAATGAAATCTCTAACTTCATTAAGCTCCATAGTTTTAAAGCCCCCTCATTCAACTGAGATCTTCAATTTGGATTGGATACACGATTGATTGGGTCGTTGACGTAGGCTTCATGGTGGGATCTCTCGATGAATGGGTCTCTTGGTAAGTGTCTAGATGGGATTGGCCTTCGTTAACCAAAAGGAAGTGCCTCCTATGACACGTTTAGCACCAGCATAACACACGCGGCCAATAACATAGGTAACTTTCTCATGTATTTGTATCAACCAAAAGACGCCCGCCAATCACACGGTCAAAAAGCCCCACTCAAACTCCACAATAAAGAAGTAAAAATGATACACGCACACACAATTGGCTATGGATTGGTCATACCAAACACTCCCCCACCAATCACTTTCTTGATTTTCACCATTGGAGCACTCTTCCCCTAACCTGCAACCATAAATTGACAGTTTGACACATCCATCTGTAACCATGATTTTGTAAAGTCTGTCCGTAGGTGTGGCATCTCTAATAAAAATAACACACACTACATTGTTTCCCCCAAAACGCCAAATCAACTAGCACGTAAATTTTCATAACTTCAAAAAAATTACCATGTAAAAATAAAACATGTACAACCCCAAGAACTTAAGCGGCCCAGCAAAGCGTGCACTGCCCTTCTAGTATAGGTTACATCCGACCCAAATTGATGCAAACTGACAACACACATATGCAACCTTAAAGTTTTGCTCCAAGTGCATCCCTCCTCTCCATGATCTCTGCATTTTGCCCTGCCCATGTGGCGCTCCGGCATGACATACACATCGCGCATCATGCTATTGGTCATCAGTTAAAGTGGACGACAGAAAACTATGGGCTTAGGAGCTGTCAGGAACAGATCTGTCAATCATAGATACCTTGATCTTGGCGTTGGACAAAGGCTATAGTGGATTTGAAATTAGCTGAATGGGGGAAATAGAGAGAAGGAACAGGTGATGTGAGAACAAGGGTCATAAGACCAAGAGTAACAGGCAGAATCACATCGAACGTAGGAAAATGCTTTTAAACCGGAGAGTTAGGAAAATATTATTTAACCCGAGAGTTAAAAAGCAGTGAGGACCGAGTCATCGGTATTGCATATGTATCATGTTCCTCGATGTGGGCATGCCAATGGGCATCTTCACGAAGTCAATGGCGAGGACCACTACAATGTTGTAATTTTTAGTTGTCTTCAGGTCATCCGCTGACTAGGCAAAGAAGGCCAGCATGGGCCAGCACTTTATCATGAAAATACAGGGTATACGCATCGAAGAGCTCTGAAAGGTACAATACTTTTCATTTAAGTTTTCTCGAAAAAGTAACTCAAGTTGCACTTTTCACTATACTTAAGTAGTACCTTAAATAAATTGATTTAGACATAAGAAAGTATTACACAACATAGAATTAGCAAACTCGTAACTTAAATGACACTCATTACAATTTTATATTTTCAATAATCATAGTAGTAGTAATGATAATATCCAATTTTGTAGTTTGGAGGCGGTGTGTAATGTGTACATTACTTTTACTGGTTTAATTTGTACCTTGGGTCACACTATAAATGCATATGCAGCTATTTAGAACAAGCACACATCAAGCATATGAGAAGTTACAGACGCAAGTTTTCAGGAGCCATGATTGCTATGAGCTCATCTGTACCAGCTTGCAATTTCATTAGCTGAAATAGGGTAGAGGTGGATTCGCATGGAGTACGGAGATGTATGTGCATGCCAAGGGATCAGCCTGGACGGATAGATACATGATGCAGATTTTGGATGATTCATCATGGCCTACCAGATTGGTACCCAAATCCCTCCATGTCCCACTGCTACGTGGACCAGATTAACACAAAGCAGGTCACAGAACCTTTTTCCACTGCCCCACTATAAGTAGTGGCGGATCCAGGATTTTCAAACAGGGTGGTCCATCCTAAAAAAGTTTTGATAATAAATGTGACAAGGCAAGCATAGAGCTAATGAATCAATCATTACTAGTATGCAGCATTGTAAATGCAGTAAGTGACCATCCAAAAGTTAAATCAAGAAGTTGGGCTGGTACTTATTGTTTCCAACTAATCAAAGTGAACAATTTGATATCATACCAAATGAGTAAAAATACTAGTAAAATTGTCAACAAACCTAGCCTGCAGTAGTAATCTATGTCAATGTCACTATGACCAATAATCCAACAGGACTAGTGTTTGTTCAAGGCCAGGAATTTTGAAACCCTATCAACTTTACAGGTACTAAAAATACTGGAACATTTGAACTATTAAACGTAGGTAGCACTTAGTACACAACAAACCCTAATGACAGTCCTGCCTAATGAGTAATGAATCAATTAGAAAATTGATGATGGGGAGTGGCTGCTGAGTGTTGAGGACGACGTATATCATGATAAATCGGGTTGGCTGAGTCGGTGTTGCACACTTGAGCCCTGAGCGGACTGAGCAATTGGGCACGCCAACGCACCCGCGCAGTGGTGATGCTGTTGGGCGAGTGTCTCCTGACCTCCTGGTCGCCTGGCGTCTCCTGCTAAAGTCATAGCCTCTGGCAATGGCAAGTCACTGGCGAGGCTGGTGGCTGGCGGCGAGTAGAGATCAAAGCACAACAGAGTAGAGGGGAATCAGGGTCTTGAGGCATTGGCTGACTGATAACCCACAAGTATAGGGGATCACAACAGTTTTCGATAAGTAAGAGTGTCGAACCCAACGAGGAGCTAAAGGTAAAACAAATATTCCCTCAAGTTCTATTGACCACCGATACAACTCTACGCACGCTTGACGTTCGCTTTGCCTAGAACAAGTATGAAACTAGAAGTACTTTGTAGGTGTTGTTGGATAGGTTTGCAAGATAATAAAGAGCAAGTAAATAAAAGGTAGGGGCTGTTTAGGTTAAAGAAACAATAAAGTAAATATAGCGAGTGTGGAAAAGTGGTGGTAGGAGTTGCGAAATTTCCCCTAAGCAATTGACTACTTTACTAGACCGATAGCAAGTATTATCTGGGAGAGGCCACTGCTAGCATGTCATCCCTGACTTGGAATTCTATGCACTTATGATTGGAACTATTAACAAGCATCCACAACTACTAACGTTCATTAAGGTAAAACCCAACCATAGCATTAAGATATATTGGTCCCTCTTCAATCCCGTATGCATCAATTTCTATGCTAGGTTGAAGCTTCTGTCACTCTTGCCCTCCAATACATAGTCCTATCAACATACAACTAACCCTAGGGTGTGATCCACGCGCGCAATCATATGATGGGCACCAAAGGACAGCAACATAACCACAAGCAAATTAAATCAATCATAGCAATTCATCAACTACCGATAGGACAACGAAAATCTACTCAGACATCATAGGATGGCAACACATCATTGGATAATAATATGAAGTATAAAGCACCATGTTCAAGTAGAGGGTACAGCGGGTTGCGGGAGAGTGGACCGCTGTAGATAGAGGGGGGGGTGATGGAGATGTTGGTGAAGATGGCGGAGGTGTTGGTGTAGATCGCGGTGATGATGATGATGGCCACGGCAGCGTTTCGGCGCCACCGGAAGAGAAGGGGAGAGGGGCCCCTTCGTCTTTCTTATTCCTTGACCTCCTCCCTAGATGGGGGAGGGTTTCCCCTCTGGTCCTTGGCCTCGATGGCTCCGAGGTTGGATCTGTCTCTCTGTCTCTCTCTGTTTCTGCGTTTTCAGATTCTACCCTTTCACCGTTTCTTATATTACCGGAGATCCGTAACTTCGATTGGGCTGAAATTTTGACACGATCTCTATCCGGATATTAGCTTTCTTGCGGCGAAAGAAGGGTATCAACCGCCTTACGGGGTGGCCACGAGGGTCAGGGGCGCGCCTGCCCCTGCCTCATGGGCCCCTTGAGCATCGTCTCGCGTGGATTTTTCTTCCCAAAAATCATATATATTCCAAAAAAAATCTCCTTCAGTTTTTATTCCGTTTGGACTCCGTTTGATATGGATATTCTGTGAAACAAAAAACATGCAACAAACAGGAACTGACACTGGGCACTGGATCAATATGTTAGTCCCAAAAATAGTATAAAAAGTTGCCAAAAGTATATGAAACTTGTAGAATATTGGCATGGAACAATAAAAAATTATAGATACAACGGAGACGTATCACTGACTGGCTTGCATGCGGGTTGGGACAAAATAGTATATACTTGTTGAGCTTTTTTTCTCCGAACCATCTTCTAATCTCTTATGTTATAGGATTTGGAGCAGACAGAGGTCTGTGGTATAGGATCGGGACCAAAGAAAACTTTGGTCGACTGGTTCAGCCCGACAGCGGCGCGTCGTTAAACTTCTTGGAGCCGAGGTCCCTCCTATCTACCCCCGACCCCTTTCTGGACAAAAGTCCAAAATCCGTTTTGGATTGGACGGCGGAGGCGCCTTGTGTGTCGTACCCTTCATGAAGGCGCCGTCTTGGGAGGCTTGGATGTTCGGTGGAGGGTTACTGTGGATGGTGGGCTCCCCGTGCCAAGGGCTAAACCGGCGGCGATGGTGTGGAGGTTGGCATTTGGAGCGGTGTCGCATTCACCGCGTCGACGACGACGGATCTTGGCGGCATGGTGCGGCTTAGTCTCGGCGACATATGCATCTAGATGGATGAGCGCAGAGCGGTGTTGTTGTTTGACGTCGTGGAGGTGTCAACAAATGGCCAGTCTAGCAGGGATGATGCGGATCTCCTTCCTGGAGATGGGTCAGCGGTTTGATGGTGGTGGTGGTTTCTAAAAC
Organism: Triticum dicoccoides; assembly: GCF_002162155.2. NCBI lineage: Eukaryota > Viridiplantae > Streptophyta > Magnoliopsida > Poales > Poaceae > Triticum > Triticum dicoccoides. Next base: position 553,356,806 of record NC_041388.1, on the reverse strand, counting down.
GTGTGCATGCGGTGTACACTTTAGATTTGTTGCACCGGGTGTAGGATCCTGATACATCATGTGAGGTGACCCCGGTTCTAGACAGTGGGGAGTGAGGGCAGTTCACATTAAAAAGTTTGTAGGTGTGAATGGTGACTTCTAGTGATTTCATATATGTTCCTCTCAGGCCATTGTTAAATAATTATTAAAGCTCGATGCATGCATGGATTGATGCAGAGGCCGAGGATCGACCTCCTTTTCGAAAGAAAAAAAAAGACGCTGCTTATATTAACATAGGAACGAACTACCAAACCACAAAAATGGGTGAAAGCAAGATACACAACCACAAGCTAGCCAATACAAACTTATGAGCAAAAGCAGACAAAATAGCAAATGACCAAAAGGAGCTTCTCCATCACTGGTTCTCGGCGCGCATAGACTGACTTTCCAGATCTTCACTCTATCTGGAGCACATCAAAACGCCAGCCTTGAACTGCATCAAAGATGTTCTGCTCTGGTGTTTCTACCACACACACTTCGATTTTATTTTATCATTTTCTGTAGGAGAGAAATATATACTCCATTATAAGGATCGATTCATATGGTCGGGGGCACCGCGCCATCGTGGAGCGCCTCCGAGAGCCTCTGCAGCGCAGCGTCGGAGGAGCCGCCCTTCTCCACGGCCTTGCGGCAGACGTCTCTCATCTCGGCGGCCTTCTCCCTGGCCTTCCGCCCCTCCTCGCCCATCAGGCACCTCACCGCCCGCTCCAGCTCCGCCGCCTCCACGAAGTTGTCCCGCTTCCGGTCCACCTTCAGCGGCACGGCGACGCCCATGTCGGCGACGAGCTCGAACGCGTTCAGGTGCTGCTCCGCGTACAGCGGCCACGGCGCCATGGGTATGCCGTGCCACAGGCTCTCCAGCACCGAGTTCCACCCGCCGTGCGTCACGAACCCCCCCACGGCCGGGTGCGCCAGGATCTCCTTCTGCGGCGCCCACGTCGGCCACACCAGGCCCTTGCCCTCCGTCCGCCGCAGGAACCCCTCCGGGAGCAGCTCCTCCAGGCTCGCGTCCGTCGGGTGCTCCGACCCGTCCGGCGCGCCGGCGCCGGACTTGGAGGAAGGGGGGCCACGCAGAACCCACAGGAAGCGGTGGCCGCACCGCTCCAGCGCGGCGGTGATCTCCACCACCTGCGCCGGCTCGAACCAGCCCATGCTCCCGAAGCAGAGGAACGCCACCGACGCCGGCGGCTGCGCGTCCAGCCAGGCGACGCACTGGTGCGGTGGCTCCGAGGAGGAATCCTTCTTGCTGGCGCTGCTGCCGAGCGAGAGCACGGGGCCGACGGGGTACACCGGCGGCGCGGGGCGCCCTGGCACGGCGCGGCCGTCGGCGACGGCCGCGAGGGGCCCCGGCTCGAGCCCGTCCGCGGTGTTGGCGATGATCCCCGTGGCGTCCATGAAGCTGCCGCCGAGGCGCAGGAACCACGTGTAGTTGGGGCTCTTCTTGTCCACCACGGGGCACGGCAAGCACTCCGGCGGTACCGGCGGCAGCCCGGGCACGTGCAGCTCCCCGTCCAGCTCGTCGAACCCCACGGTGACCACGCGGTGGAGCACGGGCAGGTGGAGCATGAGCGCGAGCATGGCGCCGGTGGAGGACATGAAGACGTAGGAGGGCACGCCCAGCCCGCGGGCGACGTCGACCATGGGCGCGGCGAAGAGGTCGAGCACGAGCGCGGCGACAGGGCAGGGCATCCCGGCGACGGCGTCCCGGACGTGGGGCGCGTGGAGCTGGATGTAGCGCGCGATGAAGTCCTCGACCCCGGCGGCGTCGGCCGGGGGGTCGACGGCGGGGAGGCGGTGGAAGCGGATGTCGAGGCCGGAGGCGGCCTCGCGGCGGACGTGCTCCTCGACCTGGGAGGTGGCCTGCGCGGTGGGCGGGCGCATGACGAGCAGCGTGATGGAGAAGGCGCGGCCGCCGCGGAGGAGGAGGCGCTTGCAGGACTCGAGCATGGACATGAGGTGCCCGGCGCCCCACTCCGGCAGCAGCACCAGCGTGGGCGTCGGAGGAGCTGCCATTGTTGTTACTGGACAAGCAGAAAATTTGCGATCTCTCCCCTCCCTCTTGGTGTCACTGGGAAGGTGGTTCTCTCCAACTTCTCTCCCCACTTTCTCTCGAAAAAAAACGTGGGGAATGTGATGCTTGGTTATTATACTGGATAAGATTATTGTGAAGGTTGAAAAACTTTGGAAAAGTAGTCGCGCGTGCGCGCTGGCTTGTCCAATCGTGGAGACGCCGGGGTAGATGATGCGAGAACGACTGACAGAGCTGCTTGATTTTCATTTATAAACAGAATTTCACGCTATCAGAACTATGCCTTCTTGCAAGAAGAAAATATGAGAGCTTGTTTCTCGCTAGCAACTAGATTTACTATTGATTTTCAATCAAAAAAAAAAACTCATGGAGAACCGGTCAGGAACCAGGACTTGTCGTTGTCATGGTCGGGAGGTAGACATAGCATGTCACTCTCTCTTGTTATATGCCTGCCTGCTTTATTAATAAAGCAATTAACTTCCATCAAGGTGGTAGGTCGGCTGTCAGGGCAAAAAGTAATTTGAGGCATCTATATTTATTTTTTCTCCTCAATGCAAGCTATCACTAGTGGACCTTATTAAGAAATATAAAATAGACTTTAGTACACATGCATCTCTATTTTTCATTTCAATCTTTTCAGCTTTTGTCATCGGACCACATTCTTTCTTTTCAAGCACCCGCCTCCTGAAGAGGATTCCGCTTCTCTATCCGAACCTACTTTACGTCATATCTGATCCTACATGGCATGCAAGGCATACCTTAAGGCTATGTATTGTGCATGCCCTCAAGACCTGAGAGAGTTTCATTTCGTTATGGAACCTCTTCCGTCAAGCGGGCCGGCCGTTGTGTCGTTCGTTTCTCGCTTTTGTCTTGCTGTCGATGGCTATGTGTTTATTGGCAGGAAAAGTCGGGCGAAGCAACCTGTTGTTTCCCAGCATGTGTGGTGGAGAAAAAACAGTTCGCTTTTGGGAATTGGAAGATTCTACGTATGTGGTCACTCTAAGACATGGTCATACGCTGAGTTGGTCTCACTCCACCTGTCGGATGACAAGAGTCGTGAGGGATGTGGCTTCAGATATCCCACAAATAATGCAAGCTTTTGCTATGACGTGGCTTCATACCATATATCCACTAAATTCACCCCGTAAAAAATATCCGCTAAATTCAAAAAATAGTAGTACTAGTAAAAAATTAAAAATCTGGATTTTTTTTTTTTTGCATCAAACATGCTCCAGTACGATAGGAGCCTGCAACTTTTTGAATATGCCAATATGGCGGAGCCTAATCCACCATCAAATCCGGCTTGCGGATTAATGTGCCATTTCCTCACTTCTTGAATACAACACAAATACAAAAGGAACTATTTTCAAATGTGTGCTTCTCATCAGGGCAATGGGTGAATGGAACGGTTGAAATGTAGGTGCAAACAAACATCAATTGAAAGTTGCAGCATAGAACAACAAGATTCTAAGGGTCATCCAAGAAAAATAAGTACATAGTGTCATCGTTAGCGCTTAAGAAATGTTACATGGTCTGCTTACAGATATATCTGTAGTTTAACACCACTGGTTATTCACGAAACAGAGGGGTTCTAGTGCACACAAACATCAAGATGGCATGATGCCTTGCTGACCTCAGACCAACGACGGCTCAGCTCAAGGTGGGGTTTCGTCGTTCACTTGAAGATTTCAGAACAATGCAAAGAATACGTGAACTTCATGCAAAAATAAGTTTTTGCGAACTAAATATGCATTATTTTTCAAAGACCCCTTAAGAAGCCGTTCTCGTTGAGGAGGGAGGAGCTACGCCAAAATTATCTCACCAAACTACTGCTCGGCCATCCTACATAATTGTGACACAACACCAAATAGCTAGAAACACATCAAATACAAAAATATCAGCTCAAAGTTCAATACAAATGCGCTATTTCTTCACAGGTGCAACACCCTTTGCCGAGAACAACTATTTCATTTATCGAATAATGAAAAGACAAACAGCAGTATGATAATAACAATAGCAAGATCATCAGGTAGAATTTTTACCATTTTCCTTTATAATGATCTTTGCATTAATTCAAAAACCCATTGTTTGCTTCGCCTCAAGACACTTGTAGATTTAGAAATCGCTATTTCAAGGGATTGTCAAATCAGCAATAACTTGTTCACGATGAGCATATTAAAGACAAGGACATAGTAGTGTAAAATATCTATTACATAAAGAGAGTTCAGTTTAAGCTGGTAACCACTACACCTCATGTCCTGATTGATAAACTATTTGGTGCTACTGAAAATTACCAAATACACATTAGGACTTCGTTAATAAACTATTTAATGCTACTGAAAAGAAAAGGGCACAAAAAAATACATATAGTTAAATCCCATGCCAAGTTTTGTATAGCTATATTCAAAGTTCGAACAAAAAATACATATATTATGCACATCCTGGAATTTAACTCAGGGCAGCCACTATGAACTTGGTTTTGCTTGTGATCTTCACACTTGGTGGCCGACTGCAAATATCTTTATGAGGCACGATGGTCATATAGAAGGAGAGTGGTGTTATGTGCCACAACGATCATTTCTGGCATAGATTACATCCAACCCAAATTAACACAGAGCAACGGCTCGTACATGCATCCTTGAAGTTTTGCTCCAGGTGTTGCCTCCTCTCCTTATTCTAGGAATTTCTCCACGCACATGTGGTGCCTTGGCATGACACCCTGAACGTCAAGTGGACGACATAACACTATGGGGTAAGGAGGTGTCAGGAATACGAGTGCGTCAGTGATTGATCCACTAATCCTGGAGCCGGACATTGACTATTGTAGTTTTGAAGGTAGTTGCATGAGAGAGAATAGACAGAAGGAATGTGAGAGGGCAAGGCTTTGGTCCTAATACCAATATTAAGGTCGTGTAATTGAGTCGAACCTAAGGTGGGAGCTCATGTATCACATTATGTTGCACCCCTAGCTAGAATTTGGGTAGGAACTAAAATGCAACACAACCGATGGCTGGCCTGAGATCTAAGAAGATTGGCCATTTTGTGGCAAGTGTTTTAGTTATTCAATGCAACATCCAGGCATGTTAATCTACTTATATACACACAACACTAATTAACCCGGGAGTTAAAAAATCCTTCCACGATGATCAAGAGAATGTTAACCTTGCAACTAAAGCGCCCCATGACGGGCGAGGACCGATCATTGGTGTTGCATATGGATCATGTTCCTAGCCTAAAGCACACCTGTGGGTATCTTCGCGAAGCAGAACAATGGCAGGGACAATGCCATCAAACATGGCTACAGTTTGTTTTGCCATAGAGTTCACTCTAAAGAGTGAGCACTGAAGTATATCCAATTCAAATGCAATTTTGTGTTACCTTCTTGTTCTTAGTGGACTGGGAAACGACGTGAGGTGTGGGTCAGCTCTTGTTCGTCAGAATGCTGGGATATACAATTTTGAAAAGTACCAACACTTATTACTATATTTCACTTCTCTAAAAATATAAGCTACACTTTTCACTTCTCAAGTAATACATGTCATAAATACTCAGACATAAGAAAATCTTATACAACTTAGTAAAACCGGTAATTTTAGCACCACCAACAATGATTTTGCACAATAATAATAGCAATAACAATAAGAATAATAGTAATAGTAATATACAGTTTTGTAATTTTTGAGGTGGTGCACGATATTGTTCATTACTTTACTACTTCAGTTTGTACCTTGGGCTATTGAATATTGCACCAATTTAAGCAGGAAGAAATGACGTCCTTCCTCTCTATTTGTTAGAGGAGCGCACCTCTCTTTCTCAATGGGTTTGTACCTAGCTAGGAACTATCAACTAGTATTGTACAAATAGGATTGGGAGGTACCGGGAAGTTACACACGCGAGCTTCGGGAGCCATGATGTCTATGAATCCATGTGAACTAGATTGCAATTAAATTTGCTGAAACATGGCATCGATGGATTGGTGGGGATTTTGGAGATGCATGTGTGCTGCCAAGGAGCAACCTCGATCGGAAGATACATGATACGGACTTCGGATGATTCCTCGTGGCCTGCCATATTGGTACCCAAATCCTTCCATCTCCCGCTGTATGCGACGTCTCTTTTTTCTAAACAGATATGATAAAAGCTGGCTTTCATGTATTATTAGGCAGAAATATGTATAAAGGTGACCAGAAGGTCAAAATTTTAACCAAAGAATAAACTAGAGATTTGGAATGAGGGAAAAACTAAAAAGGAGCTTGAAGGAGATTAAGAAAAGCAACATTTTAAGAAAAAAATCGTCACCGACGCCGGTCCATTTGCTAGTTGTCCTTGATCAACTCCGGCAGGCAACACATGCTGGTAACGAAAAACATGGCGGTAACACCCCTACCAAAATCAAACAACATATATACAAGAATGATTAATAAACACATTTCACTGCGGTGGTTGACGCCTAAGGAATTGTTGTTTGCGCTCCCACCTCTCAAACACTCCCACATCGTCAATCGTTTGTGACTACTTCCATTTGATTTGAGCCAACACACCACAGTGCATCCATCACGTGATTTATGTCCAAAATTGCTTTGTGACTACACACAGTTCTAGAGTTGTTCAATTTTTTGAATTTCAAATGTATCAGCTCACTTATGCTTTGCACATGCTTCAAATGTATGTCGATTTGTAGTAGGTTTCTATGTCGGCATGTTTTCTATGTGTTACAAAACATATATGGCTTGGATGGGTCTGAGCTTCGATTGGGGTTGAATGGGGTGGGGATTACATATAGACATGTGAAATTTTTAACAATGGCATTTTACCAATAGCACCAATTTTGCAGGTTAACTAATGTGTATCTAGTTTTTTTTTCAAATTTCCTAGCCTTTAAATTTGTTAAAACATTTTTTACAAGAACAATAAAATAAATTGACCATGGTCAAACTATTGACCTTAATTCAGAGTGGCACAACAACCTTATTTGATTGTAATGGTGCAAGAATAATTAAAAACAATAAAAGTGGGATGGTCCCTCCATTAACTTTGTGTTGCTAGGTAGGTGGGGAGATTAAAACCCAGTGGCTTAAGTGAAAACATGATGCACTTGCCATTGAGCTAGGATGCAACAATAATTACCATGTGGGTATATTTACAACTTCACATTTTACCGTGTTAAATTGCAGTTGGTGCAGTTTTGCAACCAAGGTTGGTGTCAGCTATTACTGCTCTAGTTTAAAGATTGTACGAATGAACCACTGAAACAAACCATTGCAAAATAAGAGAGACACCAATTTAAATTGAGCAGGCATGTTGGCACTTCCTACCTACATTCCCTCGACCGCACACTCTCCTTTCTCGATGGCTTTGTATCTTCCAACTAGTTACATGCTACTCTTATTTCACATATGAGTACAAGTCAACCATTTCATGCTTAGGTTTGAGAGCACTAAGAAGTTGTACATGTTGGCGTCGCGATGCATCGACGATGTTACCATCTTTGGGCCTACCTTGTCGTTGATTGTTCCTACTTGCTTGTGTAATTTTTCCAAATCATTAGCCCTCTCGCCTTGTGTGAACACTTTCTTTGATGATTTTACATTGAATATGTTCCAATTGAGACACTGGCGACCTCCATTATATAAGAATGAGGGCTCGATGAACTTGTATGCTAGTGTCACAAAAAATACCATGGCATGTGTTCATTCGACTTGATGTGTTTCACCCGGAGATTTCTTTATCCCAATGAAAATTCACTGTTTTTTTCCTTTTGGGTGTTCAATGTATGTTGATTAATTAGGTGACTGCCTTGCACCCATGCCATGGTGGTTGGTGGAGTCATTAGGAAATCCTCCTATCATTTACCATGGTTTGGTTGGTTGAAGGCAGGTGGAGGGGATGTGTGTCCAAGCCTAGCATTTATCGTGAAAGTTCATAAATTAGTAGATTACAAAAAGGTAATAAATGAGCATGATCCCTTAATATATAGTCTAGCATAAAAGTATCTCTAATTTCTGTTTCATCTCATGAAAAAGATAGAGAGTTTGATTAAGGTCATGAGCATCATCCTCAGTTTTGATCCTTCAGATGCAAAACGAAAATATCCCCTTTTTGTTCCAAAGAGGGTTGGCAAGATTGCACAAAAAGAAATACTATAGCTTGGAATGGGCGTCTGAGGGGGTGGGTGAGAGAGAGTAGAAAACGTCATAGAATGAAATTACCTATAACTAAGGCATGTCGACATATTCCCATCCAATCGTGTACCTATATTAATTGAGAGCTCAAACAAACACCTCAGTTTGAAAGGCTTCCAGCGTGCACGTTTTGAAGATTAATTGAGAACCACCACCATAAATTTGGTTGTGCTTGAGTTCTTCACAGTTCATGACCGGCTGTAAAATGCCATCTCCATGAGGCATGCTAGTTATGTAGAAGGTGGGTAGTGTTATGTGCCACAATGATCTTTCCTCATGTAGGGTACATCCTACCCTACAGTGGGTCTAAAGGCTTGTACTGTTGTTAGTTGTGTTTTATAGCTTTAGAACCTATTATGAAATTATAATTTCAATTAATTATGTGGTTTCGAATGCAAGGAAGTTATAAAAACACATGCAACATATATAAGATAAAACAACATTGGTCAAAATTAGAAGATTGGTAATTTTAGCAATGAAAATTGAGAGGTTTGATTCAACCATGAAAGGTTAGAAATCATCCAAATTTAGAGGCACACTCTAATATTGCTTCCTGTAATATAAATGCATCAAGTTAGCCTTATTTTTCCATCTCATTAATCGGTGGAGTGTTTGCTTCAAGCATTGAGCATCAACTTCAATTCTTACTAGTTCCATGCCAACTTTGGTCCTTATATATTTGACAAAGCTTTGGTACCTATATTTAGAGCTTTTGTACTTGTATTATTTTTCTCCAACTTGCATCAATCATATTTTACAAGGTATGTTGTCTTCTGTTGAAAGGCAGACGATGGAGCTAAGTGTTGAAAGTCATACCTTCGATGAGTCTAGTATGGTGGTCATGGACAGTAAATGACGTTGAAATGATTTATGGCCATGCATGTGCCATTTGGTTACATGGCACTAGTATATTAAATGGTAGTGTATACATAACTTGAGCAACTGATACCAAGATGCTACACTAAGCTTTTCGCATGTCACCTTTTGAGTGATCTCTTTGTCTGATCGCATGTACTTGTAGGATGCAGTCATGCTAAAAGTTCGAGTACCTACCCAAATGCTATATCTTGAAGAGAAACATAAGCATTTATGTCTTACATCCATCATTCCAGGCACACTATGAATCTTTTATCTTTAAAGATAATATGGGAGTCTGATATAATGATAGTGGATTTTCTGGAATGGGAGTCTGCCTTGACCTACATTTTAGATATTTCCAGTATACCAAAAGTTTCAAGAATGATTTTAGGCATTGTAGTACTAGAGTTAGATTGACCTATAAAGTTCACAGTGATTTGTCCATTTGGAGAGACGTAAAAGAGAAACTTCTATACTTTTTTTGTTCAGATATATTTGCCGCCACTTATTCTTTATATGTGTGTCACATACCATTGGGTTTTCTTGCCATTTTATGTGCCACATTGTATAGTGTTATAGTACAATCATTTTTTACATAATATTTGTTACAATTGTAATATTGCATTATTATTCTAAAAGTTAAGGGCATAACTAGATCCAAACCCAATCGCAACTCTCTGGGTGCCATTGAAGAGAGCACACACAAATTGATGGAGCCACAAAACTAAGTCGAGAAAAGGGAGCATTTTTTAGTGTGGTCCACGTGTCATCACTACATAAACGCGAGAGGGGACCGACATGAAGGAAAAGTGTAGATTAACCACCAACCACCTTAATACTTTTTACCAGTAATTGTTCACAACTTCCTTGTGAAGGAAATATGCCCTAGAGGCAATAATAAAGTTGTTATTTTTATTTTCTTATATCATGATAAATGTTTATTATTCATGCTGGAATTGTATTAACTGAAAACTTAGTACATGTCTGAATACATAGACAAACAGAGTGTCACTAGTATGCCTCTACCTGACTAGCTCGTTGATCAAAGATGGTTAAGTTTCCTAGCCATGGACAAAGAGTTGTCATTTGATAAACGGGATCACATCATTAGAGAATGATGTGATTGACTTGACCCATCTGTTAGCTTAGCACTTTGATCGTTTAGTTTACTGCTATTGCTTTCTCCATAACTTATACATGTTCCTATGACTATGAGATTATGCAACTCCCGAATACCGGAGGAACACTTAGTGTGCTATCAAACGTCACAACGTAACTGGGTGACTATAAATAGCTTTGATCTCTCATGCTTCACTTAGATTATATTGAGAGTCTTAAATAGCATGGTAATTTGCTTAAAATCCTAATATGCTTGGTATACAAGATTAATAATAAAACTTTCTTATGAGTGTGTTGAATACTATGATAAGTTTGATACTTGATAATTGTTTTGAGATATGGAGATGGTGATATTAAAGTCATGCTAGTTGAGTAGTTGTGAATTTGAGAAATACTTGTGTTGAAGTTTGTGATTCCCGTAGCATGCACGTATGGTGAACCGTTATGTGATGAAGTCGAAGCATGATTTATTTTTTGATTGTCTTCCTTATGAGTGGCGGTCGGGGACGAGCGATGGTCTTTTCCTACCAATCTATCCCTCTAGGAGCATGCGCGTAATACTTTGCTTTGATAACTTGTAGATTTTTGCAATAAGTATATGGGTTCTTTATGACTAATGTTGAGTCCATGGATTATACGCACTCTCACCCTTCCACCTTTGCTAGCCTCTCTAATACCGCGCACCTTTCGCCGGTATCATACACCCACCATATACCTTCCTCAAAACAGCCACCATACCTATCTATTATGGCATTTCCATAGCCATTCCGAGATATATTGCCATGCAACTTTCCACCGTTCCGTTTATTATGACACACTCCATCATTGTCATATTGCTTAGCATGATCATGTAGTTGACATCGTATTTGTGGCAAAGCCACCATTCATAATTCTTTCATACATGTCACTCATGCATCATTGCATATCCCGGTACACCGCCGGAGGCATTCATATAGAGTCATATTTTGTTCTAAGCATCGAGTTGTAATTGTTGAGTTGTAAGAAAAATAAAAGTGTGATGATCATCATTATTAGAGCATTGTCCCAGTGAGGAAAGGATGATGGAGACTATGATTCCCCCACAAGTCGGGATGAGACTCTCGATGAAAAATAAATAAATAAAAGAGAGAAAAGAGGCCATAAAAAAGAGAAAATGCCCAAATAAAAAAAAGAAAAAGAAAAAAATGAGAGAAAAAGAGAGAAGGGACAATGCTACTATCCTTTTACCACACCTGTGCTTCAAAGTAGTACCATGATATTCATAGTAGAGAGTCTCTCATGTTATCACTTTCATATACTAGTGGGGATTTTTCATTATAGAACTTGGCTTGTATATTCCAATGATGGGCTTCCTCAAAATTGCCTTAGGTCTTCATGAGCAAGCAAGTTGGATGCACACCCACTTAGTTTCTTTTTGAGCTTTCATATACTTGTAGCTCTAGTGCATCCGTTGCATGGCAATCCCTACTCACTCATATCGATATCTATTGATGGGCATCTCCATAGCCCGTTGATACGCCTAGTTGATGTGAGACTACCTTCCCCTTTTTGTCTTCTCCACAACTACCACTCTATTCCACCTATAGTGCTATATCCATGGCTCACGCTCATGTATTGCGTGAAGATTGAAAAAGTTTTGAGAATGTCAAAAGTATGAAACAATTGCTTGGCTTATCATCAGGGTTGTGCATGATTTAAATATTTTGTGTGGTGAAGATAGAACATAGCCAGACTATATGATTTTGTAGGGATAACTTTCTTTAGCCATGTTGTTTTGAGAAGACATAATTGCTTTGTTAGTATGCTTGAAGTATTATTATTTTTTATGTCAATATGAACTTTTGTCTTGAATCTTTCGAATCTGAATATTCATACCACAATTAAGAAGAATTACATTAAAATTATGCCAAGTAGCACTCCGCATCAAAATTTCTGTTTTTATCATTTACCTACTCGAGGACGAGCAGGAATTAAGCTTGGGGATGCTTGATACGTCTCCAACGTATCTATAATTTTTGATTTCTCCATGCTATATTATCTACTGTTTTGGACATTATTGGGCTTTATTATCCACTTTTATATTATTTTTGGGACTAACCTATTAACCGGAGGCCCAGCCCAGAATTGCTATTTTTGCCTATTTTAGGGTTTCGAAGAAAAGGAATATCAAACGGAGTCCAAACGGAATGAAACCTTCGGGAACGTGATTTTCAGGAAGATTATGATCCGGGAGACTTGACCCTATGTCAAGCCAGCTAACAGGAGCCCACGGGGTAGGGGGGCGCGCCTACCCCCCCTCCCCAGGCGCGCCCTCCACCCTCATGGACCCCCTGTTGCTCCACCGACATACTCCTTCCTCCTATATATACCTATGTACCCCCAAACGATCAGATACGGAGCCAAAAACCTAATTCCATCGTCGCAAGTTTCTGTATCCACGAGATCCCATCTTGGGGCCTGTTCCGGAGCTCCGCCGGAGGGGGCATCGATCACGGAGGGCTTCTACATCAACACCATAGCCCCTCCGATGAAGTGTGAGTAGTTTACTTCAGACCTACGGGTCCATAGTTAGTAGCTTGATGGCTTCTTCTCTCTTTTTGGATCTCAATACAATGTTCTCCCCCTCTCTTGTGGAGAACCATTCGATGTAATCTTCTTTTTGCGGTGTGTTTGTTGAGACTGATGAATTGTGGGTTTATGATCAAGTCTATCTATGAGCAATATTTGAATCTTCTCTGAATTCTTTTATGTATGATTGGTTATCTTTGCAAGTCTCTTCGAATTATCAGTTTGGTTTGGCCTACTAGATTGATCTTTCTTGCAATGGGAGAAGTGCTTAGCTTTGGGTTCAATCTTGTGGTGTCCTTTCCCGGTGACAGTAAGGGCAGCAAGGCACGTATTGTATTGTTGCCATCGAGGATAACAAGATGGGGTTTTCTTCATATTGCATGAGTCTATCCCTCTACATCATGTCATCTTGCTTAAGGCGTTACTCTGTTTTTAACTTAATACTCTAGATGCATGCTGGATAGCGGTCGATGAGTGGAGTAATAGTAGTAGATGCAGGCAGGAGTCGGTCTACTTGTTTTCGGACGTGATGCCTATATACATGATCATACCTAGATATTCTCATAACTATGCTCAATTCTGTCAATTGCTCAACAGTAATTTGTTCACCCACCTTAAAATACTTATGCTCTTGAGAGAAGCCACTATTGAAACCTATGCCCCCCGGGTCTATCTTTATCATATTAACCACCTACTACTTAGTTATTTCCTTTGCTATTTACTTTGCCTTTATTTTACTTTGCATCTTTATCATAAAAATACCAAAAATATTATCTTATCATATCTATCAGATCTCACTCTTGTAAGTGGCCTTATAGGGATTGACAACCCCTGTTTGCGTTGGTTGCGATGATTTATTTGTTTTGTGCAGGTACGAGGGACTCGCGCGTAGCCTCCTACTGGATTGATACCTTGGTTCTCAAAAATTGAGGGAAATACTTACGCTACTTTGCTGCATCATCCCTTCCTCTTCAGGGAAAACCAACGCAGTGCTCAAGAGGTAGCAGGACTCCCCTTGGGCGCGCCATATATAGAGGGGCTGGCCCTCCCCTCCTCCACTCCTTTATATACGGGGGAGGGGGCACCCCATAGACACACAAGTTGATTGTTTACCCGTGTGTGGTGCCCCCCTCCACAAATTTTCACCTCGGTCATATCATTGCAGTGCTTAGGCGAAGCCCTGCACCGGTAGCTTCATCATCACCATCATCACGCCGTCGTGCTGACGAAACTCTCCCTCGACACTCAGTTGGATCTAGAGTTCGCGGGACGTCACCGAGCTGAACGTGTGCAGATCGCGGAGGTGTTGTACCTTTGGTCCTAGGATCGGTCGGATCGTGAAGACGTACGACTGCATCAACCGCGTTGTCATAATGCTTTCGCTTATGGTCTACAAGGGTACATGGACAATACTCTTCCCCTCTCGTTGTTACGCATCACCTAGATGGATCTTGTGTGCGCGTATGATTTTTTTGAAATTACTGCGTTTCCCAACACCTTGATCAATTAAACTATTTTTTAGTTGTGTTAATAAACATGCACATCACGTGCTGAAGGCCGACAACATATCCACGTACACCACCTATGCCAATGTGACGCCCGGGTAATTAAGCTACAGTGATCCTCTGCTAGTGATGACACGTCACCTCGATTATAGTTGCTAATCTCGAGTTAGTTCGAAACCGATTCAAATTCAAATTCAAAATTTGGTAAATAATAAAAGTTTTCAAACATTAAAATAAAATTGTTCGGTTTGTACTAGATATTACATAGATAATTATGGTGCAACAAACCCATTTTTATAAAATGCCTACGTAGTTTAAAATGAAATTAAACAGAAAGGAGAATAGATAAAAAGAAAACAGAAAACTAAAACTAGAAAGAAAAGAAAAGGAAAGAGAGAAGGCCCCCCACTGGGCTTCGGCCCAGCAGGCCGGCCCTTTTCGGCCGCAGGCCCAACCGGCCTCCCCCCACTTCTCCTTATCCCCCCCCCCACGAACCCGAACCCTAATCCACCCACTCGCCCCCCG
>NC_041388.1:553333973-553341407 GCF_002162155.2 Triticum dicoccoides | reverse complement strand
CTCACGCTCCGGGCCGCCCTCACCGCGCCGGCCACGCCCGACGCGCGCGCCCGTGCTCACCGCCGCCCGTCCTCCGCCGCCCCACTCTGGCCACTGGCGGCCAACTCCACCCGCTCATGCCCTGCCTCCCCCGCGTCCCGTGCACCCTCCACCGCGCCGCCTAGCCTCGGTGATGCCCCGACGTGGCCTCGCCGGTGCCATCTCCGGCACCCGGCGCCCCTCTGTGCCCGCTGGCCCTCGCCCGGGTCGGGCACCTCGAGCGCCCCATCGCCCGACCCGCATAGGCCCCTGGGGCCAATGGCAAGTGGGGACCCATCCCTGAATGTTTTAGAATAAAAAAAAGAATTAAAAAATATATTAAATAAATAAATAAATAATAATTAAAATAATTAAAATATTAATTAGTTAATTAAGTAATTAATTAAGTTAATTAATCCTGATTAGATTAACCTAATCACTAATTAAATTAACTAATCTGTAATTAACCTAAACAGAGAATGACAGGTGGGTCCCACTGGACCCACACGTCAGGTTGACCAGGTCAATGGTCAACATTGACTGCTGACATCACACTGATGTCATGCTGACGTCATCATTTACTATTCTGGATAATGTTGGGATAAATAATTAATTAAATTCCAGAAATTGATAAAATCTTTAGAAAATCATATCTTTTAATCCGTAACTCGGATTAAAATATTTTCTACATGAAAGTTGCTCAGAACGACGAGACGAATCCGGATATGCAGTCCGTTCGTCCGCCACACACCCCTAACCTATCGAACCCGCAACTTTCCCCCTCCGGCTCCACTGCCCGAAAACACGAAACACCGGGGATATTTTCCTGAATGTTTCCCCCCTTAACCGGTACCACCTCATACCACGCTAGGGCACGCCTAGCATCGTTACTTGTCTTGTCATGCATCGATATGCATCTGTTTACATGGTATTCATTGTTTCTTCCCCCCTCTTCTCTCCGGTAGACTACGAGACCGACGCTGCTGCTGCCCAGTTCGACTACGGAGTTGACGACCCCTCTCTCTTGCCAGAGCAACCAGGCAAGCCCCCCCTTTGATCACTAGATATCGCCTACTCTTCTCTATACTGCTTGCATTAGAGTAGTGTAGCATGTTACTGCTTTCAGTTAATCCTATACTGCTGCATAGTCTGTCCTTGCTACTACTGTTGTTACCTTTACCTGCTATCCTACTGCTTAGTATAGGATGCTAGTGTTCCATCAGTGGCCCTACACTCTTGTCCGTCTGCCATGCTATACTACTGGGCTGTGATCACTTCGGGAGGTGATCACGAGCATATACTATATACTTTACACTGTTACATTACCTGTGATACTGTTCGGAGATGGGGGCTGAAAGGACAGGTGGCTCCATCCCGGTAGAGGTGGGCCTGGGTTCCCGACGGTCCCCGACTGTTACTTTGTGGCGGAGTGACAGGGCAGGTTGAGACTACCTGGGTGAGAGGTGGGCCTGGCCCTGTTCGGCGTTCGCGGATACTTAACACGCTTAACGAGATCTTGGTATTTGATCTGAGTCGGCTACGAGCCTATACGCACTAACCATCTACGTGGGAGTAGTTATGGGTATCCCGGCGTCGTGGTATCAGCCGAAGCACTTCGTGACGCCAGCGACTGAGTGGCGCACGCCGGATTGGAACGTAAGCCTGCCCTTGTATTAAGGGGGCTAGTTCTCTTTCGGCCGCGTACGCAACGTGCAGGTGTGCTATGGGTGATGGGCCCAGACCCCTGTGCGCTTAGGTTTAGACCGGCGTGCTGGCCTCTCTGTTGAGCCTAGGTGGGGCTGCGACGTGTTGATCTTCCATGGCCGGGCATGACCCAGGAAAGTGTGTCCGGCCAAATGGGATCAAGCGTGTTGGGTAAGTTGGTGCACCCCTGCAGGGAAGTTTAATCTATTCGAATAGCCGTGATCTTCGGTAACAGGACGACTTGGAGTTGTACCTTGACCTTATGACAACTAGAACCGGATGCTTAATAAAACACACCCTTCCAAGTGCCAGATACAACCGGTGGTCGCTCTCTCTCAGGGTTACGAGGAGGGGATCGCCGGGTAGGATTATGCTATGCGATGCTACTGGAGATGCTGCTTGGAGATGCTACTTGGAGATGCTACTTGGAGGACTTCAATCTACTTTCTTCTACTTGCTGCAAGTCGAAGGCTGCCAGAAGCGTAGTCTTCGATAGGACTAGCTATCCCCCTCTTATTCTGGCATTCTGCAGTTCAGTCCACCGATATGGCCTCCTTACACATATACCCATGCATATGTAGTGTAGTTCCTTGCTTGCGAGTACTTTGGATGAGTACTCACGGTTGCTTTCTCCCCACTTTTTTCCCCTTTCCTTTCTTTCTGGTTGTCGCAACCAGATGCTGGAGTCCAGGAGCAAGACGCCACCGTCGACGACGACCCCTACTACACCGGAGGTGCCTACTACTACGTGCAGCCCGCTGACGACGACCAGGAGTAGTTAGGAGGATCCCAGGCAGGAGGCCTGCGCCTCTTTCGATCTGTATCCCAGTTTGTGCTAGCCTTCTTAAGGCAAACTTGTTTAACTTATGTCTGTACTCAGATATTGTTGCTTCCGCTGACTCGTCTATGATCGAGCACTTGTATTCGAGCCCTCGAGGCCCCTGGCTTGTATTATGATGCTTGTATGACTTATTTTATTTGTAGAGTTGTGTTGTGATATCTTCTCGTGAGTCCTTGATCTTGATCGTACACATTTGCGTGCATGATTAGTGTACGATTGGATCGGGGGCGTCACAAGTTGGTATCAGAGCCGACTGCCTGTAGGAATCCCCCTTTCCACACTCCTTGGCCGAAGTCGAGTCTAGTCATTGCAAAACCTTTACTAACATGGCTGTGTGCCTTACGGGCCCACGTCGCCATTGGGTGGTATCAGGATCTTTTACTCCTCGATCTTTACTCTGGGATTCTGAACTCTCTTCTATTCGGGTTAAACGATTTTTACTAAATTCTAACTTTTAGGTTCTCGAAAATACTTTCTACCGGAGGGGCCCTTCAGTCCGGATGATCACCGACTGCACCAGAAGATTTCGGAGATACTCTTTGATATTCTCTCGAGACTTGTGCCCATCACTTTTGCTATTCCCGACCACCGAAAAATCCATATGGAAAACTACTTACACTTGCCATTCATACGATCATCCCCCATTGATCTTGTTATTACAAGATACCCCGAAGTTTTCTCTATTGTTCCGAGAATACTTTGTGCCTACTGCCTAGCAGTTCTTTGCCACATGAATACCCCTTCAAATAATTTCTCGCACTTATCGAGTATCCACTCATCCCCAGTTGATTCATGTATTTCACAAAAGTCTTCAAAATGCCATTCGATCTTCCGAAAATCCCGAGCAGCCTATTCCTCTTGAAATTCTTGCTTGCTTGCATTATGGTTAGTCCCATAAGTCTCATAGTCTTATTGACATTCCTTGTCATTATCATTTTGAGTCTATTGACTCAATATGTTTGCGAATACCCGCAAACATCATTGATCCTTATAAATCACCTTTCCAACTGAGCTGCCATTCTTTTAACTAGAATTGGTTCTCGACCAATCCAATTGTCGTTGATTGTACCCTAAGGCTATTCAACTTATCCATCCCTAATCAGAGCATTGCTTCTGATCCCTTGATTTGGAAATCATAATTCCTTTGCATTTGACAATTGAGTTAGTCAGTTGTTTCTATAATTTGATCTCCTTGCACTCTTCTTCCTCTAGTTGAGTACCGATGCTCACGTCAGATCCCCTGTGGACCATCAGGTCCATTGTTGGATTTTATTCATCAGCATCCTTCATATTCAATAACTTTGTGAGACCTTCCCCTGATACATAATGCCTTTGGTAAATTGTATCCTCTGCTTTGTCAACCATGCTCTACCTCCGAGCTTGAGTTATTTACCCCTGAAGTTGATGGTATACGTTCCTAAGATGCCTTGATGGGTTGAACCTATGCCCTCCTTAATATGTGTGAACTTGAAAAATTTCACGAGTCATACTCTTCCAGTGTTTTGCTAGATAAAGTTTAAACATTACAACTTCTTCGAAAAATGAGAAGTGAATGGAAGGTTATGCATTGAGGAAGTGGGAGTCGACCTTGAACTTTGTGTTCATGCCCATGGACCCGATGTACATCTTCTCATCGAAGCTTCTTTTAAAATTAATTATTCCCTTGATATAAGTTCATCTTATATCTGGGGTATGGCCTTTTACAATCGTGGTTTCGACCATGTTCTCCTTTAAATACCATTTTCGATGCAAGTGTAAGCACTTGTCTTCTGTGGATCAATACCCCGGTACAACCTATACTTTGATCTGTCGTCGAGTATTACCCCATGGTATCTCGAGATTATCTTGGAACTGCATAACTTCCTATGAGTTCTTCATCAAGTACTACATACTCACTGATTACAATTTTTCATGGGCTCTGAGTTATTAAACACTCAAAGACACCGATAACTGAACCGAGTCCGCATTACGGTTCAACAACTCTTACTAATATTCTTTACTTACGAGTTTGTACCCGATCATGTCATTCCTAGCCTGATCGGCCATATCATTACCATGCTAAATTTTAACTGTGCTACCTGGTCCTTAATCCCGGAGCACAACTTTTGAAAATGAGCTAAGCTTACGTCGATCTTCCTCGTCATATCAGTTCGCCTTGAACAACAATCTTGATTTCAAGTTTGTGTCGTACCTATGGTTCCAATAACCTCTTGCTTCATCATTCTTTTGACTTGATGTGATCGCGGATCGATTACATCTTCGTGGAATCTCTCGACAAATGTGTCATGATCACCATCTACATTCTGATGCTCTTCCAGGATATCAATTGAATTAATGATGAGAAATACCATCCTTGCCCTCGATGATTTGTGTTGTCATCGACCTCTTTATTGCGTTCCCTCCAACAAAAACTTGTTTGTGTTCTGTGTTATACCTCGAGTTCCTTGCTACCTAGCATTTGTTCTTCTTTACCATGGAGTATTACCATCTTTTATGTCAAGAAGGTCGTGAGGATTACTCCACCTCTTAAGAATTCTTGGTATGGTGATACTTCTCACCCTCACCATTCTTTCTTGGTACCCGTGTTGTTTCTAACCGGAATACCGACAATTGGACTATGAGGTGTGAATTCAAAACTTCTAGCAACCCTATTGCTTTGAAGTAATGGTCGAGTTTCATTCTAATTTTTTTTGTTCGTCAAGTCACCACTCTAACATTGATCGTGCAACCCAACCCATATTCGGGTGCACCTTTCAACCAATGTTCAATTGAATATGTTTCCTCGAGCATACATCATTATACCATTTGATCTGACAAATGTTATCTCCTTGTTCACATAATTGTGGAAATCCATCTTGTCGGAAATCTCGATGGATTATCGCCGAGCCCATCAGCCACCTCCTCCTCTCCTTGGTTTAATGATGAACTATTGTTTCAGGAACCCACTCCCATAGTTCATTTCCTGAGAATCCTGAAATGTCATTTCGTCTATTTGTGTTGCACCTTTTATTCTCGGACATCCTGAGTCTGAGGTATCATTACACCAATCGTATCTGAATCTCGGTCAGATATGATGGTTGGGACAACTTACCAAGAGTTATGTTGTTGGCCCTTTGATGACCTGGTAACAGGATGTCATGCCTAGCACCCCCCCCCCTGGCTGGAGGATCTATCATTATGGTTTATTTGCAAGGATAACCATTCTTCTTGGAGGAAATTGTAAGACCCATGTTATAAACTGTTCCTGATGGATCCATTGAGTATCTAAAAACCGTCCTTTACTTGAAGACCATGTCAATGCTATCTCGAAGCATGTCTGTGATACTCTGATTTTCAACAAGAACATTTGAAGCCCAATGCTAAATGTTTCTTGCTCAATTATCCAAACACCGTTGTATGGGTATTGTCATGAAATTTCTCTCCCCTACCTAAGGAGTTTTCTACATAATATCCTGTCATGGATATCTTGCTCTGCTTGTCCTTGGGAAGGATATACCCCTGATATACATGTTTAAGCACATTTTCCTTCCCGTTGTTTTGTTCAAACTTTCTTGTAAACTACTTAACCGAGCAGTGGTAATCCCCTGCTTAGGTAAACACCTCGGTGTACCTTCCTGTCTGGTGTAACCCTGTTTCTACTGTTGATGACTTCCAGTAACCGCCGATGGACGAGAACTTTGCCTATTGGTCCGCCTCGTTCAACGAGCAGGAAGATGGTTCTCTTCGTCCCTCGCCCTTGGTACCAACGTTGTTGCCGACATAACTGACATGGTACTCTCTGACATGCCTTGCTATCATGACCGTGAAAGATGTCACTGTTCCTATTAAAATAATAATAATAATAATAATAATAAACCACATGGTGGGCCCATAACCCACAGTTCCACAGGATCGAAACCTGACTCTCCGGCACACCCATATCTCCGAAGTTATTCCTCACGATTGGCTTCGTATGAAGATCACCAACCACCTTCCTAGAGACGATCTATTCTGGTATCAGATGCAATACTTATTCTTGTTGCTCTGGACCCCTTTCACACTTTGTTTTAGGCATCGAACGATTGCCTACCCGCTCGAAACTTCTCATGGTACCTCCGTACTTTGCTCTCGATACTTTCTTTAGTTTCAATTCGGGAGTTACTTCCCACCACCTTCCCTGTGTTATTGACCAGATAATCAACCTTGCAGAGGTTCGTTCCCCCCGGAATACCCCCCTTTGTTCTTTCTTAAGTACGATGGAGATCCTGAAAGAAGGACGACGATTTCATCATGATGCATTGAGGCATAGGAGTGAAGACATCAATGCTATGGATCCACCTCTTCGAGGAGAGCAACCAAAGACGAGAAGATTCGTTAGGATTTCGTAACCAGACCTTTCCCCCTAGTCCCCCTCTTAAATCTCGGGACGAGATTTCTTGTAGTGGAGGAGAATTGTGACGCCCGGGTAATTAAGCTACAGTGATCCTCTGCTAGTGATGCCACGTCACCTCGATTATAGTTGCTAATCTCGAGTTAGTTCGAAACCGATTCAAATTCAAATTCAAAATTTGGTAAATAATAAAAGTTTTCAAAAATTAAAATAAAATTGTTCGGTTTGTACTAGAGATTACATAGATAATTATGGTGCAACAAACCCATTTTTATAAAATGCCTACGTAGTTTAAAATGAAATTAAACAGAAGAGATAAAAAGAAAACAGAAAACTAAAACTAGAAAGAAAAGAAAAGGAAAGAGAGAAGGCCCCCCACTGGGCTTCGGCCCAGCAGGTCGGCCCTTTTCGGCCGCAGGCCCAACTGGCCTCCCCCCACTTCTCCTTATCCCCCCCCACGAACTCGAACCCTAATCCACCCACTCGCCCCCCGCACGATCCA
>NC_041388.1:553314475-553333391 GCF_002162155.2 Triticum dicoccoides | reverse complement strand
CACGCCCGACGCGTGCGCCCGCGCTCACCGCCGCCCGTCCTCCGCCGCCCCACTCTGGCCACTGGCGGCCAACTCCACCCGCTCATGCCCTGCCTCCCCCTGCGTCCCGTGCACCCTCCACCGCGCCGCCTAGCCCCGGTGATGCCCCGACGTGGCCTCGCCGGTGCCATCTCCGGCGCCCGGCGCCCCTCTGTGCCCGCTGGCCCTCGCCCGGGTCGGGCACCTCGAGCGCCCCATCGCCCGACCCGCATAGGCCCCTGGGGCCAATGGCAAGTGGGGACCCACCCCTGAATGTTTTAGAATAAAAAAAGAATTAAAAAATATATTAAATAAATAAATAAATAATAATTAAAATAATTAAAATATTAATTAGTTAATTAAGTAATTAATTAAGTTAATTAATCCTGATTAGATTAACCTAATCACTAATTAAATTAACTAATCTGTAATTAACCTAAACAGAGAATGACAGGTGGGTCCCACTGGACCCACACGTCAGGTTGACCAGGTCAATGGTCAACATTGACTGCTGACATCACACTGATGTCATGCTGACATCATCATTTACTATTCTGGATAATGTTGGGATAAATAATTAATTAAATTCCAGAAATTAATAAAATCTTTAGAAAATCATATCTTTTAATCCGTAACTCGGATTAAAATATTTTCAACATGAAAGTTGCTCAGAACGACGAGACGAATCCGGATATGCAGTCCGTTCGTCCGCCACACACCCCTAACCTATCGAACCCGCAACTTTCCCCCTCCGGCTCCTCTGCCCGAAAACACGAAACACCGGGGATATTTTCCCGAATGTTTCCCCCCTTAACCGGTACCACCTCATACCACGCTAGGGCACGCCTAGCATCGTTACTTGTCTTGTCATGCATCGATATGCATCTGTTTACGTGGTATTCATTGTTTCTTCCCCCCTCTTCTCTCCGGTAGACTATAAGACCGACGCTGCTGCTGCCCAGTTCGAGTACGGAGTTGACGACCCCTCTCTCTTGCCAGAGCAACCAGGCAAGCCCCCCCTTTGATCACCAGATATCGCCTACTCTTCTCTATACTGCTTGCACTAGAGTAATGTAGCATGTTACTGCTTTCAGTTAATCCTATACTGCTGCATAGCCTGTCCTTGCTACTACTGTTGTTACCTTTACCTGCTATCCTACTGCTTAGTATAGGATGCTAGTGTTCCATCAGTGGCCCTACACTCTTGTCCGTCTGCCATGCTATACTACTGGGCTGTGATCACTTCGGGAGGTGATCACGGGCATATACTATATACTTTACACTGTTACATTACCTGTGATACTGTTCGGAGATGGGGGCTGAAAGGACAGGTGGCTCCATCCCGGTAGAGGTGGGCCTGGGTTCTCGACGGTCCCCGACTGTTACTTTGTGGCGGAGCGACAGGGCAGGTTGAGACTACCTGGGTGAGAGGTGGGCCTGGCCCTGTTCGGCGTTCGCGGATACTTAACACGCTTAACGAGATCTTGGTATTTGATCTGAGTCGGCTACGAGCCTATACGCACTAACCATCTACGTGGGAGTAGTTATGGGTATCCCGGCGTCGTGGTATCAGCCGAAGCACTTCGTGACACCAGCGACTGAGTGGCGCGCGCCGGATTGGAACGTAAGCCTGCTCTTGTATTAAGGGGGCTAGTTCTGCTTTCGGCCGCGTACGCAACGTGTAGGTGTGCTATGGGTGATGGGCCCAGACCCCTGTGCGCTTAGGTTTAGACTGACGTGCTGGCCTCTCTGTTGAGCCTAGGTGGGGCTGCGACGTGTTGATCTTCCGCGGCCGGGCATGACCCAGGAAAGTGTGTCCGGCCAAATGGGATCAAGCGTGTTGGGTAAGTTGGTGCACCCCTGCAGGGAAGTTTAATCTATTCGAATAGCCGTGATCTTCGGTAACAGGACGACTTGGAGTTGTACCTTGACCTTATGACAACTAGAACCAGATGCTTAATAAAACACACCCTTCCAAGTGCCAGATACAACCGGTGGCCGCTCTCTCTCAGGGTTACGAGGAGGGGATCGCCGGGTAGGATTATGCTATGCGATGCTACTGGAGATGCTGCTTGGAGATGCTACTTGGAGATGCTACTTGGAGGACTTCAATCTACTCTCTTCTACTTGCTGCAAGTCGAAGGCTGCCAGAAGCGTAGTCTTCGATAGGACTAGCTATCCCCCTCTTATTTTGGCATTCTGCAGTTCAGTCCACCGATATGGCCTCCTTACACATATACCCATGCATATGTAGTGTAGTTCCTTGCTTGCGAGTACTTTGGATGAGTACTCACGGTTGCTTTCTCCCCGCTTTTTCCCCCTTTCCTTTCTTTCTGGTTGTCGCAACCAGATGCTGTAGTCCAGGAGCCAGACGCCACCGTCGACGACGACCCCGACTACACCGGAGGTGCCTACTACTACGTGCAGCCCGCTGACGATGACCAGGAGTAGTTAGGAGGATCCCAGGCAGGAGGCCTGCGCCTCTTTCGATCTGTATCCCAGTTTGTGCTAGCCTTCTTAAGGCAAACTTGTTTAACTTATGTCTGTACTCAAATATTGTTGCTTCTGCTGACTCGTCTATGATCGAGCACTTGTATTCGAGCCCTCGAGGCCCCTGGCTTGTATTATGATGCTTGTATGACTTATTTTATTTGTAGAGTTGTGTTGTGATATCTTCCCGTGAGTCCCTGATCTTGATCGTACACATTTGCGTGCATGATTAGTGTACGATTGAATCGGGGGCGTCACAGCCAATCACCTGGGGATATGATTTAATTGATCTTTCTGCTACCAAGTTGCACTAGGTTAGCCAGTTGAATTCACGACCGTTATCATTACATGTCATTTAATGAAGCTCATCTGTCATCGCTATATATATATATATATATATATATATATATATATATATATATATATATATATATATATATATATATATCAGTAGTACGGGTCTAGGAGGTGATGTGTATCATGATATGAAATATTTGTTATTAGCTTGCACCGGGTCGGTCATTTGAGCACCCTTGCACAAGGTAAAAATCAAGAGCAATGGAAGGAAGTCATAGAAGCTATGTGTATAGGTGAGTACTAATATCAATCAAGAACAGGGTAATTGTCCTTTGTGGTTCAAGCTCCCAAGTACCCTTTTCAGTTTTGTTTCTAAAGTTTCCTCGCAAAACAAATAGTGAGTGGTCAAGCTGCCATTGAACCAATTCATATTTTCTTTTACCGTTGATATACCTTCTTTTATGTTACAACCTCTCACATTGGCCACCACCATGTGCCCCATTTCAATCATGCCTAGCGGATGACATTGTGAAGCAACAACCTTTACTACCTAGTTCATCGGCCCCATATGATTCTTTGAGTGCCTACTTTGCCCATCATACACGGCCACCACTATAATGTGTGCTAAACTGCTAGCCCTAAATCACCTTGATAAAAGTAAAAAAAACACATGCAACAAACCAAAGCTAAAAAAACTGCACATTATTTGAAATTGTTGCATTCATTCTTTACTTTAGTATATTGAGATGTGAAGACCAACACACGGTACCCAGTGTCCTAGTCAGAGCTTTGGTTCGTTCGTTCATCATCCATACCAAACCAAGTCCAAAGGTTGGCTGACCCATTCGAATGAGGAGTGCCCCATCACGAGTTGTACCCTATCACCAGGACATGTACACACACGCCAAAGAAAAGTGACTTTCAAAAGTGAGACACGCCACTGACTAGTGATAGGCCTAACTTGCAGATGTAAGGAGGCACTGGGACAACCGTATAAACACAAGTGTTGAGGACGCCATGTGGCTAGAGGCTTGCAACCACAACCAAACTACCATCATTGATATTTATAATGAAGCACTTACACGGAGTACTGATGGGTAGGGCCTCGCTGCTAAGTGTTACTGAATCTAGTGCACTGAACTCTTTATTATGAACCAAATTCTTTAGTATTGTGTAAACCCTAGCATATGAAAGAATGATTTTCATTCTTGTGGAATAAGAAACCCTCGTGCCTTAATGAAAGGAGTATTGTAATTGTTTTGTTATGTACTTCGACAACAATTGTGAAACTTAGTATTGCTAGATTATTTCGACCGTGTTCTTTTTTGGTATTTATGCTCCTTATGAGATAACGAAAAGAAAACATGAGAAACGAGATCGCTTTATTAACTAGCCAATAATAGCAAACGGGGACATCATTAATATAAAAAAGGCGCAAAAAATCTCTCGTGGCTAACCTAACTAGTTCAGATGCTACTACGTTGCTCGTTCTCAACCCTCGAGACGTTGTAAATCTACGTTGTTATAGCCTCACTTTAGTTGCAACCCTAACCTTTTTTTTGCGTATCAATTGAGAGCTTTATTCAACGAAAGAGCTCCTAGCATCATCAGCCATAAGGCTAGTGAGTAGGAAAGAGGGACTAGATCCAATCCAACTTTCGGTGACCAACAATGTGCATATATGTTTAGTTGCAACCCTAACCTTAATCACGAGATTTTGGCCTATGATTAGAAATTTCAGTTTTTTTCTGGAGAAGGAGAGAGGGAGTGGGGACAGGGGCAAAGTAGTCATTGGACAAAACCCTAAATTAAAATAGAGCCTTTTATCGAATGGACAGAGTGAGTAAGGATGCGTTTGGTTGAAGGTGTCGTATGAATGGGTTGGGACCGTTCAATTTTTTTGGAATTGAACCATTCAATTCATGTGTTTGGCTGAATATAAGTGGTGAGCTAATTATTTAGGACGGGACCACCAGTCATGCTCACATAGTCATGCATGCAAAGGGTGGCCATTTGATTCGACCGATTTGGTTGGGTGGAACGGTTCAGCATCTTCATGGCATATTCTCTTTTTTTGGCTCGAACCATTCATGTGCTTTATAACCAAACATGTCTATTTTCTGAACGATCCCAACCCATTCATGACCGCCCTTGCAACCAAACGCACCCTAAATGGCGGACATTTTATCGAATAACCCCATAAACAACGGCGCCGCTCACCGCGGCTCCAGCCCTCCCCACTCGCCTCGTCGCCGTCAGCCCTCCCCCCTCGCCTCGTCGCCGCCGCCCCTCCCCCCTCGCCTCGTCGCCGTCAGCCCTCCCCCATCGCCTCGTCGCCGCCAGCGGCCAGCCATGGACGTTGCCCCCGGCGAAGACCCTCCAGCAGACCCCTCCGGTGAGCGTCCTCCTCCTCCTCCTCTCCCTCGACTTGACGTGGTCCCGCCGTGGTGGCTCTCCCTGCCACCCCTGCGCGGGCGGCGGGCGTAATGGAAAGGCGGGGGCATGGGGTTTGGATTCATTCACGGATACTGCATTGCGCTTGCGTTGTGGCCTTGTGGGGAATAGGAGGGTGGGCTGTCTGGGATTTAGGGTTTTTGTCAGGGGCGAGAAGACCACATCCATTTTGGATCAGGGGGGAAGGCTCACCTTTGCTCCAAATTCGGACAGCAAAGGGAAATGGTCAGATTTTTTTTTCTTTTCTGAAGGGGATTGACTAGTTTGGACCAAACCCTGTAATGCTGATTGCTCAAGTTCAGAAATTGTGGGGGCAGATTACTTCCTTGACCCGTGGAGCCTGGAGATAGAAAAGAAAGGATTCAGGGGATTTTTCCCACGCCGAATGGCAACTATTTGCCCTAGCCTTCTGCTTGAATCAAGCTAGGTTACCAGCTGCTTTTGTTTTTCCTTTCTGGTTTCTTCGGAGGAAATACCGCTATAGTGTTTGCTAAAACACATTTCTAGGAAGTGCAAGGATGGAATCTTTTTTTGTATGTGAAATCGGTGAAGCAGAGATATCGCTGGTTGTGATTTAGGTATTCTGCTCAGTTGTTTATGTGACCTGTACGTGGCATGCACTCTAAATCGACGCTTTCTTATCGTGCCAAACCATAGGGAATGGTACTACTCCCTCCGTTCCAAAATAGATGACCCAACTTTGTACTAACTTTTGTACTAAAGTTAGTATAAAGTCGAGTCATCTATTTTGGAACGGAGGGAGTAGATGCTTATAGTTTATATGGAATACTGAAATAATGTTAACATCCCAGTGTACCATTTGGAAGTCATTTTGACTCATATTACGAAAGCTGTTGCTTGAGCATGATGTAGGCTGACAATTAGCAATCTTTGCGCTCTTCTCTGCAAATAGCATTTGAAACAAGTTTTGTGGCCTGAACCTGCTGTTTTTGGACTTCTATTGTTTAGCCTGAGAGCTAGGGTGAGGGGAGAGGTTGATTGCCAGTTGCCACTAAAACCATCCGTCTGAGATTGAAATTTAGGGTATCTGGGGCCTCTACTGGCTTGTCGGCTACCGCCTTCATAATTACTTCCTCTCTATAGTGGATTGCTTGTTTTGTTTCTGCAGCTTTTCTCTTTCATTGTAACTTGTTGATATCAATCCCCTATTTGGTATGCCATGCCGAATTTCACTAGTTTAGAAAATAATTCTTCTACTTTATTATCTTGTCCTACATGTTGTTCTTTGTTTTTTGTTTCATGAGTATTGTTCTTTGGTATGCTGGATATGGACATATGGTCATGGGTGTTATTGTGGTGATCTATTTCATGCTGGTACATCGTTGTTTGCAAGCATGTGTGAATATAGTTTGCCCAGTTGAAGTATTTCCACTGCCCTTTACAATCACATCACCTTTGTGTTTTTCTTTTCTTTAGACAATCTTTTTCTCGGTATTCTGTGCATGATTAGAAGCAAAAACAGTATTTGAGTTTTGGACTGAATTTACCGTAGGTGATATTTCAAGTTTATCTCTACTAGCTACTAGCTACTAGCTTTATGCATACAGTTTCATTACTAGTTGAATTGGATTGTACCAAGCGAAATACAGAGCTTGATACCAAAAATAAGGATACCTAGTAAACCTATGAGAAAGAATTGATGAATAAAGTGCCTATTTGTTCATCAATTACTATGCTTATGTTAAATAATGGCCGCTGCATTTTGTGATCATTATAGTTTTCCACATGATACTGTCTGTGCTTCTACTTACGATTGCCTTGTACGCATCCCACATTTTTCTTGTCCACCTTGCATGTGGCTTATCTGGAACATCAGAAGTGATACTTCCATTGCTGTGCAAATTCATTTCTTCTCTCTTATATGATAACTAATCAGTCATCTGTTATTGTAGGCATGTATTACCGCAGAAAAAGGAAGCGTTCCGACCCCATCAATAATCTTTCACTTACTGGAAATAGGGTTCACAGTTGGGGATGTGGCAGTGTTACTGAGGAGTGGGACCGCTTGTATGCTCAGAGGGTCCAATTATTGACTTTCCTTTCGACTCTGCCCGAACCTGCTCTGAGTTATGGGCCGAGTGCTGAAACTAATATGGCCAATTCTATCGAGCAAAGAGACGAGAAAAAGAGTGTAATAGTTCTTGATTCAGATGATGAAGATGAAAGCACAGGAGCACACGAACAACTGACGCCTGAGAAAAACAAACAACTCACACCTGAGAAAAATAAACAGCTGATACCATCAGAACAGGCTGGTGCTCTCATGAGGGTGGTAACCGAGGGAATTGATGGAGTAATAAATGAGACAATGCCTGTTAGAGACCAAAACAGTCAAATTGTTCCATATAGTCCAAGTGCAACTTTAGTGAATCAGTATCCTGTTACCAGCTATCAACCATCAGCAGTTCTGTTTGAGAGAGTTATATTGCAGAAAAGACCTGAGGAGGAACGTATCCATGATCTGGCTGTATGTAATTTTCACTTGCAATTTTCTACTGAATTTTTACTAAGAGTTATATTGTTGTTTTTGTTCTACATGCTTGTACTGACAAACTAGTAGTATCAACATTGCACTGCCTCATCAGTATCTCTGAAGGACACTGCGAAACTGTTGTCTTTGTTTTCAATTTTTTTTAATGTTCATCCATAATTATTTGTCGCATCTTAGTTCACAAGTACCCTTTGTCTTGTACTGAAAATAATGGAGTATAATTGTCTGATATTTGCTCAATCTATTCCATTTCAAAGCTGAAAGTTTTCATCTTCCAGCCGTAACTCTTGCTGCTCAATGTAGGTTGCTACCCATAAGGAGAAAATAGCAGAAACACAAGTTCTCCCTCCACTGCCTAAGGAGAGAAAAAAACGAAAAGTTGATCCAAGCTCCCAGGTAGATGGGGATGTTGAAATTGTGCCAAGAAAAAGAAAAACAAAAAATGAAGCAAATCCAGCAGTATTTGATTTGCCCTCAGAACCTTACAATCCTGTGGGGGAAGACGAGCCTGTGGAGGAAGATGAGCCTATGGGGGAAGATGAACCTATGGAGGAAGAGCATATACAAGAACAGGAAAGTGATGGTCTTGAAGAATTTTGGAATGAGTACTCGGTGGCACTTGAAAGCTCTAAGGTACAAATTATAATCACAGACTTATGACTTTTGTTGCTGCAGCATTTTGAAACATGCCATTTTGTAATTTAATAATTGTGCTTATAATTGCATGCTCTGTCTGCAAATTGATTCAACTTGTAAAGTTTGAGGATAGATGAGAGCTTAGCTCAATAAGAGAAATCTGCGTACTTTATTTTCCCTAAATTGTTTATTTGGATTTATGTTGTTTGGCATAACGATTTAGTTACATTTATTGGCCAGCTCGACACACTTGAAGAGGCAGCCAATGAGAAAGAAGTGGATGAGAAAGAGGTGGACAACGCCTGCAATCATGATATACAGATTCATGAAGATCTGGGCCATGTATGCCGTGTCTGCGGTTTGATTGTGAAAAGGGCTGACACAATCATTGATTATCAGTGGAGAAAGGTATCTTATTTGTTTAAGATATGTGATGATGCTTCTGTAACTCTGAGGCCGTTTAGCAACATATGTATTTTTAATTTTTTGGAAGTTCTTACCAAGTATTTTTTTAGCAACAAGCAAAGTGGCCCACAGGAACGTGTGGGATCCATTTGGTGTGCTGAAACTGATTTCAAATACATTTTTTATTTTGCATTACACTATTATGTTGTTTGAACAAAATCTGTTTTTATAAGAGCCAAGTGCCTAAAGGGGCACAATATGCCAATCATACATGAGAATTAGTCCATGCCATCTTATCCGACAAAATTGACACATTTGCTCATGCCGCAGAGCCTGACGCTGGACGTCGTGGGTTGTTATTTTGGTTATTCCTGTATTTCCAGCATGAAGAAACTTTTCTAGTATAGCGCATGTAGTTGTTATTTTCTGATATTCTGTATCTACTGCTATGCATTATAATTTTTCAGAAATGTCATGATGGCATAATATAAACTTTGGAATGACTTGAAAGTTTAAACGTATGATTGGACCGATCAATTGACATTATGTTCACCTCATGTCAGGCATCAAGGTCAAGATCATATTTCTCTGAAAAGCGTTCAAAGGATTCTGACGAGATTGTCACTGGTGATGTTAGAGTCGCTGAAGAACTCAATGCTTTAGACATTGCTATTCATCCAAGACATGAAAAGCAAATGAGACCACATCAGTTGGCAGGTTTCCACTTTCTGGTCAAGAATTTGGTCTCTGACAAACCAGGAGGTTGCATTCTAGCTCATGCGCCTGGTTCGGGGAAAACATTTATGCTAATCAGTTTTATTCAGAGCTTCTTGGCCAAATATCCCTCTGGAAGGCCTCTCGTTGTACTCCCTAAAGGTATATTAGGTACATGGAAAAGGGAATTTCAACAGTGGCAAGTGGAGGACATACCACTGTATGATTTGTATTCTGTCAAGACCAGAGCAGAGCAGTTGGAAATCCTTAAGTCTTGGGAAGCCAAAAGGAGTATCCTCTTGGTGGGCTACACTCAGTTCTCTTGGATCATTAGCAGTGACGAGGGTGGCGCCGTTGCAGCTGGATGCCAGGAGAGGTTGCTTAAGGTCCCGAACCTACTTATAATGGATGAGGGCCATTTACCTAGGACTGAGTCAACTAATGTGCTAGAATCACTGCAGAGAGTACAAACTCCACGTAAGGTGGTCCTATCTGGTACACTTTTCCAGAATCATGTCTCAGAAGTGTTCAACATTGTAAACCTTGTACGCCCAAAGTTTCTCAAGAAGGATTCATCTCGTCCTATCGTTGCTCGTATAATGAGTCAAGTGTCAATATCAGGTCGCAGGATTTCAAAAGAAGACACTGATAAATTCAATGAGTCGGTAGAAGAGACCCTGCTGCATGATGGTGACTTCACGAGAAAAGTAAATGTCATTAGAAGTCTCAGAGAACTAACAAAAGACGTGCTTCACTACTACAAGGGTGATATCTTGGATGACCTACCTGGCCTTGTAGACTTCAGTGTCTTCTTGAAACTCAGTCCTAAGCAGAAAGAAATCGTTCACAAGTTGGAAGCCTATGAGAAGTTCAAAAAAAATGCAGTAGGAACCGCCCTGTACATGCATCCATGTCTGTCTGAAATGTCAGAAGTTGCAGCGGCAGACAGGGCTTCCAACTTGACGGATGCAGCTGTTGATAGTCTGGTCCAGTCTATCAACGTGGCCGACGGTGTGAAGGCCAGATTTTTCACCAATATCCTGGCACTTGCGGAATCTGCAGGAGAGAAGGTCCTTGCTTTCAGTCAGTACCTACTTCCCATGAAATTTTTGGAAAGGCTACTGGTTAAGACAAGGGGCTGGCATGTAGGAAAGGAGATGTTTGTGATCCGTGGTGATAGTAAATGTACTATGGAAGAAAGAGAACTGACAGTGGCTCAGTTTAACAACTCTGCTGATGCAAAAGTCCTGTTTGGCTCTATCAAGGCATGTGGGGAGGGCATCTCCCTGGTGGGCGCATCGAGAGTGGTCATTCTAGATGTTCACTTGAACCCCTCCGTTACCCGTCAGGCAATCGGGCGGGCATTCAGGCCTGGACAGCAGAAGAAAGTGTTTGTCTACAGGCTCGTAGCAGCTGACTCTCCGGAGGAGAACACCCATAAAACTGCGGTCAAGAAGGAGGTGATACCGAAGCTGTGGTTTGAATGGAGTGAGCAGCGCTGCACGTCGGAGGGCTTCCAGCTGAACGAAATCGACATCGACGACTGCGGGGACGAGCTGCTGGACAACAGGGCAATGCGCCAGGACATCAAGGCCTTGTACGCAAGGTGAAGGCAGGCTGGCTGTTGTACATACACCGTGTACATATGGCTTGCCGATCGTTGGAGTTTTTCATTGCTGCTCTGGGAGGTGTCGCGGCATAACAGTGTTGATCCATCTATCTACTTGTTTTTGGCATAACAGTGTTCATCTATCTATGTGATTATGTGATTGATTTGTCGATCTTGAAAGAGGTGTCAGTGGGATGGCGCTTTCATGTGGCTGGTTGGCTCGGCTGTTGTGCCGCTGCTCCTGCATACTGTTTTCATCAGAATCAGAAGGATAAGTTCCCAGTCTGACATTCAAAACCACCGCCGCGCCGCCACCACCCGCCAACACCGTATGCCGCGACACCTCCCAGAGCAGCAACGAGCACAACCATGACCGAAAAGCAAGACCACGACGCGCCCACCGCCCACATGGCTAGGTCATCCAGTGCCACAAACCAAGCACATCTCTTTTGCCTCCGTTTCGAAAAAAAAAAACCAAGCACATCGGATCCAGGCGAGGTGCTCAGGATCCACCACTCCATCGCACCTCCGCCACAAGGAGAGGATGGTTACATCAAATTCCCAGTGTGATACTATTAGACAATGTTTCTGAATTTCAATGGCACGCAAAATTCCGACGAACGGTCCGACCAAGTTGAAGATTTTGGTCATTTCTTGGTGGTTGCAAGGATTAGAAAAGACTTGTTATGCAAATTTTCTATAATTTTGCTTAGTGTACCGCCTCTCTGGATTTCTCCATAGAGATGACACATATGTGATGTAATCTGATGATGTTATTAGTACACACATATGTGAGTATTATTTTTTATCCCAACACGTTCAGAAAAATAAACTCGTTGGTTCAAATTATCCGCACACCCGAAAGCCGCCCAAACCTAAGAGCAGGGCGCTCGTCATCTGACCTCCCTCCGGACGAAGAATACAGATCGATCTATCCCGACTTGGATCAACCTGCTGTTCTACTGGACGAAACCCTAACCGATTGAATTGTTCGGAAATGTTTGTCGTGGCCTTTTGTTGAGCTCCAGTCCTTTCCTGTCACTTTACGGCATGCAGTTTCCTTTTTTTGGGTGCAAGTACGAGTAACAGTTTAATTTCCCCAAAAATGTTATGGATTAAGTCCATGCCTGTTAAGTCCGCCACAACTAATCCATTCCTGTCACTTTACGTGCGCTCTTTTTCGTGATTTAACTTGACCAACAGTTGTAGAAATATACATAACTGATTTTTTTTTTAATATGTGAAAGGTTGTTTGGCTACGGATATTGCTGATATAGTTTTTCTGACGCATAAGTCATAAGTCATAACCCATGTTTAGTTGATCAAATCTGAATTTCAAAATGTGTGCGCACCACCAATGAAGTATACCCTCTAGTTTGGACTACATGAGTTAGGTCACACTAGCTATACTGTCCATTAGAGAACGGAGTGTGTAATGGGTTCGTGAACACAACAATATACCTACTCTGCTTACTTCTGATTAGTCACTACTCGGATTTGGATGACACACTGGGTTTCGTTCCGTCTATTCAAGGTTGGTTGGAAAGATGCCGAGAGACAAGCGCAGGCCGAGAGGCTTGGATCAAGTGCAAAATGGAAATGACTCCAAGAGAGTGCTTAGGTCAAGTGAGTCACTGATTCCAAGGTTCTTCACCCTTTTACCTTCTTCCATGCATATGTTGAAAAAAACTCAGCATTCTGTTGTTGTATCATAATTTGTTTCCAGTTAACTAGCTAGGACCTTTCTGTTCAGGTAGCATCTCCAAGTCCAAAGTGGAGTCTGCCAATTCCAGTAAAACTGGTGAATGTGCTGGCAGTGAACTCACTCAAGTCGACGATGCTTTATGTGATGGTGATAATACATACTGATATGTGCACATTAATTAATTACCAGATATGCTTCTTTTAGGATTATGATGATTCATAAACCAACGGTACGTACGTATTGGTTGATATCATGATATTCCTGTATGTATGTAGGAGACACGGTGGTACTTGAACGCACAACTGGAGGTTTCGTTGCATCGTCAGATGGTAAAAGCAAGATGAGCGATAATTTGGCGCTTGCCGATGCTAGTAAAACTGATGAACGTCCCTTGACTGAGGATCTCATTAGACAAGCTGTTTCAAACTTCAAACCAACTGTCGTATCTATTGCTTCATTCGATGGTGATTATATATACTGTTACCATATAAGATTATGATTTAGACATCAACTGCAGTGTGTGGTTGACATTAATTATGAGGTCTCTGTAGGAAATACCATGCTGGCTGAATGCACAGGTGTTTGCCTTGAATGCCCAGATCCTAATACTTCAAGGTTTCTGACTTCACTAAGCTTGTTTACAGCATCACATGGTAAAAGGAATAGCAGTGATCGTGTCAGGGTTGGTGCTGCTAACTTATCTCTGCTCCTTTCCCTTATTTTGTGCGCGTTAATCGTTCAGTGTAACCGTCGTCGTTCCGTTTTATCACTGCATGCAGATTCAAGTACGGTCCCCAAATGGTCGAGTCGTCAGTGGGCAGTTAGTGTATTATGATGCATATTATGGTATTGCTTTTGTCGGCACCCAGCATTTGCCTGGCTGTGAAGTAGACCATTGGCTTGTGCTTGATCATGACAAAGAACTTGAGTCTAGTAGTGAGGTGGTGGCGTTATGGCAATCTTTCAGTTCAGACAAATTGATGGCCAGACACGGGCAGTTGATTGGCACTACAGATGGTGCAGTCCACAAGCTTATGTACAGTACATGTAAAATCACTAGGGTGAGCTCTGATGTTCTATCTGGTTTTCCTACAATGTTCTAGTAAATAAATGTACCATGATATGAAAGGCTTATTAATCTATTATTTATGCACTGAACCCTATTGTTCAAGACAGTATAAATTACATTTTTGCCTTCCTTGATTGACACTTCTAATCTGTCTTAGGCTGGGTTTGGAAGCCCTCTCATTGATTTAGATGGGCATTTTGTTGGCATGAACTTCTATCATAGTCAAACGACTGCGGACCATCAGCAAATAGTGATTACTCCCTGCCTTCCGCGGAAAATAATTCTAAAATGTATGCAGCATTCTGGGATATTCAGGTATGTAAATCTAGACTTGCACTATTTGGCCCTGTCCTACATTCCCAGTTTGAATTGTAAGGCATCCAATTTGCATGCCAAACAGCTTTCAAAATTTCCTAGTATATTCCAGTACGCTGGCAGATTGCATATCTTGTACAGCTGTATATTTTGACATCTGTAAACGTTTCTCCCTGTAGCTTAATAAGTTGTGGCATTACCTACATACTTTCACCCACATCAACTGTCCTGTTAGTATCTGTTGTACTCGCCCTGAACTAGATTATTTTCAGGGGCTCTACGACCCTAATATATGTTAATAGATGAGCAGTAGTTTCTTATTCAAACCAGAATATGGACAGCCAAACCTATATTTCTGACGTCCCTGGAGATTTGGTTCCTCATTTTCTCATTTTTTTCCCTTTTTTTTTTCTGTGAGACATCTCATAGATGTAACCATTTGGATCTACTTGCTTCTTGTTGTATCTTGCCCTCACTTCCTGTATGGTCTTCAGTATCTAGTCTCTGAATTTATCACGGCGGGTTTTTCTGCACTGTACTGCAGGCTTGAAACTGAAACCAAGCAAGGGGGTGATGATACGATAGAAAGTAGCCTGATCAAGATACATGAATCTTGTACATGTAGTAACTACTATCAGGACGGTGTGCAAAAACATGCTGACTAATTAGAACTACTGCATTGTGCGCTATCAGCAATTCATACTTATCATATTTTTCTAATGCCCCATATCAATAATTATCTGTAGGTTTCTTCGCGATGAACCCAGGTTAGTTTTCTGGTTGTGCCTGTTATTAGCATACAACTATTATGTGGTGTGCTCTAAACCGGGAAACTACCGCCATGAGGATGCCGTATGGCACGAGGAGGGTATTCAGGCCAGAATAACAGATTGATGAACCATTTTCTTATTGCTTGATTGATTATAGTCTTTTTCTTTTGCAAAAATATTGATTATAGTCTTATAGATACATATGATCTCTAAGTAATAACCCAAAGGATGCAGAACTGATGTTTATCTCTAATATGACCTCTTTCATATCTAACATTTCTTCTTCTATTTAATTATTATTATATATTTTAATTTGGATATTCCACAATGACCGCATGGATGAAGTGTAGTCTTTTGGTTTTTGAACAGAGCTAGGGTCCCGTCGGACCCATCTATTAGATAAGCATGGAAGTACATATTACCTCTTAATTGACAAATAGCAAACCTTGGTGCAAATCAAGGCCTTGGTTGGTGCTGCGAACTTTTCTCTACTCTTTTCCCTTGTTGAAATCATGGGAAGCCTGGCACCATGGAGCCGAAAGGACGAGTATTTAGCTAGTTCGAGTTATTTTTTGAGTCGTTGTCATATTTGAAGGCTTCCTAATGTTTATTATGTGCCGGATTTTCATCAGATATGCCAGGAGTTAGTTTTTACTAGCAATTTATCATCTTAGTACTGGGATGGTCACTAATTGCTTTTTTTTGCGTCAGAACATGAAAAATATATAAATGAAACCACAAAATCCCATGGTTACCCCTTGCCAGATCCGGTACAAAGTGAGTTGTTGCTGTCAATTCTGCTGAATACATCCTCACATTTCATATTTTGACAAGTAAATTCATGCACTTTATGCATGTTTTGAACAGAGTCAAAGCACATGTATATGGTCAATACTTTTGAAGAGAACTTTGACAAAGATACATGGACTAAACTCGGAAAAGGCGTTATCTCAAAAATGTCTAGAATTGTTGTCCCACTTGCTTCTTTCAATGGTGACTGTACTGTTATACATTAGTTACATTCCCGTAATTTTGTTTAAATCAATAATTAATAATTGAAATTGTGCTTGGTGTAGGAAATGCAAGGTTTTTTGCTTGCACAGGTGTATTTATAGGCAACAGTAAACGCTATCAAACAATTCTGACTTCAGCAAGTTTGGTTCGAATTTCTGGAAATAATCCAATGGTTCATAATAACTTGCGGGTGGTTACTGCTGTTCACTAGTTTTTATTTGTTCATTCTAAGATACCGCTTAACTGTAACAATCTTATAATGCAGATTGAAGTACGCCTTCGAAACAAACGTCAAGCTATAGGGAAATTGACATATTGTAATTTTTGATTACAATATTGCTCTTGTTAACATCAAGGAGACCATCCCTCCGCCTACGATAGAACTCCAGCAGCCTCCTGTTACCACTGGTACTCATGTAAGGGCTGTAGGGTGTCTCTTTGACAATTGCAGATTAACGGCCACAAATGGGAAGGTGACTGAAAAATGCGGCACATCGGATTGCGACGAACTTCGCATATCCACTTGTAACATCACTAAGGTATTGCATTGTCAGACTTGCAATTTCAGATATCCACCTGTAAAATCACTAATATGAGTAACTTCAGCTTATCGAACTACATCTCAAGTCATTAGAGATATCTTTTCCTGTGTAACCCTTGCCTGGTGTCGTTTTTTTTTTTGGTAGGCTGGGATTGGGGGCCCTCTTATTGACACTAATGGGAAGTTTGTTGGTATGAACTTTTATGGCAACGAAGAAACTCCCTTCTTACCAGCGAGTACACTTTTGAAGATCTTGGGGGGCTTTCTTGGAAACTGGTGCACCTTCTATACTTGCATATCTTTTGTAGACTTTGGGTGCAACTTCTTTTGATGGCGTATCTTTTCCTGTACCGCTCTTCCCACTTTTCTCGTGCTTAGTTTGCATACTAAAAAAAAAAAATGAAACTCCATGGGCACTAGCACCCACGGATTTATTGATATAGAAGAAGCATCCCTCATGAGAATTCCAGAAATTCGTCCCCGACGTGGATCGAACTCTGGTCGTTAGGTTTACAATCATGCGCCCCCAACCACTGGGCTATGCCCACGTCCTCCTTAGTTTGCATACTAAGCCGTTTGTAATTTCAGACCACGCCAGGCTCTCATATCTCATAGGCTAAGCTAATTCAGTTATTTTTATGTTAAAACATCTTTCAATGTACTTGTAGGCCTGTAGATGCTGTGGTTATTGGTGACACTGAAAAAAGAAGGATGCGTTTAGCCCTAACACTACCTGCGTTATTTCACTCTGGTTTTTGCAAATCGTTCGTTGTGCTACATAAATTTATCCAGAGAACTCTTTTAAACAATTATACTCAATGACACAGATGGGAAGTGCCCAAGCCATCATGGATGTATCCGCCTGTGGAGCCGCTTATTATCTGGGACATTATGCCGGTAGACGACTGAGTGAATTTGGTGCAACTATGGTTTATCGAACTGCTTGGTACCGATGCTATGATGTGTTGCTTCACTTTGTAGTGCTTTTTTGTACGGTGCACTTAACGAGTTTTAATTGGCATGGTAAAAGATGTTTATTTGTACTCCCCAGTTTAACTCATTCAAGGACAATCCTAATTAATGGGTCCCAAGAAAAGTTGGTAAATGGTATGGTGGAGGTGAGATTATGGTGAAAACTTGGTGGAACCCGCATATAAAGGTTTCAAAGATTATTAAAGTTACAGTATGATAGGTGGGGTAGTATATTCCAGAAATGTTGTTTGGTGTCCGAGCATCAGGCCGCTCTTTACATATATAGGGCCATCTGCATAAGTTGGAGCAGTCAATGCATTTTGAGGATGTACTTTTTTTGTGTGTATTTGTGCATTTGTTATTTTAGAAAGCACAACTCTTAACATGAAGGCTAGCTTTTTGCAGGGACGGTACAGTCGCCTTACAGCTAGTATGTATGCCGTGAATCTTGGCATGTTTTCTCTTGCTTACCATCTCTTGAGCTCCTCCTTTGCAGTGGCGGAGACATGCCTCTAGGGCAGCTATTGTTATAGCCCTAGGCATAGTACCAACATCCTTTGCAATTCCTTCTTACAAAATACTCCCTCCGTCCCGAATTACTCGCCTTAGATTTGAGACTCGTTAGTAATTTGGGATGGAGGTAATACTAAATACTACGATAGTTCATCGCTCAAAACCTAACTCAGCCCTTGCGTTACCCACTGCTAGCTCCGCCACTGCTCGTTTGCATAACAAGCATCTGGTTTGATGTTAGCTCTTGCTTCACATTTGTGTCCTCAGAGTACTTCCAAGTTCAAATACTTCCGTGTCAGATGCGCTGTAGGATGTCCTTTAACAGATTATTTTTGCTCGTGAAGCTCTACCACTGTACCCCTCCCTCCTCTTTCTTTTGGAGACAAAGATGAGAGATTCTCGTGGTAGGAACTTTATGTGGTTTCTTGGTTATGGTCCATCTTATGCTGTGAGCAGTGATGGTGTAAGCAGTGCCCTTGTTGGGTTGCGTCAATGATTGTTTCCGTGAAAGCTTTCAAAAACTCTACATTGATGTCCATGCCAAAGCTGTTGATGGTGATCCTTGGCGTGCAAGCCAAGAAGAGACATAATGCAGTTTAGGACTTTCTTCGAATCATGAAGGATCAACGGAAGAGCATGTGGATTTGTTGTGGGGATTTACCGAAAAAGGCTTTCGCCCCGCTTTATAGATAAAGCCAAACATCCAACAAGGTTCGCCAACACACACACACACACACACACACACACACACACACACACACAGAGGTCTAGCACAACAAGTAGTCAAATAAGGTTAATGCTGAGGGCACAACTCAACAAGCCCTGAAAAAGGAAAAAAGGCACGCACACGTAGGGTGCGGCAAAGCATCTAGTCGGGCTCCG
>NC_041388.1:553313649-553314236 GCF_002162155.2 Triticum dicoccoides | reverse complement strand
TTGATGACGTCCCGATCCTGGAGGCGGCTAAGCGGCCGCCAGAGCTGCAAGTATCCACGCATTTTAAAGATGGCGTCAGTAGCACGTCGAAGAGGGACCTTCTGAATGACAAGCTTATTGCGAACGGTCCAGAGCGTCCAGGCAAGGACCCCCACGCATAGCCATCTGATATGGCGGTAGCGAGGGGGGGGGGGAGGCGTGGATTTCCGCAAGCAGGTCAGGGAAGTTGGTGTTACACCACTGGCCCCCAACCGTCTCGCGGAAGCAGGACCAAAGGAACTGAGCCGTAGAGCACGAGAAGAAGATGTGGTTAGCATCCTCCACCGTGTCGCACAAGGGGCACATCCCGTTCCCAGGTCCATTACGCTTACGGACCTCCACGCCAGATGGGAGGCGGCCGCGAATCCATTGCCACAGAAAGATCCTGATCTTCAGGGGCAAGCGGATATCCCAAATCAAACTAAAGGGCTCGGGGGCCGTCGAGGGGGCGATGACCGCCTAGAGGGATTTGGTGGAGAAGCAGCCGGAGGGCTCAAGCCGCCAAGATGTGACATCCGGGGAGCCAATGCCGTCCATAGGGAGGAGCA
>NC_041388.1:553308011-553313395 GCF_002162155.2 Triticum dicoccoides | reverse complement strand
GAAGGCGAGACGCCCTAAGTCAATAAGGGCCGTCTCGACAGAAACACGAGGGTCAACTGCAATCGCGAAGAGCGCAGGAAATCGTGCGACCAAGGGGGAGTCGCCAATCCATTGATCAAACCAGAACAGGGTCGATGACCCGGTACCAACCGCTATGGATGTGCCAATACAAAGCACAGGAAGCAGCTGGACGACGGCCTGCCAAAACTGGGAGCCGCCCGAGCGCTGACAGAATGCAAGGGGTTGTCCTCGAAGATACTTGTTCTGGATGATGGTGAGCCAGAGACCTCCATCGCCATTAGCAATGCGCCAGAGCCAATGAGTCAAGAGGGCTATGTTCATGCGGCGGGAGGACAGGATCCCAAGACCTCCCTGGTCCTTGGGTTTGCAGATATTGGGCCAACTAACCATATGGTACTTCTGCTTATCCCTCTCCCCAGCCCAGAAGAATCTGGATTGGTACTTGGCGATCTCCTGATGGAGGGTCTCATGGAGGCTATAGAAGCTCATGAGGAACCACAGAAGGCTAGCAAGCGAAGAGTTGATAAGGATCACACGAGCAGCCTTCGACAACCAACGCCCTTTCCAGGGTTCAACGCGATGTTGCATACGGGTCCCCGTGGGGTGGAGGTCCACCACGGTGAGGCGCGAGTCACTAATGGGGATCCCCAAGTATGTCGTGGGGAAAGAACCCAACCGACAATTAAGTCGGTCCGCTATGGACTGTGCTTCCTCTAGGGGGAACCCGAGAACCATCACTTCGCTCTTATCGAAGTTGATGGTTAGGCCCGACATCTGTTGGAAGCACAGGAGGAGGAACTTCAGGTTAGCAATGTCTTGGATGGTGCCCTCCACCATAATTATGATATCGTCCGCGTATTGAAGGAGGGAGACCCATCCCCCTCCGACTAGGTGGGGGACGACGCCGCGAATATGGCCAGCATCCTTGGCCTTATCAAGGATGGATGCAAGGGCATCAACCACCATGTTGAACAAAAACGGCGAGAAAGGGTCGCCCTGACGAACCCCGCAGAGGGTGGGGAAGTAGGGCCCGATGTCCCCATTGATGTTCACAGCGGTCCATCCACAGGAGACAAGTTGCATGATCCTAGTCACCCACCGGTCGTCGAAGCCCTTACGAAGCAACACTTCCCGCAAGAAGGGCCAGTGGACCGTGTCGTAGGCCTTGTGGAAGTCTAGCTTCAAAAACACCGCCCGATGGTGTTTCAGCCGGACCTCATGGAGGACTTCGTGGAAAACCAGAACCCCATCCAGAATAAATCGGCCTTGTATGAAGGCGGATTGGTTCGGGTGGGTAATCGCGTCCGCGAGCAGGGTCACCCTATTGGCGTACCCTTTGGCCAGGATCCGGAATATCACATTAATCACTGTGATTGGCCGAAATTGGCGGATGTCGGAGGCGCACGGGACCTTGGGGATGAGGGTCACGATGCCATAGTTAAGACGCCCAAGATCCATAGTGCCCGAGAAGAATTCCTCGAACAGGGCCATGACCTCCGGCTTGATGGTCGGCCAAAACGTCTTAAAGAACGTTATTGGCAGACCATCCGGTCCCGGGGCCGAGGAGGGGTCCATCCCTTTAATAGCCACGAGAACCTCGTCCCCGGCGAAGGGGGCCACTAAAGCAGCATTGGCCACATCAGAGACCAATTGAGCACCC
Organism: Triticum dicoccoides; assembly: GCF_002162155.2. Taxonomy (NCBI): domain Eukaryota; kingdom Viridiplantae; phylum Streptophyta; class Magnoliopsida; order Poales; family Poaceae; genus Triticum; species Triticum dicoccoides. The sequence continues at coordinate 553,311,714 of NC_041388.1, read as the reverse complement.
GACCAAATGTCGGGGGCGAGACTAGCCCCACCCCGAGGGGTGGGGGTAAATAGGGCTTTATAAAAGCCATCTACATGGGTACGAATGGCTGAGGGGCGAACGGGAGGCGTATCTCCATCCTAAAGGCAGTGGATGGAGTTTCGGCGCCGGCGGCCGTTCGCCACCGCCTGGAAATAGGCGGTGTTGGCATCGCCCCGAAGTACCCACCGCTGGGTACCACGCAGACGCCAGTAGGCCTCTTCATCAGTGTAGATGGTTGAGAGCTGGTCTTCAAGGTCATATCGCAACATCCACTCATCCGGGGAGATTCCGGACGTGTCAGCACGGGCATCCAGAGCTTGAATAGCCAGCAGGAGGGCCTTTTTTCGCTCTCGAAGATCCCGGCCAAGGTTGGCACCCCACCCTTTCATGAATTAGCGGGCAAGCTTGGCACAGAAGTGCCACGAGTCAACTGCAGACATGGCGCGATGAGGGAAAGAGCGGACAGAGATCCAGCGAGCGGCAACCGCCTCCCTGAAGCCGGCTTGGTTGAGCCAGAAGAGCTCGAACCGAAAACGCGGCGGGGTGGGGGGGCGCTCGTCGGCAGTGGAGAGGAGGAGGGGGACATGGTCAGACCCGATCCGGGTAATCGCACGAAGCGAGGCTAGGGGGCAACATAATTCCCATTCCGGAGAAACTAGGACGTGATCCAAGACGGATCGCGTCGGGTCAGCCTGACGGTTTGTCCAAGTGAACCTGACACCCATCCGGTCCAGCTCACGGAGACCCAGCTCCGCGATCCAGTCATTGAATAACTGCATCCGGGGGAGGTTAATCCAGTCATTATTCTTCTCATCTTGGGATCGGATGAGGTTAAAGTCTCCGCCCACAACAATTGGGAGGAGGGAGTTGGAGATCTTCAGATGAAGCTCCTCCAGGAAGGCCGGGGAGCGGCGATATAGACAATCACGACCTGCCATTTGAAGTTGAGAGCCCGCTCGAAGATCTCCATACTCACGAAGAATTCCCCCCGGTCCATGCCACCAACCTCAAAGATGGCATCCTTCACCCCTAACAGGATGCCGCCAGAGTAGCCAGTGGTCCCACTAGAAGGGAGCCAATGCCAAGCGAAGAGGTGAGAACTAAGACACTCGAGCTTTTGGAGGGAGAACTCAGTGCGCATGGTTTCCTGGATGGCAATGATGTCGATGTGTTCGTCTCGCATGTATTCGATGAGTTGGCGGCGGCGGCCATTATGGTCGAAGCCGCGGATGTTCCAGAAAAGGGCCCGCATCTAAACCCCCATAGGGGGGGCTGCTTGACCCGAGGGCACGGGAGGCGCTTTGCGCGCGGAGAGCGGCAGTGTGAGAGCGGGTGCGGCCACGGATCACTCCATTGGCCACCGGAGGGCCCAGGCCCGCGTGGGTCGCGGTCGAATCCATGGTAGGCCGGAGCAAGCGCGCCCGAGTCTCAGCCAGCTTGCCATCTAAGATCTCACGAGCCCTAATGGTCGCGATCTGTTTTAAGGGGGGATTTCAACGAAGTCCTCTCTCAAGATGAACACTATGATCCTAGAGACCGGTCTGAAACCCAGACTGTTGCTTTCTACGAGTGCATGACGCACGGTGAGCTTGTGGACTTGGCTTATCCGGACCAAAATTTACTTGGTGCAGTCGCCAGATCCTGAATCGCACAACCAAGTTTTCCTTGACAGGGCGCTGGCTAATGGCGATTTCACTCGGTTATTTTATGATTTTAATGTGGAGAATGTCATAACCACGTCTTCAAATCACTATGCTCTCCTAATCAATCTCTCCAAACAAGTGTAGCTTCAGGTGTAGCTTTTCATCTTCCTGGAACATTGAGAAGATGACAAGTTAGTTTGACAAGTTTTGAATAAGTACTATCAAGCAAAAGACTTGAAAAATCTCTCATGAGTATCTAGTCTGCTTTTCCTATTCCAACCATTAATTTCCAAATGCATCGCTCCCATCTTGTCCCTAATTGTAATCTCTGAAAAGGTAGCAGCACAAACAAAAGGTCTTATGCACTTTGTCACTATACTCAAGCCAACGATCATTTTCATCAAACTAATCTTGATTAAATCTTCATTGAGTATCTCCAATCTCCCTCTACGGGTAACCAAAATTAGCCTGTGGCCTCTAAGGTCCCCTAGTTAAATATATGCGCCTGATATCATCTTGCTTCTTTAGATTTCTTGTCTACTCTGAATTTCCCTTTTGATCAGCAGGATCATAGGGCAACTCATCTAAGGCAACCGTTGGACCAGCTCCACCCAAGAGCCGATATTCAAAGTTATTCATAATCTATGTAATGGTATAGACAAATCGGTATCCACTCCAGTACTTAGTGTTGATTCTAGGTTTCCAATTGCACTCCATGCAACAGGTAAATGTTATTTTTTTGAAATAGCATCAGGTAAATGTTGATATTGAATGTTGCAACGATAAGTGAGTGGCACTTGAGATGGTGAGCAACAAGGTCACATCAGACCAATATGAATAGGCTCAATAAAGTTGACAGATCCGGCCTATGTCACCGAAGACAGATTCAACATGAATAGGTTCACACATGTAGGATCGGCCTAAATATTATGACCAGGTAGTTTTATACAACATATATTTCATACCTTGTGCCTTGATTACAAGAGGCATAAGAAAAGGAGTCGTCTGAGACTCGAGAGCACAGCGATCATGAAATGAATGGTCAGATCGAGCGACATAGCACATTGCAGAAATATTTACCATGCAGATCACCCACTAAAGGCCCATCACCGGCGCTAAAGTGTCACCACGTGGCGTGAGCTCGCGCCCTAGTATGGGGGACCTTTAGTACCGGTTGATGTTACCAATCAGTACTAAAGGTTTTTTTTTTGAAAATTTTGGAATTTTTTTTTGATTTTTTTTCGATTTTTAATTTTTCTGAATTATTTGGTGATTTAGTCTTTAATCACCTCTCTTAACTGCTCAAGTGTGGATCACTCATTCCAAATCATCTAACTTCCCGACCGGTCACCCTTCCCTCTCACTACTCCAGCCCGAGCACGCTTAACTTTCGGGTTCTATTCTTCTTCGTTTCCAAGTCTGCACTTGTTGTTTTCCTGACAATAGTAAGATGTCAATCCTATTAATCCTCAGGAGTTTAGCTTGAGCATGAAGTCACACATTTCACTGTTTGAGTTTGAAACTATTATTCTAAAAAACAGTAATTATTTAGTAACACTAATATTTTTTGAATAAGTTTGACCACAGTTTGACCAGATTTGACCAAAATTGAAATAATTATTTAGTAACACTAATATTCTTGAATCATTATGTAGTAACATTAATACTTCTTGAATAAGTAGTTTGACCAGATTTAACAAATTTTTTTTAAAAAAAACTTAAATTTGACCATATCTTTTTTCCTTTTGGAATTTGAGGATTCTAAAAAAAATTGCAAACAGGCCGTAGACGGTCTCCATCGGATGCGGATTTTCGTGCTGAATTTTTTGATATATTATACATTTTTTTCCGACATCGTATGCAAAAGTTATAGCCGTTTTACATTTTCCCTACACTTTTTGCAAAACATGTCCAAATTTAAGTTTTCAAATTTTCCTAACGTGTAGATGTAGTAATATAACTACCTCTCGAAGAATTTTATTTTTTGAAGTTTTTATCATTTTTTTTTGATTTTTTCAAAACTGAAATGGCAATACACG
>NC_041388.1:553302006-553307548 GCF_002162155.2 Triticum dicoccoides | reverse complement strand
GTTTGAAAATGTAAGACTCTGTAGTGCCGGTTGGTGACACAAACCGGTACTATAGGTTAGACCTTTAGTAGACAAACCGTCACTAAAGGTGCTCGTGGGGCCCTGGCCTGACGCCAGCCTGCCACCACCCCTTTAGTACCGGTTCGTGGCACAAACCGGTACTAAAGGTTCATTACGAACCGGCACTAATGCATAGCCATTCGAACCGGCACTATTGATCACATTAGTGCCGGTTTTTTTACAAACCGGCACTAATGTGCTTCATGTTTGACCCTTTTTCTACTAGTGTTGAAAAGGCTCGATTATCGTCAGCTCCTGTTCTTCTTGTTCCGCAACTCGCAGAAAATGTTTCCCTTCCCGCCTAGTCGTCGCATCAGCTTCCACACGACAGCTGTTAGCAAGAGTCTTCACAGCTTCTTGCTTGCCAGTTTTAGCAGCATTACGTTTCTTTCTGTGAAAGATTAAAAAAAGGGGCCAATGTTTTAGCGTAAAGATAACCTGATCAGGTGTGCTTATTACACTAGATGATAAGATATTAAGATGTCAGATGAATATTGGCAATGAACCACTTATTCCCAATTTGCAGATACGAATACACCTTTACATATAGGTAAGTAACCAACAGTGGAAGACCGGCCGACTGAGTTTTCTTTGCTCTCTGGCAAAAACATAACCGCCAAATCAGTTACTACTATTTGTGTTTTCACCTTTAAATTTCTGCTTCATTTTACTTTGGTGAGGCCTAAAACTACAATCACCTCCCGTTTCTCTACCATATTGGTAAATACCAGACAGGTCTACACTAATCTACTCGTTCCAAAGAGCAGGTTCGCTTACTGATTTACCGCATATTACCATTTGCAACACTATTATTTCAGATATACTAGACGGAAATATACGTAGCGAGTAGGCCTGTGGTGTTATAATTTACCTGCGTGAGGACCTTTTGCTTTTGCTTGTGGCCACCAAATGGTTGGAGACCTCTGTTGTTCTGCTTGTGCGCGCCAGATGGTTGGAGAGGTCACTTTGCAAGTACATGAATCTAAAACCCAAGGTTCTTTTCCTGGTGAGAACAGCCACTCCTTTCAGAGTCTTGTTCCTCATGTCAAGAGCAAGCATCCACAAGTCGTCGTCCATGTGGTCAACCTTGGCCATGATGTAAACAACATCATCATCATGCAAGCTGAGAGCAGGATGCCCTGTGTGAAGTCTGCTCAAGGTAGTTGGACTCTCCATTGTGGCCTTGACATGATGACGAGGAAGCAAACGGGAGTGACTCTCGTCCACGATGATGTCCGAGGCTTTGAGCTTGAGGTCGATGTGCCACTTCTTCTTGGGCTCCAGCCATGTCAGTATGGCGGCACCCCAGTCCTCGGAGATGTAGGTGGCGCGATTCCGTGAGCCGGGCACCGGATGAGCCCACACCTCCGAGTACTTGATGCAGCCGTCGCTGCCGACGGAGACGTCCCGGTCACACGCTAAAGGGCCTGGGATCATCTTGTTGGGCGCCGAAAGGACCGGCAAAGGGATGAAGCGGAGGACGTCGTCATCGTCGCCGCCGGTAAGGAGCAGATCACAGATAAGGATGCCATGCCAGAGGCCGACCCAGCCGATTGAACCGCGGTCGCCACCGAGGGCGATCACCTTGGTTGGAGTACGGAAGTAGCAGTCCTCTGGCGACTCAGCGCGCATCGGCCTGGTGCTCCATGTGCCTGACCCGGAGTCGAACAGGTCGAGGGCGTACTGCCCACGGGAGTAAATCGAACGGAGATTGGCGACCAAGAACCTGCCGTCGTCGGGCCAGCGGCAGCGCAGGAGGGCAAGTGACCAGTCGGCGAACAAGCGGGTGGGGTGGGCGGGGAGCACCTCAAGCTTGTTGAAGCCGTCACGGACACGGTAGACGATGTAGTTGATGTGCTTCCGATTACTGTGCGAAGGGCCGACCATGACGCGGAAGAGGGCGAGGTCGCCGTCGGTGCGGACAAGGCGTGGCAGAAGGTCGAGCGACGTGGCGGGTCCGTCCTGGAGGAGGCCGGGGAGGTGGACGGTGAAGTAGGAGATGAGCGGCGGATGAGCGGGCCAGAAGGTGAGGGATATGGCGTGGCCGTTGCTGGTGAAGCCCTCGGCGGTGTAGTCGTTGGTGCGGTCGTCGGCGTAGACCAGGGTGTCGAGGACGACCGACTTTGGGGGAGGATCGCCGCGGTCGTGGGGAGCGTGCGGAGGGAGCCAGGACATGGGGCGGGGATGTGTATTCTCCTCTTGGTCGCCATCGACTGCAGGAAGATCGGCCATGGAGGATCCCTCGGTCGGAGCCGTGGCGGCGGAGTTTTTGCTTTCCCTTTATATTTCTCCAAATCAATGGCGTGCGATCGTCGGTGACCTCTTCCTCTTGTCCTTGTTGGACTGGGCTTCTACCGCCTTCTGGACGGGCTCCAAGCCGACCACGGCGAACAAATTCTTACGGCCTTACCGTAAAAAAAAAGTGAACAAGCCCAAGCCCAGCGCTAAATTAAGAATGGCCCTACGCGTTATCCGACTGCGTCCCCACTGCAGATCAACTCCCATCATACGTCCCACTGCGTTCCCCTTGTCCGCACACTGATGATGTTTTTGAAACATTGAAGCCGTTCCAAACCTCCGACTTGCATCAATGGCTTATCTGCAACATCAAAAAAATTCTTGTAGTTGCAATCCCGGCCGAGCTCTGCATCACCGGCGTTATCCGCACTGGCCACAAGTTCGTGTCGCGACCGCATGGCCTGGACGGCCAGAAGCCGACAAACCATGGGTGATTGATGACGTCGGGTGAGAGAAGGGGGAGGGCGGCGGCGTGACAAGTAGATGATTTATGTGGAGGGAGTGGATAAGACCGAGGGGATTTTAAGGGCGCTGCTCTCCCTACTTTCGGCCGGGCCAAATTTGTGGCGTGGGCTCAGGAAGCCACGCCACTGGTACCGTTTGCGAGTGACGTTGACCATCACGGTGAATGCTGGTGGTAATATTGTTCTATATTGTGAGACGGAGACATAATTTTTAAAATATGTTAATGAAGTCTAAACATTTCCATTTTTTAAAATATGTTAAACTATTAGACTGCTACACACAAGTTCTCACATACCTTGCTTACGAATTGAAGCATGTCGTCCCAGGACCGTATTTTCCAACTTAAATCTGGTGTGTTTTGAGGCAAACTCATAGGTTTATATCATTTGGATTTAATGTTGGGGAACGTAGCAGAATTTTAAAATTTTCTACGCATCACCAAGATCAATCTATGGAGTCATCTAGCAACGAGGGAGAGATGAGTGCATCTACATACCCTTGTAGATCGTGCGCGGAAGTGTTCAAGAGAACGGGGTTGATGGAGTACTCGTCGTGATCCAAATCACCATGACCTAGCGCCGAACAGACGGTACCTCCGTGTTCAAACACACGTACGGTTGGGAAGACGTCTCCTCCAACTTGATCCAACAAGGGGGAAGGAGAGGTTGATGAAGATCCAGCAGCACGACGGCGTGGTGGTGGAAGCAACGGTGATCTCGGCAGGGCTTCGCCAAGCTCAGGGAGAGGGAGGAGTGTCACGGGAGGGATAGGGAGGCGCCAGGGGCTAGGGTGCGGCTGTCCTTCCTCCCCCCCACTATATATAGGACCCCTAGGGGGGGCGCCGGCCCTAGGAGATTGAATCTCCAAGGAGGGGCGGCGGCCAAGGGGGGTGGAGTGCCCCCCAAGCCAAGTGGGGCGCCCCCACCCCTAGGGTTTCCAACCCTAGGCGCAAGGGAGGCCCATGGAGGGGGGGGGGGCGCACCAGCCCACTAGGGGCTGGTTCCCCTCCCACTTCAACCTATGGGGCCTTCCGGGATAGGTGGCCCCACCCGATGGACCCCCGGGACCCTTCCGGTGGTCCCGGTACAATACCGATTACCCCCGAAACCTTCCCGATGACAGAAACTTGACTTCCTATATATAAATCTTCACCTTCGGACCATTCCGAAACTCCTCGTGACGTCCGGGACTCCGAACAACTTTCGGGTTACCGTATGCTAATATCTCAACAACCCTAGCGTCACCAAACCTTAAGTGTGTAGACCCTATGGGTTCGGGAGACACGCAGACATGACCGAGACGACTCTCCGTTCAATAACCAACAGCGGGATCTGGATACCCATGTTGGCTCTCACATGCTCCTCGATGATCTCATCGGGTGAACCACGATGTCGAGGATTCAATCAATCCCGTATACAAATTCCCTTTGTTAATCGGTACGTTACTTGCCCGAGACTCGATCGCCGGTATCCCAATACCTCGTTCAATCTCGTTACCGGCAAGTCACTTTACTCGTACCGTAATGCATGATCCCGTGATCAACCACTTGGTCACATTGAGCTCATTATGATGATGCATTATCGAGTGGGCCCAGAGATACCTCTCCGTCATACAGAGTGACAAATCTCAGTCTCGATTCGTGCCAACCCAACAGACACTTTCGGAGATACCTGTAGAGTACCTTTATAGTCACCCAGTTACGTTGTGACGTTTGGCACACCCAAAGCACTCCTACGGTATCCAGGAGTTGCACAATCTCATGGTCTAAGGAAATGATACTTGACATTCGGAAAAGCTATAGCAAACGAACTACACGATCTTTGAGCTATGCTTAGGATTGGGTCTTGTCCATCACATCATTCTTCTAATGATGTGATCCCGTTATCAATGACCTCCAATGTCCATAGTCAGGAAACCATGACTATCTTTTGATCAACGAGCTAGTCAACTAGAGGTTCACTAGGGACGTGTTGTGGTTTATGTATTCACACCTGTATTACGATTTCCGGATAACACAATTATAGCATGAACAATAGACAACTATCATGAACAAAGAAATATAATAATAATCATTTTATTATTGCCTCTAGGGCATATTTCCAACATTTAACACGTTGCAAAAGTTTCTACGCAAATGATAAAAACACTCACACACTTTTTAACTTGGATATGAATCATGGTTTTGGCATTCATTTTAATTGATGGGCAAATTATAAATACTCCCTCTCTTCCTAAATATATAAATATATAAGTCTTTGTCGATATTTTGATATAGACAACATACATATATATATAGACATATTTTAGTTTGTAGATTCACTCATATTTGTTCATATGTAGTCCATATTAAAATCTCTAAATAGACTTATATTTAGGAACGAATGAAGTAAATTTGAGCGCATTAGTGGCGTGGACATCATATTCAATGCCGCTAGTAAATATAGTCTCTGGCGTCTCTTTTATGCCCAACGCCAACAGTAAATTATGTCAATGGTGTTGGGAAATGCGCGGGTCACCATTGTTTTGGAGGACGATGGTCGAGATGGAGGATACTGACAATGAAGAAGCAATCCACATGGTGGTTAGGGTTCCTGAACCAGACTGCCCTACAATGCCCTTTGGAGGTCGACGATCCTAAAGGCTACCACCGATCCATGCGCCTCCAAGCATGTCGCTGCTAGGCTCTCTCTCTACAGCTTGTTGGTTTGCATCCCCCCCC
>NC_041388.1:553300499-553301670 GCF_002162155.2 Triticum dicoccoides | reverse complement strand
TCGATGCCTAAATCGAGGCACAAATGGTATGATCAATGCGTAAATCGATGCCATCTAGGACAGAGGGCTTACCGCCATTGAAAAACGCATGCCTGAGTAGTGATGAAGCCGTTGCTTGGCGCCGGTGCTCGCCGTCCAGATCTTGGCTCCGATACTCGCCGGCGCTGCTCGCCGTTCAGATCTTGTGCTCGCCGCCGCCGGTGAGAGAGAGGGAGAGGGGAGAGTGAGCGGTGAGACAAGGGTGAGGGAATTTATGGCGTCACTTCAAGAAACAACGCATTGTCTCCAGCGCATGCAACTGCATCCACCCATGTGCCTAGAGTTTCATCATCGAGGCCTGACGTTGGAATACGGCCAATTTGAGACTTCCTCGAGAGCCAAGCCCAGAGATGCTTTAAGGTTTGTGTGGGCCAAGATTCATGTGCAACTCAAGCAACCAAACAGGCCAAAATCGCATCCGTCGGCCCTGACTGAGGCTAATGTAGTCTACCAAACGCATCCTAAGAGAGGCTGGGTCAAATTGGCTGAGAATTTCAGTTACTTGTATAGTGATGATGTTTAGTGGTTTAAGTCTTTCTTTTCTTTGCGTGGATATGTTTATAGTAGTTAAAGTTATGCATTAACTCGGTATAATATTACACTACAAACTGGAAATTGATGTTCAGAACGAAAAAATATAGTAACTGAAGTTATAAAGAACCGTGTGACAAAAATATTTATTGTTTCATGAGTACTGTATATGTGAATGTGATATGAGAAAATTGTTGCTGCACGCTCCAGTGCTTGTAGTCGTCCACGAAGATGGTTGTAATTTTTAGAGTGAAGTGCATCCTAGGTGCTCGAACTATTTCAGTGGTGTCACATAGGTCCTTGAACTATGAAAATCGTCATCCAAGTTCTCAAAGTGCAATATGTGTGTCATCCTGATCCTCAAACTATTTCAAAGGTGTCACGTAGGTCTTTGAACTATTTCAGAGGTGTCACATATATACACACCTATTACACTTCAAGCATTTCCGAGGATCTAGATGACACTTAACATAGTTTGAGGACCTACGTGACACCTTCAAAATAGTTCAAGGACCTAGGATGCACTTCACTCTAATTTGTATTACCTCTGTTGTTCTTTGTATTGTCATGATTGAAGATGAATAGATCGTATGTTTCTGGC
>NC_041388.1:553286956-553300009 GCF_002162155.2 Triticum dicoccoides | reverse complement strand
GAGTAGGGCCTACCCTTCAGTTGCATAGTATAGGATCAACTGATATAGATGTTTTACTTGGGACTAGGCACTCTGAGCCTATAAACTTGCATTTTCTGTGTTTACTTCGCGTTTTCAGTTTTCACACCACAGTACATTTATTCAACTCGTATTTGGGTTTTTTTTTTGGCGAGGGGACTCGTATTTGGATTTGTGGTGGCTGGTGGCCATGTTCTCCAAAAAATGGAGAGCTAAATGATCTCGTAGTTGTATTTATGAAGTACCTATAACTGTTTTAGAAACACTACTACGGTAAAGAAAAGAAAAAAAACAAATTCAAATCCAATGTAACCATTTTCTGTTTTACGGAAAACAGAGATCTCCTTTATTTCTTTTCCACAATAAGAAACTATTGCAGATCTGAAGTAACCATTGTAGTTTTGGCCTTGAGAACATTTTCAGTTTGCCTATTGCCCCCATGTTATTTTGCAATTTACCTGTTTGATTTTATAGCTTGATACCATTTTTCCATCAAGACTGTTGAAATTACTGTGACTCTGCCAAACTTGTGTGTTGCTACATGAGCTTGTTTTCTCAAATCTCAGCAACATTTTGGTATATATATTGCATTTCAGATTAATGCACTTGATTCAGCTGTATTTGCTCAATATCACATCCATGTTAATATTTTATTCCTCAATAATTAGAACACTGAAGACAATGAGTACCCTGATGGAGTAGCACCGTCATTGGAGTTTCTAGTAACATCAACTGACATCACCGGATCTGGTGCATCGTCAACTTTACTCATTTTCAACAATGAAAAGGGCTTCTCTCCATCGAATATTCAGTCTATTTGTGGCGTGGGGAAGTCGACCAAAAAGGGAAATAGGGACAAGGGTTACATTGGAGAGAAAGGTGAATCTTTGCAGCTCATGAATCCTTTTGTCTTCACTTGGCCAATTTGAAGCATTTTACCTTTTAATGTTAGAACTTCAATTTTGTTAGCGTGTCACCGGTTGGAACTTTCCCTGTCAAACGTTATGATAGCTGCTATATATCAAATGACATATAAGATGGGCAGAATTCTATTTAGCACTTAATCTAGTGCTTAGTTAGAATGGTGGTGGAGCAAATATTCTCATAATGTATATGTATTTTGCAAAACAAATTGGGTGCAGCATGCACAGTATTGCTTGAGATGATTTGTGGTGCAAGATATCATGGGTTCATTTCCTGAAACTCAGAAACAGAGATGTGTGCATGTTTTGAAACATTAGTGTAAGAAAATAGTACTGACTACAAAATATTACCACTGGCCTTTTAAGGTCCATTTTATCTAGAAGTAAGACTTGTTATTTATCATATATATTACTACATCAAATCTTCTTGATGTTAAGTTGTCACTTCTGCATTTCACTATTGTCTCGAAAGTGTGTGGATCTATTTGTTTCTTAGCCTTGCTAGGCAAACTTTAGTTTTTGGCAGGCTCCTAGAAATCGGCCTTTGCATGGCAAATTCATGCACATGGCACATCAACTTTGTTAACAATTTTCCCCCTCCTGTAGTATGTTTCTGATTGAAAAACATTACTCTTCATCAATAGCTCACTGAAGCAGATCCATCAAATACAGACTTGGTATAAATAATATTAAGCATGCATCGCTTCACTTTTGTTTTTAAGGCATGCTGGGCAATTGTTTCCATTCGTAGAAAAGATAAGATGTGCAAAAGATACATAGGCCCATATGGATATAACAATTTTAGCCATTTCATTTGAAGAGTTAGTCTGTGGTTATGTACATGCCTAACGTATATGTTCCCCTTATATTGAAACTCAAAATTTGTAATATCAATGTCTCTTTCTATATAGGTATTGGATTCAAAAGTGTGTTCCTGATATCAAGCCAGCCCCATATATTCAGTAATGGGTATCAAATCAAGTTCAATGAGAAGCCGTGTCCAGAATGCAATATTGGATACATTGTCCCTGAGTGGGTTGAATCCAGGCCTAGCCTTTCAGATATCAAACAGATATATGGGTCTACCAGAGACCTTCCAACTACCTGTATCGTCCTGCCTTTGAAGGATGAGAAGGTCACTGCGGTGAAGCAGCAGCTGTCAAGCCTGCATCCAGAAATGCTACTGTCCGTGAAGATAATGGCAACGCTAGAGGCAGCACTGTTAGTGAGATTGCAATATCGAGTGAGAAGAACTTTGAAGTGAGGAAGAACATGCACGCGGAGTCTTACACGGTCTTTTTATCAGCTCAAGAGAACGAGAGTGAAGCAGAGTGCGGGTACCATATGTGGAGGCAGAGGTTCCCTGTCAAAGCAGAGAACAGGGTGGACAAGCGTACTGAAATCGATGAGTGGGTCATCACCCTAGCCTTCCCTCTTAAGGAGCGACTATCCCGTGGGAAGCAGCTATCCCCTGGCGTATATGCTTTCCTTCCCACGGAGATGGTAACGAACTTCCCCTTCATCATTCAGGCTGACTTCCTCCTTGCATCATCAAGAGAGGCGATATTGTTCGATAGTCCATGGAACAAGGGAATTCTGGAGTGTATCCCAACTGCTTTCATGAATGCCTTTGTAGCACTTGTTAAGTCTAGAGCAGATGCACCAGCAATGTCGATTCCGTTGATGTTCCATTTCCTGCCAGTCAGTCCTTCGCTGATCCCTTTACTTGAGCCTGTTAGGTCTGGCATCAAAGAGAAGGTTCTCGTCGAGGATATAGTTCCATGTGAGTCTCACACTCCACAGAAGATGTTTTGCAAGCCTTGCGAGGTTGCGCGGCTCAAACCTGCATTTTGGGATATCCTTGTCAAGGCGAGAGAATCTGGAGTGGACCTTAAGAACCTGTCAACCCATGGAACCTACATTCTCAGCTCTCATTTTGACAAGAGTGCATACAGCAGTGTTCTTACATTTCTGGATGTCAAAAGCGTGAGCCATGAATGGTATGCAAAATGCATGGAGGGGTCTAATCTTGTCAGCAATGTAGATGAACAGCTTTATCTGGAACTTTTATCCTTTGTCGCAGACAATTGGCAAAACTTCTCCAGTACAAACCTGAATGCAATGCCTCTGCTGAAGTATGTTGACAGGAACAGAGGTGTCTCTCTCTGGAGCATATCTAGAGCTAGTCAGTGGAGTGATAGACTGTGTATTGCATCTGATGTGAAGCGGATGTCATGGCTTATCAGTTGGAACTAGGAGTTTCCATCTTCTAACCGGCTCTTTGTGCCTCCCAATACACAGACTGCTCTACAAGGTTTTTCGCAGAAGACAAAAGTGACAGATTGGCTTCGAAGTTATGCAAAAGTGGAGATTGTATCTGTATACAGTTACGGAAATATTGTGGTCAAGTCCTTGAACTGTGATAGAAGGCCTGTCATCGCCTTTTCTCACTTCGTGTATCATTCATCCAATAAGAATTACATGGAGAGCTGTCAGTTAGAAGACCTATGTCCTAACATGCCGGTAATTGACAACTATGGCAATGTGGTCACGGAAAGGCAAAGCGTTTTGGTTCCTGCAAAGGGTAGCAAATGGGTTGGACTGATGAACTCAAACCCATGGAGGAATGAGAAATACATTGAACTGTCAGCAGATTACAAGTCAGCAGGTCATTTCGCCGGGAACTACACACCTGAAGACCAGATCTTGGATTTTCTCAAGACAAAGATACATGCCTCGGATGTTCCGTTCATACACCCTCCAAATGCAAGTTTCCCTACAGTCTCATCGCCTCTGACTGTGGACAATGCAGTCTTGCTACTGCAATGGATACGAAATTTGAAGTCAAAAGGTGTACACTTACCAGCTAGTTTCTTGGATGGTGTGAAAAAAGGAAGTTGGCTGAAGACATCAGTTGGATACAAGCCCCCGGCTGAATCATTTATGTCCAGTTCTGAGTGGGGTAATCTCTTGCAAAATGGGTCTTCCTGTGTTGATATACCAATGATCGATCAACAGTTCTATCAATACAAAATGCATGCATACAAGGACGAACTTGAGGTGGTCGGGGTAAGATTTAAATTTGGGGATGCATCAACTTACATCGGCACACAGCTCATGTCGATGGCTGCAAGCAATATGTTGACCAGACAGCATGTATATGAGCTGCTTCGGCTGATTCGGTTTCTTCAACAGAAGGTTCTGTCACCAAGTGAACTAGTCAACAGCGTGAAAGATGGACGATGGATGAAGAGTATTCTGGGCTACATGTCTCCTTCTTGCTGTATCATATATGATTCAGACTGGGCAGTTGCATCTTGTATCAGTACCCAGCCATTCCTTGATGTTGGATTCTATGGCGAGTCCATCCTTGACTACAAGCAAGAGCTGAAGTTGCTTGGTGTTCAAGTTGGGTTTGAAAACAGTGAAAAGACTTACAAGCTTATAATTGATAATTTCAAGTTCAGTTCTTCATCTATCACTTCTGATGCTACTGCACTAATCCTCAAGTGCATCCGGTATGCTAGCCCATGTGACGATTTCTTGAGGAAGCTCAGAGATTTGAAATGGTTGAAGACCAATGTGGGATTCCGTGCTCCTAGTGAATCTTTTCTTCTAGATCCAGAATGGGAGTGCCTGGTAAAGGTGTTCGACGGAGTTCCTGTAGTTGATTCTGGATTTTATGGCAGTAAGATAAGCCCGTACAAAGAAGAGTTGAAGAAGACAGGGTTGATCACAGGATTTGACCAGGCATCGAAGGCTATAGCAAACATTTTCAAGCAGATGGTAGAGAAGTCATCGCTTACAAAGGCGAATGTCCTGGCTGTGCTAGCATGTTATCGGCAGCTGAGAACACACAACCCAAATCCTGTTGATCTTTTCAACTCCATGCGGAATGAGAAATGGCTGTGCACATCACTGGGATTTAGGTCACCTTCGGATGCAATCTTATTTGATGAAAGTTGGCAGTCTCTGCCACCCATTGCAAAATTACCTTTCATCAATGATGGTGACTCTAATGGTGGTTTAGGCAAAGAGATACATGGTTACAAGGCTGAGCTGAAAGAACTAGGTGTTACAACAGAAGTGAAAGCCCATGGTGCTAGGTTTGTCATCAATGGTCTCAAGATTCCTGCAGACACTGCAGATATTTCTGCAGCCACCGTGTCGTCGTTTCTTGGGTCTGTTAAGAGCTGCTTGGCCTGTATGGCAACATTGCCCAAGGAATTTATGAAGGAAATCACTAGCTGCAAGTGGTTGAAGACAACACTTGGATACCAATCTCCTGATGGATGCATACTCTTTGATCCCAAGCAGTCTTCCATCTGCATAACAGATGGCCCTTTCATTGATGAATCTTTCTATGGTTCAGAGATCGCCTCATTCAAGGATGCACTGGCGGCAATCGGAGTAACTGTGGGTCTTAGATGTGGGCATGGCCTTGTTGCTCAGCATCTGAGGAGCCACAAAGAAACTGCTACCATTTCCAGGATCTACTTGTACCTCAAGGAGTGCAGCTGGGTGCCTGAGGGTAGTGATTGGATCTGGATACCAAATGAAAAAGGAGGTGGAGAATGGGTGAGCCCGCTAAGCTGTGTTCTTCATGATCAGAACAACCTCTTCAGCCAGCAGCTGCATGTCCTAGACAGATACTATGATGACAGGAAGCTGCTGGACTTCTTCTCATCAGTTTTCAGCGTGAGGCATGGCCCTGGTGCCGAAGACCATTGCAAGCTCTGGAGCGCATGGGAGAGTTCTGGCGGTGAGATATCCGTAACCAATTGCTCTGCTTTCTGGCAGTTCATTGCAAGGAACTGGAGCAAGAGCATGAAGAAGCTTATCTCTGGTTGTGTCAAGGTCCCGGTTTGCACTGATGGGAAGATCATTTTGTCGCCGAAGGAGGACGCGTTCATTCCCGACGATCTGCTACTCAAGGATCTGTTCGACAGTCTTCCTCGACAATCCATTTTCATATGGTATCCTCCTTCGGTCTCTCGGGCAAGGCTTAACAATATATATGGCAGCATTGGTGTTCAGGCAGTATCCAAAGCCGCCCAGAAGAGCGATTCTTTTGTCACCTTGGGCCAGGATGGCGGTTGCAAAACAGTTGCTGGCCAGCGTGAGGTGATCAGTGCCGGTCTACTCCAGATAGTCCTTGCTTTCCTTGCTGATCCGGCTCTTGACATTGCTTCCAAAGAGCGGCACACCATAGTCTCTCTCCTGCTGAATGTGAGCATCCTGGAGACCACGAAGCCGATCACGGTGGGGTACCGCATGAAGCTGTCCTCTGGAGAAGTTGTGGACGTGGGGGCCAGCCGGATGATCAGGTGGGAGAGGGAGAGCTCGAAGCTGTATGTTCAACAAAGCAATGGTGCTGGTGCTGCAGCTGGTTACAAAGAGAAGATCGAGTTCGCGATGAACTTTGCTGAAGAGATATCCCAAGGTCTGCTGTTTGAGACGCCAGACCGCATCCCTTTGCTTGCTGAACTCGTGAAGGTCGGCAGCCTGGTGGACTTCCAGGACGATGCTGTCAAGTACCTGCTGAAGTCAAAGAATCTGCAGCTGTTCCCTGAAGACGAGGCGTTCCTGAATGTTGTATCACTAGGTCTGTCCCTCCCTGACAAACTCAGAGAGTTCATCTCACTATAGCACGTCTGAATTTTACCCTAGTAATGATGCCGCTGTATACAACTCTAATCTTCTTCTTTTTTCGAAAAAAGACTCCCCGGCCTCTGCATCAAAAAGATGCATACGGCCAACTTATGTAAATAAGCAAAATGGTTCAACAAAAGTCTTACAGTCTGAACGAAAGGAAATCTTGTTTTTTCGAAAAAGGGACTCCCCGGTCTCTGTATCAAAAAGATGCATACGGCCAACTTATATAAATAAGCAAAATGGTTCAACAAAAGTCTTACAGTCTGAACGAAAGGAAAAAAAGCTCACAGAGAGCAAAACAAAGTAAGCATATACGAGGGCACAACCGGCTCGCAAAAAAAAGATAGGAAAACTAATTGCCTATCCAAATCGGTTGCATGACCGCAATCCAAACCGGTTGAAAATAGCCCGAGCTACCATCTCCCACCGGATAGATCCAGTAACCAAATGCTCCCTGGCATCCGTCGAAGTGAGTAGCGACCACGTACGGACCAACTCAGTGGCTCGGAAGATAACCTGCAAAACATGCATATTTGTTGTTCTGTTAAAAACCAAATCATTTTTGCAGTTCCAAACTACCCATAATAAAGCACATACTCCTACACGAATGTGTCTCGCTGTTTCGGGATCTATCCCGTTAAGCCACGTCCCAAATAACATGCTAACAGAATTCGGAGGAGTAATGTTAAACGCTATGTGAACCGACCGCCATAATTTTTTTGCTAACGGAGTCAAGAAAGAGGTGTTTGATGGATTCATCCATATTGCAAAAACTACATCTTGTAGGTCCTGTCCAGTTGTGTTTTGCCAGGTTGTCCTTAGTTAAAATGACTTGTTTATGCACAAACCATATAAACACTTTAATTTTCAAAGGAACGTTGACTTTCCAAACATGTTTGGAACTAAGAATAGAGTTAGAATTGATAACATCCATATACATGGATTTAACCGAAAACTCTCCATTCCTAGTAAGCTTCCAGCGCAACTGATCGGGCTGTTGAGACAGCTGAACCTCCATCAGTCTACTCACAAGATGGATCCAGGTTTCCCAACGGCTTCCGGCAAGCGTGCTCCTGAAGTGAATATTGAGGGGGATGGACTGAAGCACTGATGCAACGGATTTGTCTCGTCGTTTTACAATGCGATACAGGGACGAATATTGAAGCGCTAGGGGTGATTCCCCTAGCCAAGTATCCTCCCAGAATCTCGTGGTGGTACCATTTCCTAATATATACTTTGTCCTATTTAAAAACCGATTTAACTCTCATCAGTCCTTTCCGGAAAGGCGAATCCGTTGGCCTCGCTGTTATCTGGGACAAAGTTTTGGAGTGAAGGTACTTACTACAGAAAATCTGCGCCCATGTGGCCTCCATTTCAACAGATAACTTATACAATCACTTACTGAGAAGGCATCTGTTCTTCACTTCAAGATTCTCAATGCCAAGACCCCCTTGGTCTTTTGGTCTACAAATAATGTCCCATTTAGCTAGCTTGTATTTTCGCTTTAGTTCATCACTCTGCCAGAAGAATCAGGATCGATAGAAGTCCAGCCTTTTCCTAACTCCAACTGGAACCTCAAAAAAAGACAAGAGAAACATAGGCATACTCGTGAGAACCGAATTAATAAGGATTAATCGGCCTCCGTATGACATGAGCTTGCCCTTCCAGCAGCTCAGTTTCTTCTTAAATCGATCCTCAATGCACTTCCATTCTCTGTTTGTTAGCTTACGATGGTGAATTGGTATACCTACATATGTAAAAGATAAAGCCCCCAATTCACACTCAAACAATTGCCTATAAGCCTCTTGTTCCTCATTGGCTCTTCCAAAACAAAACAATTCGCTTTTATGAAAGTTAATCTTTAACCCGGTCAATTGTTCAAATAAGCATAACACCAGCTTCATGTTTCTCGCTTTTGCCAAGTCATGCTCCATAAAGATGATAGTATCATCGGCGTACTGTAGGATAGACACACCTCCATCAACTAGATGAGGCACCAGGCCACCTACCTGACCAGCCTCCTTAGTCCTTTCTATTAGAATTGCCAACATATCGACTACAATGTTGAACAAAATAGGAGACATCGGATCACCTTGTCTCAGGCCCTTATGTGTCTGAAAATAATGACCTATGTCATCATTCACTTTAATTCCAACACTCCCTTTTTGCGTGAAAGATTCTATCTGATGTCGCCAGGCTTGATCAGAACCTTTCATACGCAAGGCCTGTTGAAGAAAGGGCCATTTGACTTTATCGTACGCTTTATTGAAATCCACCTTGAAAACAACTCCATCTAGTTTTTTCGTGTGAATTTCGTGAAGCGTTTCATGAAGGACCACAACCCCTTCTAGGATGTTTCTGTCTGGCATGAAAGCAGTTTGGGAATGCTGCACCACAGAATGCGCAATTTGCGTGAGCCTATTAGTCCTACCTTGGTGAAAATCTTGAAACTAACGTTAAAAAGACAGATCGGCCTGAACTGCTCAATTCTCACGGCCTCTGTTTTCTTAGGAAGCAGAGTTATCGTTCCAAAATTCAGGTGAAACAACTGAAGCTGTCCAGAGAATAAATCATGGAACATCGGTATCAAATCCCCCATAATAATATGCCAGCACTTTTTTATAAAACTCGACCA
The DNA here is from genome assembly GCF_002162155.2 of Triticum dicoccoides. Classification (NCBI taxonomy): domain Eukaryota; kingdom Viridiplantae; phylum Streptophyta; class Magnoliopsida; order Poales; family Poaceae; genus Triticum; species Triticum dicoccoides. The sequence continues at coordinate 553,290,778 of NC_041388.1, read as the reverse complement.
GAAATCCATCCCACCCTAGAGCCTTATTATTTTTCATCTGTGGAATGGCTTCAAACACCTCTTTCTTCGAAAATGGGGCAGTCAAAATATCATTCTCATCTGCAGCAAGTTGAGGAACATCTTCAATCCTAGACTCATCCAGGGATACACAATCATCCTCCGGAGGCCCAAACAACTGCTTGTAGTATTCGATTATGTATAATTTCAGGTTTTCCTGTCCTAAAATCATCCCTTCGTCTTGCTCAAGCTAAAAGATTCTTTTTTTCTGTGCTCGCCATTAACGATCATGTGAAAGAATTGAGTGTCCGCGTTCGCCTGGACAACTTTGCGAACCTTAGCTCGCAATGCCCACTTCAATTCCTCTTCACGGAGAAGTTTTTTCAATCTCATCTCCGCATCAATTTTAGCATGAAGCTCCGTGGTCTCTAGAATTGTGAACTCGGCTTTTAAATCTAGGGACTGAATAAGTGTAAGGAGCCTTTCCTTTTCAGCCTTATAAACCCCACTAAGATGTTTAGTCCACTCACGTAAGAAGCTTCTCAAGTGCCTAATCTTATTCTGCCATCGCTCAACGGAGGTCCGACCTCCTGCATCTTTAGCCCATTCCCTGGCTATCAAATTCAAAAAGCCTTCTCTTTCGAACCACGCCAACTCGAAAGAGAAAGTATTTTTGTTCCCCATATGTGTTGCCTCACCAGAGTCAACTAGTAGGGGGATGTGGTCAGAGATTCCGCGCGATAACGCTTGGATTGTTACCAGGGGAAATTTTTGCTCACATTCTACGCTCGCTAGGACTCGATCCAGTTTGTCAAACGTCGGGTTTAGCAAGGTATTAGCCCAAGTAAATTTTCTAACCGAAAGCTCTATCTCTCTCAGATCCAAGCTTTCAATGATGGTATTGAACATAAACGACCACCTGCCGTCAAAGTTATCATTGTTCTTATCCTCTCTCCTTCTAATAATGTTAAAGTCACCCCCGACCAAGATTGGAAGCTGCTCAGAGCCGCAGATTCAGACAAGATCTGCCAAAAACTCTGGTTTGAGCTCGGGCTGCGCGGCACCATATACCGCCACCAATGCCCAATTAAACCCATCGGCCTTTGATCTGACCCGAAACTTAACTGGACAATAGGTGGCAGCAAGAAATGCTAGGTGTCTTCGGATTTCGGATGCTCCGTCGCGATTAAATGGTAAGGGCAATTTTTTTTGATTCTTTTGGGCTTGGGCATGTAGGATGTATTCATATGCTGCAATGGAGCCTGACAATTGTCAATTTTTCGTTGATACAGGCTGTTGATGGCCGCAGTGGCAGGGAGCCTTGGTGGTGCCGCGTATCCGGAGCATTTTCATGAACGCAACTAAGTGCTTCATTACTACCGTCTCAGAGTCAGAGATAATTTTTGCTTTCAGTTCAGCACTAAATAAACCGATGTTTTGCTTTCAGTTTTGCACTAAATAAACCTTCGTCTTCTATATTAGCAGAAGGTCACGCAGCAACCGAGGATCCTCTTGCAGCTCCACCTTCTTCTGAACATGACCAACAGAAGAATTCATCATCGAAGCAAAACAAAACTGATGTATGCAAAACAGATTTAAGTTTCTATAGATTAAATTCATCAATGCTCCCGTTTACTCATACAGTATGCTGATTGTTTTCCAGCCATTGAATGAGATAATAAGTTCAGATGGCAAGAAAACACGGGCAGCCAATATAATATGCCGCAGAAGAATTGTTCCCTGCAAAAACAACTGAAGAGGAGGAAGCTGTTGTTCAAGACAACTAGACTACATTTCAGACAATTTGTTACCCGATAGTCATGAAAGTTGCTTTTTGTCCTGTAAATATGAACCGTCTTGTGGGCATGTGTGCATGTTCGTTAAACTAGGTAGCCTATATTTGTGTGCTTCTTTAGAAAAAATATGTTGTTCAAGTGGCAGTGGTGTCCTTTTGGTTAAATCGTTGTAGATGTGAACCGAGTCATCGGCATGTTTCCATGTCCGTTAAACTAAGTAGTTTAAGTTTGTGTGCCCTTTGAACCAATATGCTCTTCGGATTGCAGTGGTGCCCTTTTGCTTAAATCAGAACTAGCTGCTTCTGTTGTTTGGCCACCATCTTTCCCTATTCTGTTTAGCAGGCTATGTTTTCTCCTTGGCAAAACATTTCATTCTTCCACCGATGAAACAGACTAGACCATTGTATTTCTGCAATCCTTCAAACTTTTGCCATCCATGCTAACTTATTGTTTCTATCTCTATGATGAATCAAGTCATCTGCTGCAGTGCATTTAGCTGTGGCCTAAAAGGACATGGTTTACGAGCACCAGCAGAATAACCTGCAATTTAGCCAACAATGGGCTCGCCCAGGCCTCCCGTCGGGCGCGGCGTGCGGACTGGAATTGGACGAACTCCAGGAGGCAGAAGTATGTTCAAAGAATTAGAGTTTGACACATACTTGTCTACTCGCATTCAACACTACACCAAGTGAATTTCTAAGTAAGCCCATAGCACAACAAAGTAGATTATCTAAACAGCCAATCAATCGTGTTAGGAGGTAATGTAAACTGCAAAACAAACACCTTTGTGGAATCTATCTTTTTCATGTTTAATTAATGTAGTGATTCAAGGACATGATGAGAGAAGTGAAGTTTGCAGGATAACATAGCACAGAGTTGTAACTAATTAGAATAAACTACACCATCATCATCATATTAAAATAGAATAAATCCCCTTTTGGGCACGAAGCAACTACTGCTTGTAACCATGAAATCACATCGGGCCAATCATATAATTGCATGATAGGTATTAATGATCCAGGGATTCATTGAAGAACCAGTAACACAATAGTACTAATGACCAAAAGAGGAACCAGTTATACTATTTTAATTTCTATATATACTGTCATGCTTGTGCAACATTATTCAGAATTACCTTTTTCGAGTAGCTTGAAGATTTCACTTGGGAAGAATATGTAACCAAAGGCTTCAGAGTCTTGCTCCTCATGTCAAGAGCAAGCATCCACGACTGTTCGTCCCTGTGGTCAACCTTGGCCATGATGTAAACAACATCATCGTCATGCAAGCTGAGAGCAGGATGCCCTGCGTGGAGTCTACTCAAGATTGGACTCTCAATTGCAGCCTCGACACGAGGAAGCAACCCAGAGTGGCTGTCGTCCACCGCAATTTGTGATGCCTTGAGCTCATGGCTGATCTGCCACTTCTTATGGGGCTCCAGCCATCTTGCTATGGCGGCGCGCCAGTCCTGCGGAGTGTAGGTGACGCCATTGTCTGATCCAGGCACGGGATGAGCCCACACCTCCATGTATCTGATGCAGGCATCCGAGCCGACAGCAACATCCCTATCATAGCCTGCAATTCTCTTCTTCTTGGGCGGCGCCAGCACAGGGAACCGTATGAAACGAAGGACTTGATCATCACCATCTAGCAGATCACAGATAAGGATGCCTTCACATGGTCGACCCAGCAGATCGAGGCCGGGAGGGCGAAGGACTTGGTCGGGATGCCAAAGTCACATTCCTGAGGCGACTCGGCATGCATCAGACGAGTGCTCCAGGTCCACGACCCGTGGTTGAACTCCAACAGGTCGATGGCGTAGTGCCCCCGGGCCAAGGTCTTGTGGAGAACGGCGACAAAGAGCCTGTCTTGGCCCGGGCAGCGCAGAAGGCCGATAGAACCGTCGGTGAGCGGGATGACCATGCTGAAGCGGGGGTTCGCGTCGTAGAGGAAGTAGTCGTTCTCTTGGCCGACGGGGACGCGGAGGAGGGCGAGGTTGCCGTGGGTGCGGAGGAGGCGGGGGAGACGGTCG
>NC_041388.1:551599036-551603222 GCF_002162155.2 Triticum dicoccoides | reverse complement strand
AAATCCTACGCAATCTCATTCAAACCCCTCAAATCCCTAATCAGATATGCTTTGCTTGGTCCCAAATTGAAGCCTACAAGTAGATTCTATGCCTAAATTGGGGTGCGAACTGTATCATCAATGCATAAATCGATGCCATCTAGGACAGAGGGCTTACCGCCATTGACGAACACATGCCTGAGGAGTGATGACGCCGGTGCTCGCCATCCAGATATTGGCTCCGATACTCACAGTCGCTACTCGTCGTTCAGATCTTGTGCTCGCCGTCGCCGATGAGAGAGGGGAGAAAGGGGAGAGTGGGCGGTGAGAGAAGAGTGGGGAAATTTATGGCACAACTTCAGGAAATGACGCACTGTCTCCGGGCATCCCCCCCCCCAGCGCGCGCTCAACCGCATCCACCCATGTGCCTAGAGTTTCATCGTCGGAGCCTTGCTCTGGAATACAGGCCTGACCGAGGCTAATGTAGTGTATCAAACACATCCTAAGAGCATCTCTAGCAGACCCCTTAAAACCGCGATCCGTATGAGTGTTTTAAGGGCCGAGAAAAACGCCTTATAAGAGACGCTATGGCCGAACAGAGCCCGTATAATCAGCCCATAAAAAAATATTCTCTAAATATACCATCTTGTTTCTCATGCCCTTCTCATCTCGACCTCCGCCCCCTCGGCATGTGCGCATCCTGTCTCCGCGACCGCCTCCTCATGCTCGCCACAGAGCGCAACCGGGCCGGGGCCAACAGCAGTTTCGACTGCAGTAGTCGCCACCGCCGAGGAGTTCGCGGCTGACTCGCATGAAGCTAGCTAGCTAGCTAGCAACTCGAGCAGGTGGAGAGCTATCTAGCTAGCTGAATCGAGCGGACGGAGAGCTATAGCTAGCAAGCTATCTGAATCGATTCCAGCAGACTGACATAGCTAGCTTCTCCGTCCGGGCGGGCGGGCGGCAGGCACGGTGGTCGGGATGAGTACGGCGGCCGGGGACGAGCGGACGGAAGCGATTCATGAAGGTTCCGACGGCAGTTGGCCAACGGTCTTTTGTGTATACAAAGCACCTTTGGGTTGTCTCCAAAATCCTTATTTTCACCGGTTTGACCGGGATGTTTTCCGCACCCTTTCAAAAAATTTACTGGTCGGAGTCGTTTATGGGTTCTATTCCGGTCGCTTTTTTCCCTAAAACTGTAAACTGGCGGTTATTTTACAGTTTCATGCGTTTTAAGGGTTATGCTAGAGATGCTCTAAAAGAGGCAGAGTCCAATTGGCTGGTAATTTCAATTACTTGTACAGTGATGATGTTTAGTGGTTTAAGTCTTTTTTTTCTTTGCGTGGATATGTTTATAGTAGTTAAAAGTTATGCATGAACTCGGTATAATATTGCAGTGCAAATTGGAAATCGCTGTTCAGAAAGACAAATTTCAGTGACTAAAGTTATAAAGAACCGTGTGACAAAAAACTTTGTTGTTTCATAAGTACTGTAGTGGAGTATATTGTGAATGTGATATGAGAAGAAAATTTGTTGCTGCACGCTGTGGAACCTTTTGCTTAGCATGGGAGGCAATGACCCTTTTGTGGTAGCGACAGCACTAGTGGAAGACTTTTTTTCCGTCTGCATAGATTCGGTCATCGTACTGCAGATTCCAAAGCCATCGTCATCGTACTATGTTCTTTTCCAAGTCAGTCGTGCTCCTTTCCAAGCCATATATTTCTTCTATCGAAAGTTTGGTACCACGAGTCAGAATCATTCACACAAGCATCCTCTCACTGTCGCTGAAACCCAGCAATAGGCTAAAATGAATTAATTTGTGGTACGTACTATACTACACTACTAGCGAGCAGACTACCACGAGTAGATCCAAATTTGAACATGTCCACCGTACTCGTACTAGAATGGCATGCATTTTCTCTTAGCCCACCTTTCATGATTTTTTTTCTATGTTCGCAGAAACATGTTGATTTTTTACTATATTATGGTCAAGTATCAAGACATATATAGCTTGAAAAATGATCTTATATGTGGGGTGGAGGGAGTAATTTGTTAGACATATCAGTTAAACAAGGAAATGTGGGGCGACATAATCAAGATAAAAGATTTCATATATATTTTTCATTTATAAATGTTCCTTATTATACAAAGAAAAAGAGTGTGAATTAACTAAAAAAGGGTTCATCTTCCTCTATTGGATCGAGATTGTATATTTCTACACAAGGAACCATTATCAGTTCCATCTGACTAGCTCTAACATGCCCAAATACGAGTGGCGGTTGAACGATGCAAATTGGGCTGGCTGGTGAGATGAAGATGAAGGTGGTTGTGGCAGTAAAATGCGACGAATCCAGCGTCACCATGCCAAGATTCAAGGGACAGGTGGTCACACACAATGGCGGCGCTAGGATTCGGCAACGCCCCCGGCCACCCCATGCAGCCTTTGAGTACTGTAGCACTGTAGCTATAGTACCCTCTACAGAGTACGAAGGAAATCAGCCTCACGCCCCAGGCAGCCGCCCGGGCTGCCTAGGGTCTGTCTCCGCCGTTGGTCACACACGATGACGTGGAGTGGCCGGAGAAAGAGAGGGTGTCGAGATGGTGGCAAGGATGTATGAAGCTTGATAACGGGGTGTGGGATAGAGGAGTGTGAGGCATAGCAGAAGCGAGAGGAGCGGAGGAGTTAGAATATTGTTGAGCCTAGTGGGTCGTATTAGCTATGAGGCGATTATAAGATAAGACATGTCTCAAACGTTTTAATTATGGAATATCTCAGATGTTTGCATACCTATGGAGGTAAAAAGAAAGGTACTCCCTCCGTCTAGGTGTGTAAGTCACCTTACGAAAACAAATAATCTCAAAACACTTAGGCACCGTATATTAACTCCCTCCTCATTTCTTGTTTTGTGACATATCAACCAATAAAAGATGTGGGCCGTGCATGCTTTCAATGACTTGAGATTGTTAAACATGACATGCAGTGGTTAGTTCATTGCATGCAATGCTATTAATTAGCAAAAAGACATTAAATTTTCTCGTTTTCCTCTCCGCCTTGGCCGTGGTGCACAACGTAAGATGACTTGCACACCTAGACGGAGGGAGTACATGTTTCAGATTCTTGCAAATCCGGGACGGTAAAAAAAATACATGTGTTTGGATGTCTGCTGGAAATAACCCACATCGGGTAGGACCTATCCGAGACGGATTTTCCTACCGTGCCTGGACCTATCCGAGACATATAGCTCTTTTTATGGGAGTGTTAAAATGATAATTATTTGTTTTTAGAAAATATGAATAAAAAGGTACTCCCTCCATCCCATAAAATGATAATTACTTGTAAAAATTATAAGAAATTATAGTTCTACATGAGTCTTGTCAAATTCCTGCAAATGGCTTTAGACTAGCCACAATGGATAGTAACATAGAGTAGTAACATGGGCATGTTATTACTCTATGTTACTACCTCTATAGTGGGAAGTAACATATGTGTGGTAACATGCAACACTTCATTTATTAGGCTATAGACTCATTTTGCTTTGATATGTGTGATGTTACTCATAGTAGTAGTAACTAGCTATGTTACCCCATGCCTCTCTTTCTTCATCTATTGCTTGCCACATCATTCATTTTATTTAGATATGTGTGATGTTACTACCTATGTTACTCCCATTGTGGATAGTCTTAGAAATTAAATAAACCACTTGAACCAGAAAACCATTAATTAATAATAAAAGAAAGAAAGAGATCCAATGAGGAAATAAAGCGTCCTCTGCGACCGCAAGGGGTACCCAATAGACGCACACCCAACTCGTTTAAAGCCGGCGAGGAAGCCCAGGAACCGCCGCCCACTCCTCCACTTCCCACCTCCGAAACCACCCAACCAACCATCTCCTCCCCTTGGGAGCCCGCTCGACGAGCTCCGGTAACGGCGCAAGCGCTGGTCGTCGTCGTCTCCGGCCGGCGACGATGGCGGCGGCTGCACGGGCGCACGTGGAGAGGCTCCGGCGGGAGCGGTACTACATCGGGCGCGGCGAGCAGAACCCGCTGGCGGAGGACATGCACCAGGCGGTGAACTACCTGAGCCAGGAGCTCTACTCCAAGGACGTCCACTTCCTCATGGAGCTCGTCCAGGTGATCCTGCTTTCTTCTTTCGGCACTCTGTTTTTCTTTTTACAAATGCTACTACTATGCTAGTAGTACAAAAAAAAAA
>NC_041388.1:551549169-551599026 GCF_002162155.2 Triticum dicoccoides | reverse complement strand
AAAAAAAAAACCAAGAGTGTGGATTCTATTATGCGTGCTCAGATTAGTGTGGATTTATTTCTATGCATTTTCAAGAAAGCGTACGGATCTATTGGTTTTTTTTCCTAAAAATGCTTTAACGAATTATTTCTATGTGCATTTGGTTCATCTTGTGCTCGTCGCCTACAAAAATCTACAGTTCTGATTAATTTCATTGTTATACATACACCCCTAGTGAACTTTCCGGCCTTTTTTTCACTTACAACTTTATGTTTTATTATTTGCGCAGAAACCTGGTTATTTTTTCCCACAAAAAAATAAATAAATAAGAGATCCTGCTATTTTCCCTGTATTTTATCAAATTTCCACATATCTCTGTACCTTCCCTCTTTCTCCAATACGAAACAACAAATTCTTTTATTTTCAGTTGGAAAAGGCAGCAATGTTTTATTTTTAGTATTTTTCTTACATGTCCTATTAATGTAGAGTAATTTCCTTTACTTTTCTAAGCACTGTTTAGTGATAAGTGACTGTTGGTTTCTCTGCTCACCACAATTTCCTGTGAGCTCATTTGATGTCGAGTAGGGCCTACCCTTCAGTTGCATAGTATAGGATCGGACGTGGATTTGGTGAACATGGGTGCGTACGCACCCTTTATGAATAGTAAATTAGAAAAAATGCTAGAAAAGATAAAAGAATCTGAATTTATTTTGTAATATACATAGTCAATCGGTATACTCGCATACGAAGCTTCACGAAGAAATCACATCCGTGGTAATCTAGGCAAAAATGACAAAATTGAAACTAATCGAAGCTATATTTAAAAACACTGTTTAATGAATAGTATGGTCGCATTTGTATTTTCTTCACTAAGAATAGCATGGGTGTCAATACATCATGAAACTTCACACGTGAGTAAAATGGTTGACTAAGGTTCATACCGCGAAATTTCAGAAATTTTTAATTTTTTCTAGTATTTTTTGTGAATTTACTATTCGCATGGGTGCGTGCGCACCCATGTTCACCTTTGTATTTTCGTTTTACTTGGGACTAGGCACTCTGAGCCTATAAACTTGCATTTCCTGTGTTTACTTTGCATTTTCAGTTTTCACACCACAGTGCATTTATTCAACTCGTATTTGGGTTCTTTTTTTTTTGGCGAGGGGACTCGTATTTGGATTTATGGTGGCTGGTGGCCATGTTCTCCAAAAAATGGAGGGCTAAATGATCTCGTATTTGTATTTATGAAGTAACTGTTTTAGGAACACTACTACGGTAAAGAAAAGAAAAGAAAATTACCAAATTCAGATCCAATGAAACCATTTTCTGTTTTACGGAAAACAGAGATCTCCTTTATTTCTTTTCCACAATAAGAAACCATTGCAGATCCGATGTAACCATTGTAGCTTTAGCCTTGAGAACATTTTCAGTTTGACTATTGCCTCCATGCTATTTTGCAATTTACCTGTTTGATTTGATAACTTGATACTACAGTCTACAATTTTGCCATCAAGACTGTTGAAATAACTGTGACTCTGCCAAACTTGTGTGTTGCTACATGACCTTGTTTTCTCAAATCTCATTGAAGTTTTGGTATATATATATTGCATTTCAGATTAATGCACTTGATTCAGCTGTATTTGCTCAATATCACATCCATGTTAATATTTTATTCCTCAATAACTAGAACGCTGAAGACAATGACTACCCTGATGGAGTAGCACCTTCATTGGAGTTTCTAGTAACATCAACTGACATCACCAGATCTGGTGCATCGTCAACTTTACTCATTTTCAACAATGAGAAGGGCTTCTCTCCATCCAATATTCAGTCTATTTGTGGTGTGGGCAAATCAACGAAAAAAGGAAACAGGGACAAGGGGTACATTGGAGAGAAAGGTGAACCTTTGCAGCTCATGAATCCTTTTGTGTTAATTTGGCCAATTTTAAGCATTTTACCTTTTAATGTTAGAACTTCAATTTTGTTAGCGCGTCACCGGTTGGAACTTTCCCTGTCAAACGTTATGATAGCTGCTATATATCAAATGACATATAAGATGGGCAGAATTCTATTTAGCACTTAATTTAGTGCTTAATTAGAATGGTGATGGAGCAAATATTCTCATAATGTATATGTATTTTGCAAAACAAATTGGGTGCAGCATGCACAGTATTGCTTGAGATGATTTGTGGTGCAAGATATCATGCGTTCATTTCCTGACACTCAGAAACAGAGATGTGTGCATGTTTTGAAATATTAGTGTAAGAAAATAGTACTGACTACAAAATATTACCACTGGCCTTTTAAGATCCATTGTATCTAGAGTAAGACTCATTATTTATCATATATATTACTGCATCAAATCTTCTTGATGTTAAGTTGTCACTTCTGTATTTCACTATTGTCTCAAAAGTGTGTGGATCTATTTCTTTCTTAGCCTTGCTAGGTAAAGTTTAGTTTCTGGTAGGCTCCTAAAATTCTTCCTTTTCATGGCAAATTCATGCACATGGCACATCAACTTTATTAACAATTTTTTTCCCCTCCTGTTGTATGTTTCTGATTGAAAAACATTACCCTTCATCAATAGCTTACTGAAGCAGATCCATCAAATACAAACTTGGTATAAATAAAATTAAGCATGGGTCACTTTACTTTTGTTTTTAAGGCATGCTGGGCAATTGTTTCCATTCGTAGCAAGATACGATGTGCAAAAGATACATAGGCCCATATAACAGTTTTAGCCATTTCATTTGAAGAGTTAGTCTGTGGTTATGTACATGCTTAACGTATATGTTCCACTTATATTGAAACTCACAATTTGTAATATCAATGTCTCTTTTTATGTAGGTATTGGATTCAAAAGTGTGTTCCTGATATCAAGCCAGCCCCATATATTCAGTAATGGGTATCAAATCAAGTTTAATGAGATGCCATGTCCAGAATGCAATATTGGATACATTGTCCCGGAGTGGGTTGAATCCAGGCCTAGCCTTTCAGATATCAAACAGACATATGGGTCTACCAGAGACCTTCCAACAACCTGTATCGTCCTGCCTTTGAAGGATGAGAAGGTCACTGCGGTGAAGCAGCAGCTGTCAAGCTTGCATCCAGAAATGCTACTGTTTCTGTCAAAGATCAGGCGGCTTTCTGTCCGTGAAGATAACGGCAACGCTAGAGGCAGCACTGTTAGTGAGATTGCAATATCGAGTGAGAAGAACTTTGAAGTGAGGAAGAACATGCACGCGGAGTCTTACACGGTCTTTTTATCTGCTCAAGAGAATGAGAGTGAAGCAGAGTGCGGGTACCATATGTGGAGGCAGAGGTTCCCTGTCAAAGCAGAGAACAGGGTGGACAAGCGTACTGAAATCGATGAGTGGGTCATCACCCTAGCCTTCCCTCTTAAGGAGCGACTATCTCGTGGGAAGCAGCTATCCCCTGGCGTATATGCTTTCCTTCCCACGGAGATGGTAACGAACTTCCCCTTCATCATTCAGGCTGACTTCCTCCTTGCATCGTCAAGAGAGGCGATACTATTCGATAGTCCATGGAACAAGGGAATTCTGGAGTGTATCCCAAGTGCATTCATGAATGCCTTTGTAGCACTTGTCAAGTCCAGAACAGATGCACCAGCAATGACTATTCCGTCGATGTTCCATTACCTGCCAGTCAGTCCTTCGCTGATCCCTTTACTTGAGCCTGTTAGGTCTGGCATCAAAGAGAAGGTTCTCGTTGAGGATATAGTTCCATGTGAGTCTCACGCTCCACAGAAGATGTTTTGCAAGCCTTGCGAGGTTGCGCGGCTCAAACCAGCATTTTGGGATATCCTTGTCAAGGCGAGAGAATCTGGAGTGGACCTTAAGAACCTGTCAACCCATGGAACCTACATTCTCAGCTCTCATTTCGACAAGAGTGCATACAACAGTGTTCTTACATTTCTGGATGTCAAAAGTGTGAGCCATGAATGGTATGCAAAATGCATCGAGGGGTCTAATCTTGTCAGCAATGTAGATGAACAGCTTTATCTTGAACTTGTATCTTTTGTCGCAGACAGTTGGCAAAGCTTTTCCAGTACAAAGATGATGCAAATTCCTCTGCTGAAGTATGTTGACAGGAACAAAAATGTATCTGTCTGGAGCATATCTAGAGCTAGTCAGTGGAGTGATAGACTGTGTATTGCATCTGATCGGAAGTGGATGTCATGGCTTATCAGCTGGAACCAGGAGTTTCCATCTTCTAACCGGTTTTTTGTGCCTCCCAGTACACAAACAGCTCTGCAAGGTTTCGCGCAGAAGGAAAAAGTGACATACTGGCTTCAGAGACATGCAAAAGTGGAGATTGTATCTGTATACACTTACGGGGATATTGTGGTCAAGTCCTTGAACTGTGATCGAAGGCCTGCCATCGCCTTTTCTCACTTTCTGTATCATTCATCCAATAAGAACTACATGGAGAGCTATCAGTTAGCAGACCTGTGTTGTACCATGCCGGTAATTGACAACTATGGCAATGCAGTTACGGAAAGACAAAGCATTCTAGTTCCTGCAAATGGTAGCAAATGGGTTGGACTGATGGGCACAAACCCATGGAGGAATGAGAAATACATCGAACTGTCAGCAGATTACAGGTCAGCAGGTCATTTCGCCGGGTACTACACACCGGCAGATCGGATCTTGGATTTTCTCAAGACAAAGATGCAGGCCTCGGATGTGCCGTTCATACACCCTCCAAATGCAAGTTTCCCGACAGTCTCATCACCTCTGACTGTGGACAATGCAATCTTGCTACTGCAATGGATAAGGAAATTGAAGGCAAAAGGTGTACAACTACCAGCTAGTTTCTTGGCTTGTGTGAAACAAGGAAGTTGGCTGAAGACATCAGTCGGATACAAGCCCCCGGCTGAATCATTTATGTCCAGTTCCGAGTGGGGTAATCTCTTGCAAAATGGGTCTTCCTGTGTTGATATACCAATGATCGATCAACAGTTCTATCAATACAAAATGAATGCATATAGGGAGGAACTCAAGGTGATCGGGGTAAGATTTGAATTTGGGGAGGCATCAGCTTACATCGGCAGACGGCTCATGTCGATGGCGGCAAGCAATATGCTGACCAGACAGCATGTATATGAGCTGCTTCGGCTGATTCGGTTTCTTCAACAGAAGGTTCTGTCACCAAGTGAACTAGTCAACAGCGTGAAAGATGGACAATGGATGAAGAGTACTCTGGGCTACAGGTCCCCTTCTTGCTGTATCATATATGATTCAGACTGGGCAGTTGCATCTTGTATCAGTACCCAGCCATTCCTTGATGTTGGATTCTATGGCGAGTCCATCCTTGACTACAAACAAGAGCTGAAGTTGCTTGGTGTTCAAGTTGGGTTTGAAAACAGTGAAAAGACTTACAAGCTTATAATTGATAATTTCAAGTTCAGTTCTTCATCTATCACTTCTGATGCTACTGCACTAATCCTCAAGTGCATCCGGTATGCTAGCCCATGTGATGATTTCTTGAGGAAGCTCAGAGATTTGAAATGGTTGAAGACCAATGTGGGATTCCGTGCTCCTAGTGAATCTTTTCTTCTAGATCCAGAATGGGAGTGCCTGGTAAAGGTGTTCGATGGAGTTCCTGTAGTTGATTCTGGATTTTATGGCAGTAAGATAAGCCCGTACAAAGAAGAGTTGAAGAAGACAGGGTTGATCACAGGATTTGACCAGGCATCAAAGGCTATAGCAAACATTTTCAAGCAGATGGAGAAGTCATCGCTTACAAAGGCGAATGTCCTGGCTCTGCTAGCATGTTATGGGCAGCTGAGAACACACAACCCAAATCCTGTTGATCTTTTCAACTCCATGCGAAATGAGAAATGGGTGTGCACATCACTGGGATTTAGGTCACCTTCGGATGCAATCTTATTTGATGAAAGTTGGCAGTCTCTGTCACCCATTGCAAAATTACCTTTCATCAATGATGGTGACTCTAATGGTGGTTTAGGCAAAGAGATACATGGTTACAAGGCTGAGCTGAAAGAACTAGGTGTTACAACAGAAGTGAAAGCCCATGGTGCTAGGTTTGTCATCAATGGTCTCAAGATTCCTGCAGACACTGCAGATATTTCTGCAGCCACCGTGTTGTCGTTGCTTGGGTCTGTTAAGAGCTGCTTGGCCTGTATGGCAACATTGCCCAAGGAATTTATGAAGGAAATCACTAGCTGCAAGTGGTTGAAGACAACACTTGGATACCAATCTCCTGATGGATGCATACTCTTTGATCCCAAGCAGTCTTCCATCTGCATAACAGATGGCCCTTTCATCGATGAATCTTTCTATGGTTCAGAGATCGCCTCATTCAAGGATGCACTGGCGGCAATCGGAGTAACTGTGGATGTCAGATGTGGGCATGGCCTTGTTGCTCAGCATCTGAGGAGCCACAAAGAAACTGCTACCATTTCCAGGATCTACTTGTACCTCAAGGAGTGCAGCTGGGAGCCTGAGAAGAAGAACAAAGAGGGCACTGACTGGATTTGGATACCAAATAAAAGGGGAAGTGGAGAATGGGTGAGCCCGCTGAGCTGTGTTCTTCATGATCAGAACAACCTCTTCAGCCAGCAGCTGCATGTCCTAGACAGATACTATGATGACAGGAAGCTGCTGGAGTTCTTCTCATCTGTTTTCGGCGTGAGGCATGGCCCTGATGCCGAAGACCACTGTAAGCTCTGGAGCGCATGGGAGAGCTCTGGCGGTGAGATATCCGTAACCAATTGCTCTGCTTTCTTGCAATTCATGGCAAGGAACTGGAGCGAGAGCATGGAGAGGCTTTTCTCTGGCTGCGTGAAGGTCCCAGTTTGCACTGATGGGAAGATCATCTTATCGCAGAAGGAGGACGTGTTCATTCCTGACGATCTGCTGCTTAAGGATCTGTTCGACAAGCTTCCTCGACAATCCATTTTTATCTGGTACCCTCCTTCTGTCTCTCGAGCAAGGCTCAACAACATATATGGCAGCATCGGTGTTCAGGCAGTATCCAAAGCTGTCAAGAAGAGCGATTCTTTTGTCACCTTGGGCCAGGATGGCGGTTGCAAAACGGTTGCTGACCAGCGTGAGGTGATCAGTGCCGGTCTGCTCCAGATAGTCCTTGCCTTCCTTGCTGATCCTGCTCTGGACATTTCCTCCAAAGAGCGGCACGCGATGGTCTCATCTCTGCTGAATGTGAGCGTCCTGGAGACCAAGGAGCCGATCATGGTGGGGTACCGCGTGAAGCTGTCTTCCGGAGAGGCTGTGGACGTGGAGGCCAGCCGGATGATCAGGTGGGAGAGGGAGAGCTCAAAGCTGTATGTTCAGCAAAGCAATGGTGCTGGTGCTGCAGCTGGTTACAAAGAGAAGATCGAGTTTGCGACGAACTTTGCTGACGAGATAGCCCGAGGACTGCTGTTTGAGACGCCAGACCGCATCCCTTCGCTTGCTGAACTCGTGAAGGTCGGCAGCCTGGTGGACTTCCAGGACGATGCTGTCAAGTACCTGCTGAAGTCGAAGAATCTGCAGCTGTTCCCTGAAGACGAGGCATTCCTGAACGCTGCATCACTAGGTCTGTCCCTCCCTGACAAACTCAGAGAGTTCATCTCACTATAGCACGTCTGAATTTTTCCCTAGTAATGATGCCGCTGTATACAGCTCCAATCTTCTTCTTTATGGACAATATAGGTGGCAGCAAGAAATGCTAGGGGTCTTCGGATTTCGGATGCTCCGTTGCGATTAAATGGTGAGGACAATTATTTTGATTCTTTTGGGCTTGGGCATGCAGGATGCTGTTCATATGCTGCAATGGAGCCTGACATTTGTCAACTTTTCCTTGACACAGGCTGTTGATGGCCGCAGTGGCAGGGAGAGCTTTGGTGGTGCTGCGTTATCTGGAGCATTATCAAGAATGCAAACTAAGTGCTTCATTACTAGCATCTCAAGGCAACTTGTTGCTTTCAGTTCAGCACTAAACTAGCTGCTGTTTTGCTTGCTATCGTAGTAACTTGTGTGGATCTCTGTCTTGTGGGCCAGAATCTGTTTAATTAAGTGTCTGAGACTTCTTAATGCTCTTGGAACTGATCCTAGTTAGTTATGCTGTCTCTGGTTACCTTTGCATTAGTATCTGTTGTCTGGGATGAATGCTGCATGCACAGTTCTTGTTGGTTAAATTTAAGGGAATTTGTGACCGCCTTTTCGAACCCTGGGTGCTTGGTACCAGGTTGCTGATGACTGTGCTTCGAATGTGGAAAAATCAGCTAGCTCTGTTCAGCCGGTGCACTTTGATTTACTGAATTACGGCTTTAGTTTTCATTGATAGTTCATTCGGGAAGCCAGGGTTACCTCTGAAGATCCAAGTAGTTGCTTAGTAGTTGCAGAGTGAGAAGATTAATTGATCATGCTCACGGCCATTTGCTTGCTTGCAGTGCCTTTTAACTTCGAAAAAACAGGACGATGTATCAGTTTCCGCACAAAAATTTGAACAGTCTGTCAGGAATAAATAACTGACGGACCTTGATCAAAATCCTTTCAGTTTGCTGACGTTGTGTCGGCCAGGAAAATAAACTTGGCGTCAAGTTTGTTTGAGTTTGCTGATGCAGTGTCAGATGTCTCATGTGCATGAAGAAAACATGGTCCACCGACAGTCGATTTACGAGAGAAACAAGAAAGCTTTGCGATCTCAACACATCAAGAAGAAACAAAAAAAAATGTTCAACACCAACAAGGATGACCCAGGTTTACAAGAGCTAGCCGGAACAATCGTTGCCTACCGACCATCGAGCCCACACCCCTGTCTCTGCCGCCTTGACAGTGTCGATCAAGCGGGTCTGATGTCATCGAAGACGGCCCTTCCCCGGTTCGTCATGTGGATCCTGAGAACAGAATAGACAGATCATCATTACTTTCTGGAGTGTGCAACGGGGCAAGAAACAACTGTGCCGTGTGGAGTGACCAGCAAAAAAAGTTGACTAGCTGTTGGAGCAAATTGGACCGGCTTTCCACCGTGGCAACTCAGGCGATTAGTAAAATTTATTTAGTCTACAAAACTGTCCTTACTAAGAATCTTCTGCTCCAACACTCAGCTAGCAGGGTACCTCACGCCACTTCATTAAAAAGTGCAAGGAAATTACACTGGTAAGGCCATCACTATCTCTGGGTAATCAGTCAGTAGGACTCTTATCTCTCTGTCTCTCTCTCTCACAAACACACACACACACACACACGCATGGACATTGAAAGTTATGCTAATTAAGTACAGATTAATGTTAGCACTCACATTATGTAATGCCCAAAACCTAGACTAATTAGGGAACTGCATATAAAACGGAGAATCAAAAGTTAGACTAATTAAGTACAGATTACTGTTAGCAGTCATTATGTGCACCTCCTTCATCATGTTGGTAGGAGTAGCGACAGTTGTTGCCAGGAGGGTGGCTTCAGACTCATTGATGTATTACTTTGTAAGGCTTTGTTCAATAATTAATAAAGAATGGCTGTGTGCATCGCTTGATGCAGAGGTCCGGGGTTATCCTCCTTTTCGAGAAAAAAGTACAGATTACCATTAGCACTCACATGAAACGGAGAATTTTCGTTTCAGGTATGAAAAGAACATCAATATTCACTGACAACAAAAATATATATATTCATTGCTGTTAATAAAGCTAAAGGTGCTCAATAAGATTTGCATTTATAGTTTCGGTCGGTTATTGCCGCGTACTGGAATTGCATGTCTTTTTCGTTTATCTGGGGAGGCTAATAAAAGATGAAAACAGAAAATCAAAACTAAATCTACAAGGCAAGTGTTGCTGTACTACAGTTTAAGAATGTTTTTACTGCCGTGCGTGAGTATTCTAAGTGTGAATTGAAAGTGACTGGCATCCATCTCTTCATGCAGCGCGGCCTGTCTTAGTTGAGATACTAATCCAGCATTAAACTAATCTTGGCAGCTTTCAAACAGAGAATGAACTAAAAGGAATTATTAAAGGAAGAACAGGACCCTTCAGACCTGTGGGCCTCATCCAGTCGCTCCAGGTAGCATATAAGTACACCTCTCGGCCGGTGATTGTCTTCACCTCAGCTCAGCAGCTTCATCCCAAGAAGCCATTCACTACTGCACAAGCTAGCCTTTGTGAGATTACTTACAATGGAGGGCATAAATGATGTCAACATGGACAAATCAGAAGAGATCATCATGCCGGGGTTCCGGTTCCATCCTACCGATGAAGAGCTCGTTAGCTTCTACCTCAAGAAGAAGATCCAGCAAAAGCCTATCTCTATTGAGCTCATCAGGCAGCTGGACATCTACAAGTTTGACCCGTGGGACCTCCCAAGTAAGCTTGCATCTTCTTACCTCTCCTTGTTATACATCTTTTTTTCTCTCTTTAACAGATTGGACGCAATTGACTTTTGAGAATTCCAAAGATTGTACTAGTATCTTCCAAGGAGAGGCTAGGAATTAGGATGCTCATTCAACATAAGTTGGTTTCACCCTTAATCTTTAGTTAAGAAAGTCTTGGGCTCATCCGTTCACTGGAGGTTCAGTTGAACGAAATCAGTAGTAGTATTGACCATCTTCTCATCACAAGCTAGCCTACAGTACATAGATGGATTACTCACCTTACTGCTGCAAAGTCTAACTTCCATATCCCTTCTCAACGACAGAGCTTGCGAGCACCGGTGAGACGGACTGGTACTTCTACTGCCCGAGGGACCGGAAATATCGCAACAGCGCGAGGCCAAACCGAGTCACAGCAGCTGGGTTCTGGAAAGCCACAGGAACAGACAGGCCGATCTACTCCTCCGAAGACACCAGGTGCATAGGCCTGAAGAAGTCCCTTGTCTTCTACAGAGGTAGGGCAGCAAGAGGGGTCAAAACCGACTGGATGATGCATGAGTTCAGGCTTCCTTCGCTAACCGATCCATCACTTCCCAAGAGACCGATCGACAAGAACATCCCGCTCAACGTAAGCATTTCAATTCATATTATGTAGTTACAGAGCTAAATTCAAATGTTATGTCAAATTCTTAAGGTCACTTTTCTGTTGCCCAAAACAGGACTCTTGGACCATATGTAAGATCTTCAAGAAGACCAGTTCGATGGCACAGCAAATGGTGCTGTCTCACACTTGGGGGCCTCCATTGCCTGGGACAACTGAGCAAGATCTCTTCTCCGCAATGCAACCGATGCAAGCTTCACATTTTGCTTCGGAGAGCTCCTCCCGCTCATTGCAAGTTGCAGAGGCACCAGCAAGTCAGTTCAACAGCAAACATGGGTTCCAGGGACAGCAGCAGCTTCAGAAACCCAGCAACACACAGGATGGCTCTTCATGCAAGGTCATAAGCTTCAACTGCAGTCCATCTCTGGAACTGGAAGGTCCCACCATCTTGCCATTCCAAACACAGACATCACAGAAGCCCGTGCACACTGCACCACCGCTCTTCAACATGCAGTTTGGGCAGCCTGAGCAGCAGATCACTGGATTTCTGGCTGATTCTTCTGCAGATGTAAATGCCGGCATGAGCTGCAGGAACCAAGAGTCATCCACAATGAAGCATGGCAATACTTTCAGTATGAACAATGAGTTGGAGGCTCCGGGGAGACTCAACTTCCCATTCGATTTAGGAGCAGACTCTTCAGATGACTGGAAGTGCAACATACCTTGGGAATCCTTTCTTAGCCCAACTGTCCCTGCTGAGATGCCACAGTACTAGATACCTTGCCCTACACAGAGTCCGAGGTTGTGCGCCACCTTCATCTGTTAGCATTTCTGTTAGCAAAGATAGACAGCAGCTATTGTTTGTTCAGTTTTGAGTTAGATGCACTGTACATAGTGAGTTACATACTTGTTAACAGCAGAGCTAACAGAGAGAAGAATGGGTGCATTGTGTATAGTATATATATTTTAAGCTGAGTGCTATTGTAATGCTGTACTTTGTGTGGAGAGTAATGAACATATATAAAAGTTACAATATGGGCAGCTTCACAAACTTGCAATGGATTGATAAACTCTGAAACTGATTTTTTTATCTGAATTTTGAACAGAGATTATCCTGTTTCCAAATTCATGTCTTTATTCTTTTCCTCTAAATGCATATTACCCTTATCAAACACAAGCTCTTTCCTTTAAGCCGCAAATACCAACATAGAATATCTGCAGTCAATACATGGTCACGCAAAGCAGAAAATCATAGGAACTTACAGTTCTAAGTTCACCGCCAAGGTCAATCTCTCTGATAAATGCAATGAAAGATGGATTTTATTGGTAAATGACAAGTTAAATTAAGCTCAACATGATACTATTACACTAGGAGACAAAATAAACAGTATGAATTGTTGGAAGGAAAATAAATCACAACTCGAGAATGATCATCATATGTAGTACCTGAACTTCAATAGCAAAGGTCTTGGATTCATAAGAAACAACAGCTACAGCAAGCCCAGACAGTATTTCGAAATCAGAGATATGCTCAGTTAATAACATCTCAGTAAGATTCAGAACAGCTTGCACACCAGATTCTTACATTTCAAATACACCATCTGACCAAAAAAAAGGAGAAATAAGTGGCATATATTTGCTTTAGGGTCAATTTGTGGATGATGTACTGTGCAGTGGAATCTAGTTAATTGCTTGAATCTTTACTAATCCCAGTTTGATGCTGTTATTGCTCGAACAAACATGCTTTTAACTATTTGTGCATCCTAAAGTAGAAAACATAATAAGTGCTTCCAAAAGCCACAACAATGTCGTACAGAGCCGTAATAGCTTTCGCACGACCATTTAAGTATCTTACGACCAAAATTCGATATAACATGTAAAGGAAAACAGGTAGGCAAGGCATTTTTTTCTTATAGACAGAAACATAGGTATTTTGAATGAGGGGTCTACGGCATAAGGTGGTTTGCAAAGGAAAAAAATCTGTAGGAAATCACAGTAGGATTCTTACTACTAATCTCATGACAAATTACCGAACAAAAGTGAATCTAGGACTGAAAGAGGAATTACCGAACAAAAGTGGCACATAAATTAGTCGCCGTCTCAAAATTACAGTAAAAAAAAATCTTGGAGAGGAATTTATTTCTATTTAATTTCTTTTTTGTAAGGAGACTGTGGAATTTTGAAACCCCCCTTACTCCCCTTTACGGCCATTTTAAGAGACTGTGAATTTTTCTTTTTTTACTTTCTTATAAATCCGCCGAATTGCACCTAAATCGGCGATGTGGGACTAAAAACTCGGGTTGCAGTGGTACCTAGCACAGCCGTGCACGCACTTAACGGAGTGGCCACCGGCCGGCGCCTCCCCCCACTTCCCCTCTTCGGCTCCAGAACGCCGAAGAGCGCCGTCCCCAAAGCGCGGGCCTCCCTCCCCCTCCTCCTCCTATCCGCTCGCCGGCTCTCGTCTCCGGCGCCATCCAAGAAAGGCAGACTAGTCCGTCGAGCGTCGACCGCGGTAGCCCGACGGCGGCCGATCGGGGATGGATAGGTGGCTTCGAGGGAGCAACTAGGACGGCGACAACTGCGACGGAGGATCCCGGCCGGCCGGCGACGTGTCTCCGATCTCCGATGTGGTGGGGTTCGAGCAGAGCATCCACGGGAGTAAGAGGAGGTCTGCTAGTTTTTTTTTTTTTTTGAGGTAAAGGAGCTCCGCTAGCTAGCGTGGTAGCGCTAGCCCGCTCGGCCCATGCAATCGAGGCCCAGAAATGAGCCCGCGCCAGCAACTGGGCTAGTTCTGCAGAAAAGAAAAGCTTTCGGGTGTGTTTGGTTTTCTTTTTTTTTTTATTGTCATGGGGTGTGTTTGGTTTATGCCCCAACTAGCCCCACCAATTTTTTATATCCCTAAAAAAGAACCCCACCAATTTTTTGGTCATGGCGAGGCTCATCAAAATGAAAAATCTAAGACTACTAAAAAAGAGAAAACAAGAAAAAAATTGAATGGTTAAATTATTGCTTCCTAATATTCAACTGACCTATTAATTTCTTATAACGTACTCTAATTTCTTTGCCAAATAAGCCAGCAAACTTCGAAATTTTCCCAAAAGTCATTGTAGACCTCTTTCTGATGAAAAATCTTTTTTGTGTAATTCCAAATGTGAAGCAGGTCTCCGTATCTTTTTGGTGAAACTGAATACTTAAATTTCAATAAAACCCATGTTTTCTTCTTTAACCATAAATCCAAAAAAATCTACCTCCTTTATTTTTCCAAAAAAAATGGTAAGTTGTTCTTGTTTGGCTTAAAAGCCAATGTACCTACCAAAATTAAAGAAAAATCATTGTGCTGCCATTTAGTTTGCTGCCAACTAACGTCGCAAACTTTGGAAATTAGGATTGATCCATGTGTCATTTTATTTTACTAAGTCGATAAAAGATGTGACATAGTTTTTTTTTAATTAGCTATAGTATGCTGAAAGAAACAAAAATGGGCATACAAAAAGACAAATGTGTGTTACATTTCAAAAAAGATCCTGTATTTTCACGAGTAGATGTATGAGGTAGGGGCTACTGGACCATACTAATAAGCAAATTAATTAGAGCATGCACAATGATGCCATCTTAGAAGTGCCATCTACAATACATGCTAAGATGGAGGAAAGAGAAAGCTAAAGAAAGGTTTGCCTTTTTTCTTAATTAACACATGATCTCTTAGCAAGAAATCTCTCACCACATATTTAGGGATATCTATTTGGCAGAGATAACGCTAAGAGATATACATCTCTAAGTATATAGGTCGTTTGTTCGATCGCTTCCACCTCTCCCTTGAACCTACCCCCACTCAATTTTCATGACTTTATATAGTTACGATGTCAAAAAATTAAGATCTTTTTGCCAAGCCACCTTAAGTTTTGTAATACATATAGAGATGTGTCATGGCAATCTTATTTTGTATTCGATCTATATATGCTAATTTCATGGCAATTTGCTGCCTTTTAAGCTATAAATTATACATGGCAAACTTTTTTCAAATGTTTTTCCCATAGGCAACTTTTGTAAGTTTATACTACATTTTTAATAATTGTTCTCATGGCATTCTTATTGCATTGGCCATGGCATTTTATTTATGCCTACAATGGCAAATGTATTTAAAACACCATGGCAATTATGTTGACCAAGGCATTTTACTTATGGCTACCATGGGACAGAATACCATGGCAATTTTATTTACACCTAGAATACATGGCATTAATTTTTTTTAGATGATGACACAACAATTAAGAACTCACATGGCAAAAAAATTATGTCAACTTAAAAGAAGTCTTTTGCATATTAAGGAATCTTCTTTTACTTGGCACCTGCTTGTATATAGAGCATGACTTTTTTTATCTATACCATGGTAATTTTATTTACACCTAGAATACACGGCATTAATTTTTTAGATGATCACAAAACAATTAAGAACTCACATGGCAAAAAAATTATGTCAACTTAAAAGAAGTATTTTGCATATTTATGAAGCTTCTTTTGCTTGGCACCTTCTTCTATACAGAGTACAATCGAAGTCGCTCACATGCACGATCATACAGTCATCCATATGAGCGCATGCACGCACACTGTACCCCTACGAGCACCTCGAGAGACTGAGCCAGCATAAAATCTTGAGATTTTACGAAGTCACCACATGCGCCTCGCAATCGAGGTTCCCTAGTGAGTTGGCGATACCATTGTCCTCCTAACCATCCAACCACATGTTGGTTTGCAGCAAATTTCTTGTGATCTTATGTTATGAGAAGACAATATGTAAATCATGTTATTTTTATTTTTAAGATCATGGCATTTTTATTTTATTTTTATTGTCGTGGCAATTTTAATATCTTGATCATGGTAATTTTTTATAATATATCCCCTAATTGAGCCATCTTTTTTTTTCCAAAATGAACGAATTCCTACTTTTCAAAAATTCAATGTGCAATTGTACCCTACCCTTAATTTAGACAATGATAGTTTTATTGTAGCTAGCATTGCACTTTATTATGCAGACCTTGGCAATTTTATTACTATCATGGCAATTAAACAATTTTTTTGTATGTGTTTTTACATGCAATTGGCAAAATCATGCTATATATGACGGGAAATATATTTTTATTTTTTTGTTGATGGAAAATGTTATTTTTTGATACAGAAATTTTGCCTTGTACTTTGGTATTTATATGTATTTGGCAAATTAATTTTTCAGAGCTATGCAATTTTTTTGCTTGCTATTTGGCAAATTTTCGTTTATACACATGGCAAAAAAATATTTTAGTTTCAAAGGCCTTTTTCTATGGTGCTAAAGCTGGGTCTTTTTTTGGCCTTTTTCTTCCTTGCCCGTGTTGTAGCGTAAAAAAAATTGACCTAGCGGAGAGGCTCTCGGTGAGTTGGTTTCGTTCGGGAGGATTAATCCCATCAAACAGAATAGTTCGCCCGGGCTGGGTTTTTCCATCGAACCAAGCGTTCACTCGCACGTCGTCTCCAGCTGACGATCCATATAAATACAGTAATTCATACGAATGTAAAAGGGAAAATAGTAAGCCAAACCAGCCTATTATTATCTGCTAGGAACTTCCCCGCAAAAAAATATATATATGGTAGTACTACAAGATTGATGAATGCAAAGAGAGAGGAAACAAATTTTTTAAGCTAAAAAAAACCGTGCAAGTTCACGTCTTCATTATTTTCTGTGCTCGTCGCGCGCGAGCATTTTCGTAGCAGTTGAGTTGGTCGCCCCGTGTTCACCTGAGACGTAGAAATCGGTGGTATCTTCTCACGATGTTCTTAGCGAGAGCCGCCGTCGTCGTCGGAGGCGGCGGCGGCGGCGGCATCGTCGGCCTTGAAGGCGGCGATGGCTGTGCCTGTGCCTGTGGCTGCTGCTGCTGCTCCCGGGCCTTCACCGACAAGTCCACCATCTTACGCATGGCGGGGGTCGCGTACCTCGCCCTCCCAACTATGACCGACGTGCGCTGCTGCGAGTGCGCGCTCATGCCGCACAGCAACGACGCGCGCCCCGACAGGTCGTACTCCCTCCGGTCCCCCACGCGCTCGCTCAGCTCGCCCAGCTCCGCCGCCAGCTCCGCGCACCCGGCGTCGCCGCTCGCGCCCAGCGGCGACTGCCTCAGCGCCATGCGCCGGCGGCTGAGCATCTCCGACGCCTCCGCGTGCTCGCCGCGCTCGGCCGCCGCCCGCGCCGCGGCGATGTCCTCCGCGGCCTGCACGCGGAGGCGCTCCCGCTCGACCTCCACGTCCGGCTCTGCCTCCGGCACCTCCACCGGCCTTTTCACCGCCACCTCCTCGCCTGCCACGTCGACCGACTGCCCGGTCGCCACGTCGCGGTATGTGCAGCTCACCTTCATCAGAGATGTCACGTCGTCCGTGGCACCGGCCGTGGGCACGTCGAGGAACAGCAGGAAGCGCCTTTCCTCGTCGGCGTATAGCTCGCCGACTTCCACCGCGGCGGCGCGCCCGTCAGCATCGACGCGGCTCTTGTAGCGTCCCGACTTGATGGACCGGACGCGAACGCCGGGGCAGACGCACTCGACGGCGACGCGCGCCTCCTGCACGGCGACCGAGAGAAGCCCGCCGATGCACTGCGCGAACGAGTCCTGGATGACTGCCTCGTTCTCGATGAAGGCGAAGGTGCCGCCGGTGGCCTCCGCGATGGTGTGCATCGCCGCCGAGTCGTGGTCGGTGCCAAAGCCGAACGTGTGGATCGGCGGCGAGGAACCGTCCCCCGTGCGGATCAGGGAAGGTGGCACGAGCACGCTGTAGTCGGTGGCCACGTCGTGATTGTAAAACCTTGAAGACAGCGTGTAGTTGTCTTGGCCGTCGGAGAGCAGGATGACGCCGGTAACGGCGTTCCTGTAGCGGCGGCCGTCGATCACCTTGGCGGCCTCGCGAAGGCCCTCCTTGATGTTCGTCCCGCCACCCGCGGCCAGGGACTCGACGGTGCGCTCGGTCGCGGCCCTCCCGGCGTCGGACATGCGCGTGAGGCGGGTGAGGCGGCGGGCGTCGCACGAGAAGGACACGAGGCTGAGGCGGTCGTGGGGGCCGAGCTTGTCGACGACGAAGCCCACGGCCTGCTTAAGAAGCGCCAGCTTGCGGCCGCCCATGCTCCCGCTGACGTCGAGCACCATGACGAGATCCAGGGGCGCGCGCGCCGCCTTGGCCGCAGAAAGAGCCAGCGCGGGCGCCTTGGCGTGCACGAGCACCGCGAAGCCGTCGCGGCTGGCGTACTTGGCGATGGCGGGGTATTCGCAGTGCGTCGTGATGGACATCACTCCGCCGCCGGCAGTCGTCTTCTCCGCGGCGACAGCTGCGGGCTGCGGCTCGAGCGGCTCGTCGTCGCGGAAGACGAGCTCCTGGGCGGGCGCCACGCCCGGCACGTCGCGCCACGGCGTGAAGCAGAGCGGGCAGGCGGTCTGGTGGTGGACGCAGCGGAGGTGGAAGCTGTGGGAGCACTCGGCCGTGAAGGTGGCGTGGCCGCGGCCCATGTCGCCATGACAGACGGCGCACCTCGTCTCCATGGGATTAATCATCCAAAGCTCTTGGATTCGCCTTCTTCTCCGATGGAAGTACAACTTTGTTCGTGCGTAGTAATGGATCTACAACAGCTGTGGGATTTGATTTAATATATAGCACCGAATCATGATTAATTAGTTGTAATCCCTAACTTTGTGCGTGCGTGCGTGTTTATTGGGATATAGAGATCATCAATAGCATCCTTGGCTTCGAGACCAAGCAAATCGGTTTTGGAAGATTATAAGATCTGTTGCATTTTATTTTTCGTTGCGAAAATGATCGGTTTTGGACCATACCGTTCCGTGGAAATATTTTGTTGATTGTTAGGAAATTAGACTAATTATGTTTAAGTTTAATTGATCTTGATTCTATAGGACTACTTTGTTGGAAAGTCAAACTCTTTTATGTTTGACCGTATTTATATAATAGTACATCAATATTTATGCTATCAAATTAGTAGCATTATATTTATGATAAAATATATTTTCATTATATACCTATTTGGTTTCACAAATATTAATATATGTTTGCACAAACTCGATCAAGCTTTGAAATAGTTTGATTCTTTAACCAAGTTGAAAGTACACTCTCTTAAGGGTGGAGGGAGTATGTGAAGATACCACAGTTCTTTACAACGAAGCCTTATGCCCTGATCCATCAAGTCTTCATGTGTTGCTTTGGAAATGAATGCATATAATGCTTGCTTAATTTAGGTTTATAGGTAAGATCTAAAACTGATCAATACTGTTTCTAATATCAGATTTGGGCATATAGATGGCTCTTAATTATATACAAACTTAAAAAATGGATGTACCGTAGTAGCATATGTTCAGGTTGGGGGTACTAATTATACCAAACAACATGCGTTTTCACATATGATTAATAATTAGGCGTGCATTGCACATGCACACTTACTAGTGTTAGGAAATTACAAATATTGGCGTGGGGAGGCTCACCACGTAACACGTGTAAACGGTTCGCTCTAACCCCCAGTCTAGCGAACGATCCAATCCCACTAACCCCTCTCTTCCTCCCCTCCATTCGCCCCACTAACCGCATTCGCTCATTCCTTCTCTCCCCCTTCTCGCTCTCTGCCCTGTAGCTTTGTCTTCGCCGATGATTCAAGCACGGTCAACCGCCGACATTGGGCTAGGGCTCAAAGTATGCTGCTCCGCGTGCGCACGATGGTGTTGTCAGGGTAGGGCTTCCAAGTTGTTAAAGTCGTCACGATGGGGAGGACCGTAGTGCTCGTCGGATTGAGGCGGTGGCGGCGGCGGCGAGCGTCGTGGCCACAGCCGCAAGAGTGCCATGGGCATTGGCGGGTTTCAATTTTTTTTTTTGCCTTTTTAGTGTTGTGAAGAATTTGTTCTTATGTGCGCAATTTTTAAAGCCAAAATTGCGTCAATGAGGGCGAATGCCAAATTAGCTATTTGAGACATATTGATCCCAACAGTTCTAGGGTCGTTCTTTTAGCTGATTTTGTTCTCTTGTTGGTCATTTTACCCCATGTTTTGCCACGTTTCCTTCTCTGCATAGCAGAGACTGGCCAGTGGTCTAGTTTGTGTGTGACGGAGATTATTGCCATGCTCTCCAAATTTTGTTGGTCTAGAGTTACCATGATCATATGTGGCTGATTGGGATTTTCTCATGGTCCACCGATATTGTTCCTATACATTCTGCCATGCCATGGTGTGTGTGCTCGAGGAACTCACCATGCTGTCGAGACCGGCTTTTCTACCGTGCACGGGAGGTACCGTGCTGGAACGTAGCAGAATTTTAAAATTTTTTACGCATCGCCAAGATCAATCTATGGAGTCATCTAGCAACGAGGGAGAGAGAAGTGCATCTACATACCCTTGTAGATCGCGCGCGGAAGCGTTCAAGAGAACGGGGTTGATGGAGTCGTACTCGTCGTGATTCAAATCACCGATGACCTAGCGCCGAATGGATGGCACCTCCGCGTTCAACACACGTACGGTTGGGAAGACGTCTCCTCCAACTTGATCCAGCAAGGGGGAAGGAGAGGTTGATGAAGATCCAGCAGCACGACGGCGTGGTGGTGGAAGTAACGGTGATCTCGGCAGGGCTTCGCCAAGCACAGGGAGATGGAGGAGTGTCACGGGAGGGAGAGGGAGAGGCCAGGGGCTAGGGTGCGGCTGCCCTCCCTCCCCCCCCCACTATTTATTGGACCCCTAGGGGGGCGCCGGCCCTAGGAGATGCCATCTCCAAGGGGGGGGGGGGCTGCCAAGGGGTTGGCTTGCCCCCCAAGGCAAGTGGGGCGCCCCCACCCCTAGGGTTTCCAACCCTAGGTGCAGGGGGAGGCCCATGGGGGGGGGAGGCGCACCAGCCCACAAGGGGCTGGTTCCCCTCCCACTTCAGCCCATGGGGCCCTCCGGGATAGGTGGCCCCACCCGGTGGACCCCCGGGACCCTTCCGGTGGTCCCGGTACAATGCCGATTACCCCGAAAACCTTCCCGATGGCCGAAACTTGACTTCCTATATATAAATCTTCACCTCCGGACCATTCCGGAATTCCTCGTGACGTCCGGGATCTCATCCTGGACTCCGAACAACTTTCGGGTTACCGTATACTAATATCTCAACAACCCTAGCGTCACTGAACCTTAAGTGTGTAGACCCTACGGGTTCGGGAGACACGTAGACATGACCGTGACGACTCTCCGGTCAATAACCAAAGCGGGATCTGGATACCCATGTTGGCTCCCACATGCTCCTCGATGATCTCATCGGATGAACCACGATGTCGAGGATTCAATCAATCCGTATACAATTCCCTTTGTCAATCGGTACGTTACTTGCCCGAGACTCGATCGTCGGTATCCCAATACCTCGTTCAATCTCGTTACCAGCAAGTCACTTTACTCGTACCGTAATGCATGATCCCGTGATCAATCACTTGGTCACATTGAGCTCATTATGATGATGCATTACCGAGTGGGCCCAGAGATACCTCTCCGTCATACGGAGTGACAAATCCCAGTCTCGATTCGTGCCAACCCAACAGACACTTTCGGAGATACCTATAGTGTACCTTTATAGTCATCCAGTTACGTTGTGACGTTTAGCACACCCAAAGCACTCCTACGGTATCCGGGAGTTGCACAATCTCATGGTCTAAGGAAATGATACTTGACATTCGAAAAAGCTACAGCAAACGAACTACACGATCTTTGAGCTATGCTTAGGATTGGGTCTTGTCCATCACATCATTCTCCTAATGATGTGATCCCGTTATCAATACATCCAATGTCCATAGTCAGGAAACCATGACTATCTTTTGATCAACGAGCTAGTCAACTAGAGGCTCACTAGGGACGTGTTGTGGTCCATGTATTCACACATGCATTACGATTTCCGGATAACACAATTATAGCATGAACAATAGACAATTATCATGAACAAAGAAATATAATAATAACCATTTTATTATTGCCTCTAGGGCATATTTCCAACAGTCTCCCACTTGCACTAGAGTCAATAGTCTAGTTACATAGTGATGAATCGAACACCCATGCAGTTCTGGTGTTGATCATGTTTTGCTCTAGGGAGAGGTTTAGTCAACGGATCTGCCACATTCAGGTTCGTATGTACTTTACAAATATCTATGTCTCCATTTTGAACACTTTCACGAATGGAGTTGAAGCGACGCTTGATATGCCTGGTCTTCCTGTGAAACCTGGGCTCCTTGGCAAGGGCAATAGCTCCAGTGTTGTCACAGAAGAGAGTCATCGGGCCCGACGCATTGGGTATGACTCCTAGGTCGGTAATGAACTCCTTCACCCAGATTGCCTCTTGTGCTGCCTCCGAGGCTGCCATGTACTCCGCTTCACATGTAGATCCCGCCACAACGCTTTGCTTGCAACTGCACCAGCTTACTGCCCCACCATTCAAAATATACACGTATCCGGTTTGTGACTTAGAGTCATCCAGATATGTGTCGAAGCTGGCATCGACGTAACCCTTTACGACGAGCTCTTCGTCACCTCCATAAACGAGAAACATATCCTTAGTCCTTTTCAGGTACTTCAGGATATTCTTGACCGCTGTCCAGTGTTCCATGTCGGGATTACTTTGGTACCTTCCTACCAAACTTACGGCAAGGTTAACATCAGGTCTGGTACACAGCATAGCATACATGATAGACCCTATGGCCGAGGCATAGGGGACGACACTCATCTTTTCTCTATCTTCTGTCGTGGTCGGGCATTGAGCCATGCTCAATCTCGTACCTTGCAATACAGACAAGAACCCCTTCTTTGACTGATCCATTTTGAACTTCTTCAATATCTTGTCAAGGTACGTACTCTGTGAAAGACCAATGAGGCGTCTCGATCTATCTCTATAGATCTTGATGCCTAATATATAAGCAGCTTCTCCAAGATCCTTCATTGAAAAACACTTGTTCAAGTAGGCCTTTATGCTTCCCAAGAATTCTATATCATTTCCCATCAACAGTATGTCATCGACATACAATATGAGAAATGCTACAGAGCTCCCACTCACTTTCTTGTAAATGCAGGCTTCTCCATAAGTCTGCGTAAACCCAAACGCTTTGATCATCTCATCAAAACGAATGTTCCAACTCCGAGATGCTTGCACCAGCCCATAAATCGAGCGTTGGAGCTTGCACACCTTGTCAGCATTCTTAGGATCGACAAAACCTTCCGGCTGCATCATATACAATTCTTCCTTAAGGAAACCATTAAGGAATGCCGTTTTGATGTCCATTTGCCATATCTCATAATCATAGAATGCGGCAATTGCTAACATGATTCGGACGGACTTCAGTTTCGCTACGGGTGAGAAAGTCTCATCGTAGTCAACCCCTTGAACTTGTCGATAACCCTTAGCGACAAGCCGAGCTTTATAGATGGTTACGTTACCATCCGCGTCTGTCTTCTTCTTAAAGATCCATTTATTTTCTATGGCTCGCCGATCATCGGGCAAGTCAGTCAAAGTCCATACTTCATTTTCATACATGGATCCTATCTCAGATTTCATGGCTTCCAGCCATTTGTCAGAATCCGGGCCCGCCATCGCTTCTTCATAGTTCGAAGGTTCACCGTTGTCTAACAACATGATTTCCAAGACAGGGTTGCCGTACCACTCTGGTGCGGAACGTGTCCTCGTGGACCTACGAAGTTCAGTAGCAACTTGATCTGAAGTTTCATGATCATCATCATCAACTTCCTCTCTAGTCGGTGCAGGCACCCCAGGAACATTTTCTTGAGTTGCGCCATTTACCGGTTCAAGAGGTAATACTTCATCAAGTTCTACTTTCCTCCCACTTATTTCTTTCGAGAGAAACTCTTTCTCTAGAAAGGACCCATTCTTGGCAACAAAGATCTTGCCTTTGGATCTGAGGTAGAAGGTATACCCAATAGTTTCTTTAGGGTATCCTATGAAGACGCGTTTTTCCGATTTGGGTTCGAGCTTTTCAGGTTGAAGTTTCTTGACATAAGCATCGCATCCCCAAACTTTTAGAAACGACAGCTTAGGTTTCTTCCCAAACCATAATTCATACGGTGTCGTCTCAACGGATTTTGACGGAGCCCTATTTAAAGTGAATGCGGCAGTCTCTAAAGCATAGCCCCAAAATGACAGCGGTAGATCGGTAAGAGACATCATAGTGAAGGAAATATGCCCTAGAGGCAATAATAAAGTTATTATTTATTTCCTTATATCATGATAAATGTTTATTATTCATGCTAGAATTGTGTTAACCGGAAACATAATACATGTGTGAATACATAGACAA
This sequence comes from Triticum dicoccoides, assembly GCF_002162155.2. NCBI lineage: Eukaryota > Viridiplantae > Streptophyta > Magnoliopsida > Poales > Poaceae > Triticum > Triticum dicoccoides. Next base: position 551,574,772 of record NC_041388.1, on the reverse strand, counting down.
ACAGAGTGTCACTAGTATGCCTCTACTTGACTAGCTAGTTAATCGAACATGGTTATGTTTCCTAACCATAGACATGTGTTGTCTTTTGATTAATGAGATCACATGTCATTTGATTGACATGACCCATTCCATTAGCTTAGCACCCGATCGTCTAGTATGTTGATATTGCTTTCTTCATGACTTATACATGTTCCTATGACTATGAGATTATGCAACTCCCGTTTGCCGGAGGAACACTTTGTGTGCTACCAAACGTCACAACGTAACTGGGTGATTATAAAGGAGCTCTACAGGTGTCTCCGAAGGTACATGTTGGGTTTGCGTATTTCGAGATTAGGATTTTTCACTCCGATTGTCGGAGAGGTATCTCTGGGCCCTCTCGGTAATGCACATCACATAAGCCTTGCAAGCATTACAACTAATGAGTTAGTTGCGAAATGATGTATTACGAAACGAGTAAAGAGACTTGCCGGTAACAAAATTGAACTAGGTATTGAGATACCGACGATCGAATCTCGGGCAAGTAACATACCGATGACAAAGGGAACAACGTATGTTGTTATGCGGTCTGACCGATAAAGATCTTCATAGAATATGTGGGAGCCAATATGAGCATCCAGGTTCCACTATTGGTTATTGACCGAAGACGTGTCTCGGTCATGTCTACATTGTTCTCGAACCCGTAGGGTCCGCACGCTTAAGGTTTCAATGACAGTTATATTATGAGTTTATGAGTTTTGATGTACCGAAGGAGTTCGGAGTCCCGGATGAGATCGGGGACATGACGAGGAGTCTCGAAATGGTCGAGACATAAAAATCGATATATTGGACGACTATATTCAAACATCGGAAAGGTTCCGAATGATTCGAGTATTTTTCGGAGTACCGAAGAGTTACGGGAATTCGCCGGGGAGTATATGGGCCTTATTGGGCTTTAGGGGAAGAGATAGGAGAGGTTGGGCGCCCCCTCAAGGCCTAGTCCGAATTGGACTAGGGGGAAGGGCTGCGCCCCCTCCTTCCTTCTCTTCTCTTTTCCCTTGCCTTGACTCCCACTCCTACTACATGGAAGGACTCCTAGTTGGACTAGGAAAAGGGGGAATCCTACTCCCGGTGGGAGTAGGACTCCCCTAGGGCGCACCATAGAGAGGGCCGGCCCTCCCCTCCTCCACTCCTTTATATACGGGGGCAGGGGGCACCCCATAGATACAAGTTGATCCACGTGATCATATTCTTAGCCGTGTGCGGTGCCCCCTTCCACCTAATCATCGATAATATTATAGCGGTGCTTAGGCGAAGCCCTGCGACGGTAGTACATCAAGATCGTCACCACGCCATAGTGTTGACGAAACTCTTCCCCGACACTTTGCTGGATCGGAGTCCGGGGATCGTCATCGAGCTGGACGTGTGCTAGAACTCGGAGGTGCCGTAGTTTCGGTGCTTGATCGGTCGAGCCGTGAAGACGTACGACTACATCAACCGCGTTGTCATAACGCTTCCGCTGTCGGTCTACAAGGGTACGTAGATCACACTCTTCCCTCGTTGCTATGCATCACCATGATCTTGCGTGTGCGTAGGGATTTTTTTGAAATTACTACGTTCCCCAACAGTGGCATCCGAGCCTAGGTTTTATGTGTTGATGTTATATGCACGAGTAGAACACAAGTGAGTTGTGGGCGATATAAGTCATACTGCTTACCAGCATGTCATACTTTGGTTCGGCGGTATTGTTGGATGAAGCGGTCCGGACCGACATTACGCGTACGCTTACGCGAGAGGAGGCATTGATTCTTGCTTAAGCCCGTAGCAGCCACGTAAAACTTGCAACAACAAAGTAGAGGACGTCTAACTTGTTTTTGCAGGGCATGTTGTGATGTGATATGGTCAAGACATGATGCTAAATTTTATTGTATGAGATGATCATGTTTTGTAACCAAGTTATCGGCAACTGGCAGGAGCCATATGGTTGTCGCTTTATTGTATACAATGCAATTGCGCTGTAATGCTTTACTTTATCACTAAGCGGTAGCGATAGTCGTGGAAGCATAAGATTGGCGAGACGACAACGATGCTATGATGATGATCAAGGTGTCGCGCCGGTGACGATGGTGATCACGACGGTGCTTCGAAGATGGAGATCACAAGCACAAGATGATGATGGCCATATCATATCACTTATATTGATTGCATGTGATGTTTATCTTTTTATACATCTTATTTTTCTTAGTTTGACGGTAGCATTTTAAGATAATCTCTCGCTAATTATCAAGAAGTGTTCTCCCTGAGTATGCACCATTGCGAAAGTTCTTCGTGCTGAGACACCACGTGATGATCGGGTGTGATAGGCTCTACGTTCAAATACAACGGGTGCAAAATAGTTGCACACGCGGAATACTCAGGTTATACTTGACGAGCCAAGCATATACAGATATGGCCTCGGAACACGGAGACCGAAAGGTCGAGCGTGAATCATATAGTAGATATGATCAACATAGTGATGTTCACCATTGAAACTACTCCATCTCACATGATGATCGGACATGGTTTAGTTGATTTGGATCACGTGATCACTTAGAGGATTAGAGGGATGTCTATTTAAGTGGGAGTTCTTAAGTAATATGATTAATTGAACTTTAATTTATCATGAACTTAGTCCTGGTAGTATTAGCATATCTATATTGTAGATCAATAGCTCGCGTTGTTGCTTTCATATGTTTATTTTGATATGTTCCTAGAGAAAATTGTGTTGAAAGATGTTAGTAGCAATGATGCGGATTAGATCCGTGATCTGAGGTTTATCCTCATTGCTGCACAGAAGAATTATGTCCTTGATGCACCGCTAGGTGACAAACCTATTGCAGGAGCAGATGCAGATGTTATGAACGTTTGGCTAGCTCAATATGATGACTACTTGATAGTTTAGTGCACCATGCTTAACGGCTTAGAATCGGGACTTCAAAGACGTTTTGAACGTCATGGACCATATGAGATGTTCCAGGAGTTGAAGTTAATATTTCAAGCAAATAACCGAGTTGAGAGATATGAAGTCTCCAACAAGTTCTATAGCTAAAAGATGGAGAATCGCTCAACTAGTGAGCATGTGCTCAGATTGTCTGGGTACTACAATCACTTGAATCAAGTGGGAGTTAATCTTCCAAATAAAATAGTGATTAACAGAATTCTCTAGTCACCATCACCAAGTTAGTAGAACTTCGTGATGAACTATAATATGCAAGGGATAACGGAAACGATTCCCAAGCTCTTCATGATGCTAAAATCGACGAAGGTAGAAATCAAGAAAAACATCAAGTGTTGATGGTAGACAAGACCACTAGTTTCAAGAAAAGGGCAGAGGGAAGAAGGGGAACTTCAAGAAGAACAGCAAGCAAGTTGCTGCTCAAGTGAAGAAGCCCAAGTCTGGTCCTAAGCCCGAGACTAAGTGCTTCTACTGCAAAGGGACTGGTCACTGGAAGCGGAACTACCCCAAGTGATTGGCGGATAAGAAGGATGGCAAAGTGAACATAAGTATATTTGATATACATGTTATTGATGTGTACTTTACTAGTGTTTATAGCAACCCCTCAGTATTTGATACTAGTTCAGTTGCTAAGATTAGTAACTCGAAACGGGAGTTGCAGAATAAACAGAGACTAGTTAAGGGTGAAGTGACGATGTGTGTTGGAAGTGGTTCCAAGATTGATATAATCATCATTGCATACTCCCTATAATTTCGGGATTAGTGTTGAACCTAAATAAGTGTTATTTGGTATTTGCGTTGAGCATGAATATGATTTGATCATGTTTATTGTAATACGGTTATTCATTTAAGTAAGAGAATAAATTGTTATTCTGTTTACATGAATAAAACCTTATATGGTTACACACCCAATGAAAATAGTTCGTTGGATCTCGATCGTAGTGATACACATAATCATAATATTGAAACAAAAAGATGCAAAGTTAATAATGATAGTGCAACTTATTTGTGGCACTGCCGTTTAGGTCATATTGGTGTAAAGCACATGAAGAAACTCCATGCCGATGGGATTTTGGAATCACTTGATTATGAATCAGTTGACGCTTGCAAACCATGCCTCATGGGCAAGATGACTAAGACTCCGTTCTCCGGAACAATGGAGCGAGCAACAAACTTGATTGGAAATAATACATACTGATGTATGCAGTCCAATGAGTGTTGAGGCTCGCGGTGGGTATCGTTATTTTCTGACCTTCACAGATGATTTGAGCAGATATGAGTATATCTACTTGATGAAACATAAGTCTGAAACATTTGAAAAGTTCAAATAATTTCAGGGTGAAGTGGAAAATCATCGTGACAAGAAAATAAGGTTTCTACTGAAGGAAATATGCCCTAGAGGCAATAATAAAGTTATTATTTATTTCCTTATATCATGATAAATGTTTATTATTCATGCTAGAATTGTATTAACCGGAAACATAATACATGTGTGAATACATAGACAAACAGAGTGTCACTAGTATGCCTCTACTTGACTAGCTCGTTAATCAAAGATGGTTATGTTTTCTAACCATGGACAAAGAGTTGTTATTTGACTAACGGGATCACATCATTAGTTGAATGATCTGATTGACATGACCCATTCCATTAGCTTAGCACCCGATCGTTTAGTATGTTGCTATTGCTTTCTTCATGACTTATACATGTTCCTATGACTATGAGATTATGCAACTCCCGTTTGCCGGAGGAACACTTTGTGTGCTACCAAACGTCACAACATAAATGGGTGATTATAAAGGAGCTCTACAGGTGTCTCCAATGGTAGATGTTGGGTTGGAGTATTTCGAGATTAGGATTTGTCACTCCGAATGTCGGAGAGGTATCTCTGGGCCCTCTCGGTAATGTACATCACATAAGCCTTGCAAGCATTGCAACTAATGAGTTAGTTGCGGGATGATGTATTACGGAACGAGTAAAGAGACTTGCCAGTAACGAGATTGAACTAGGTATTGGATACCGACGATCGAATCTCGGGCAAGTAACATACCGATGACAAAGGGAACAACGTATGTTGTTATGCGGTCTGACCAATAAAGATCTTCATAGAATATGTAGGAGCCAATATGGGCATCCAGGTCCCGCTATTGGTTATTGACCGGAGACGTGTCTCGGTCATGTCTACATTGTTCTCGAACCGTAGGGTCCGCACGCTTAACGTTACGATGACAGTTATTATGAGTTTATGCATTTTGATGTACCGAAGGTTGTTCGGAGTCCCGGATGTGATCACGGACATGACGAGGAGTCTCGAAATGGTCGAGACATAAAGATTGATATATTGGAAGCCTATGTTTGGACATCGGAAGTGTTCCGGGTGAAATCGGGATTTTACCGGAGTACCGGGAGGTTACCGGAACCCCCCGGGAACCATATGGGCCTTAATGGGCTTTAGTGGAAAGGAGAAAAGGGGCAGCCCATAGGTGGCCGCGCGCCCCCCTTCCCCTAGTCCTATTAGGACTAGGATAGGTGGCCGGCCCCCCTCCCTCTCTTTCCCCCTTTGGGAAACCTATTAGGAATAGGATTGGGAGGGGGAGTCCTACTCCCGGTAGGAGTAGGACTCCTCCTGCGCCCTCCTCCTGGCCGGTGCCCCCTCCCCCTTGGCTCCTTTATATACGGAGGCAGGGGGCACCTCTAGACACACAATTTGATCCTTGGTGATCGTTCCTTAGCCGTGTGCGGTGCCCCCTGCCACCATATTCCACCTCGGTCATATCGTTGTAGTGCTTAGGCGAAGCCCTGCGTCGGTAGAACATCAAGATCGTCACCACACCGTCGTGCTGACAGAACTCTTCCTCGACGCTTTGCTGGATCGGAGCCCGAGGATCGTCATCGAGCTGTACGTGTGCTAAGAACTCGGAGGTGCCGGAGTAACGGTGCTTGGATCGGTCGGATCGGGAAGACGTATGACTACTTCCTCTACGTTGTGTGATCGCTTCCGCAGTCGGTCTGCGTTGGTACGTAGACAACACTCTTCCCTCTCGTTGCTATGCATCACCATGATCTTGCGTGTGCGTAGGAAATTTTTTGAAATTACTACGTTCCCCAACAGTGGTATCAGAACCTAGGTTTTATGGTTTGATGTTATTTGCACGAGTAGAACACAAGTGAGTTGTGGGCGATATAAGTCATACTGCCTACCAGCATGTCATACTTTGGTTCAGCGGTATTGTTGGACGAGACGACCTGGACCAACATTACGCGTACGCTTACGCGAGACCGGTTCCCTCGACGTGCTTTGCACATAGATGGCTTGCGGGCGACTGTCTCTCCAACTTTAGTTGAACCGAGTGTGGCTACGCCCGGTCCTTGAGAAGGTTAAAACGGAGTCTACTTGACAAACTATCGTTGTGGTTTTGATGCGTAGGTGAGATTGGTTCTTGCTTAAGCCCGTAGCAGCCACGTAAAACTTGCAACAACAAAGTAGAGGACGTCTAACTTGTTTTTGCAGGGCATGTTGTGATGTGATATGGTCAAGGCATGATGTTGATTTTATTGTATGAGATGATCATGTTTTGTAACCGAGTTATCGGCAACTGGCAGGAGCCATATGGTTGTCGCTTTATTGTATGCAATGCATCGCGATGTAATGCTTTACTTTATCACTAAGCGGTAGCGATAGTCGTGGAAGCATAAGATTGGCGAGACGACAACGATGCTACGATGGAGATCAAGGTGTCGCGCCGGTGACGATGGCGATCATGACGGTGCTTCGGAGATGGAGATCACAAGCACAAGATGATGATGGCCATATCATATCACTTATATTGATTGCATGTGATGTTTATCTTTTCATGCATCTTATCTTGCTTTGATTGGCGGTAGCATTATAAGATGATCTCTCACTAAAATTATCAAGAAGTGTTCTCCCTGAGTATGCACCGTTGCCAAAGTTCTTCGTGCCCAGACACCACATGATGATCGGGTGTGATAAGCTCTACGTCCATCTACAACAGGTGCAAGCCAGTTTTGCACACGCAGAATACTCAGGTTAAACTTGACGAGCCTAGCATATGCAGATATGGCCTCGGAACACGGAGACCGAAAGGTCGAGCGTGAATCATATAGTAGATATGATCAACATAACGATGTTCACCATTGAAAACTACTCCATCTCACGTGATGATCGGTTATGGTTTAGTTGATTTGGATCACGTGATCACTTAGAGGATTAGAGGGATATCTATCTAAGTGGGAGTTCTTAAGTAATATGATTAATTGAACTTAAATTTATCATGAACTTAGTCCTGGTAGTATTTTGCAAATTATGTTGTAGATCAATAGCTCGTGTTGTTGCTTCCCTGTGTTTATTTTGATATGTTCCTAGAGAAAATTGTGTTGAAAGATGTTAGTAGCAATGATGCGGATTGGATCCGTGATCTGAGGTTTATCCTCATTGCTGCACAGAAGAATTATGCCCTTGATGCACCGCTAGGTGACAGACCTATTGCAGGAGCAAATGCAGATGTTATGAACATTTGGCTAGCTCAATATGATGACTACTTGATAGTTTAGTGCACCATGCTTAATGGCTTAGAATCGGGACTTCAAAGACGTTTTGAACGTCATGGACCATATAAGATGTTCCAGGAGTTGAAGTTAATATTTCAAGCAAATACCCGAATTGAGAGATATGAAGTCTCCAACAAGTTCTATAGCTAAAAGATTGAGGAGAATCGCTCAACTAGTGAGCATGTGCTCAGATTGTCTGGGTACTACAATCGCTTGAATCAAGTGGGAGTTAATCTTCCAGATAAGATAGTGATTGACAGAATTCTCTAATCACCATCACCAAGTTAGTAGAACTTCATGATGAACTATAATATGCAAGGGATAACGGATACAACTCCCAAGCACTTCGTGATGATGAAATCAATGAAGGTAGGAATCAAGAAAAACATCAAGTGTTGATGGTTGACAAGACCACTAGTTTCAAGAAAAGGGCAAAGGGAAGAAGGGGAACTTCAAGAAGAACGACAAGAAAGTTGCTGCTCAAGTGAAGAAGCCCAAGTCTGATCCTAAGCCTGAGACTAAGTGCTTCTGCTGCAAAGGGACTGGTCACTGGAAGCGGAACTACCCCAAGTGATTGGCGGATAAGAAGGATGGCAAAGTGAACATAAGTATATTTGATATACATGTTATTCATGTGTACTTTACTAGTGTTTATAGCAACCCCTCAGTATTTGATGCTAGTTCAGTTGCTAAGAGCAGTAACTCGAAATGGGAGTTGCAGAATGAACAGAGACTAGTTAAGGGTGAAGTGACGATGTGTGTTGGAAGTGGTTCCAAGATTGATATGATCATCATCGCACACTCCCTATACTTTCGGGATTAGTGTTGAACCTAAATAAGTGTTATTTGGTGTTTGCGTTGAGCATGAATATGATTTGATCATGTTTATTTTAATACGGTTATTCATTTAAGTAAAAGAATAAATTGTTGTTCTGTTTACATGAATAAAACCTTATATGATTACACACCCAATGAAAATAGTTCATTGGATCTCGATCTTAATAATACACATATTCATAATATTGAAACCAAAAGATGCGAAGTTAATAATGATAGTGCAACTTATTTGTGGCACTGCCGTTTAGGTCATATTTGTGTAAAGCGCATGAAGAAACTCCATGCTGATGGGATTTTGGAATCACTTGATTATGAATCACTTGATGCTTGTGAACCATGCCTTATGGGCAAGATGACTAAAATGCCGTTCTCCGGAACAATGAAGCAAACAACAGATTTTTTGGAAATCATACATACTGATGTATGTGGTCCGATGAATATTAAGGCTTACAGCAGGTATCATTATTTTCTGACCTTCACAAGATGATTTGAGCAGATATGGGGATATCTACTTGATGAAACATAAGTCTGAAACACTTGAACAGTTCAAAGAATTTCAGAGTGAAGTGGAAAATCATCGTGACAAGAAAATAAAAGTTTCTACAATATGATCGCAGAGGTAAAATATTTGAGTTACGAGTTTGGTCTTCAGTTAAAACAATGTGAAATAGTTTCACTACTCACGCCACCTGGAACACCACAGCATAATGGTGTGTCCGAACGTCATAACCGTACTTTATTGGATATAGTGCAATCTATGATGTATCTTACCGATCTACCACTATCGTTTTGGGGTTATGCATTAGAGATAGCTGCATTCACGTTAAATAGGGCACCATCTAAATCCGTTGAGACGACACCGTGTGAACTATGGTTTGGCAAGAAACCTAAGCTGTCGTTTCTTAAAAGTTTGAGGTTGCAATGCTTATGTGAAAAAGTTTCAACCTGATAAGCTCAAACCCAAATCGGAGAAGTGCGTCTTCATAGGATACCCAAAGGAAACAGTTGGGTACACCTTCTATCACAGATCCAAAGGCAAGACATTCGTTGCTGAGAATGGATACTTTCTAGAGAAGGAGTTTCTCTCGAAAGAAGTGAGTGGGAGGAAAGTAGAAAACTTGATAAGGTAATTGTACCTTCTCCCTTATTGGAAAGTAGTTCATCACAAAAATCTGTTCTTGTGACTACTACACCAATTAGTGAGGAAGCTAATGATGATGATCATGTAACTTCAGATCAAGTTACTACCGAATCTCGTAGGTAAACCAGAGTGAGATCCGCACCAGCATGGTACGGTAATCCTGTTCTGGAAGTCATGCTACTAGACCATGACGAACTTGCGAACTATGAGGAAGCGATGATGAGCCCAAATTCCGCGAAATGGTTTGAGGCCATGAAATCTGAGATATGATCCATGTGTGAGAACAAAGTTTGGACTTTGGTTGACTTGCCCGATGATCGGCAAGCAATTGAGAATAAATGGATCTTCAAGAGGAAGGCGGACGCTGATAGTAGTGTTACTATCTATAAAGCTAGAATTGTCGCAAAAGGTTTTCGACAAGTTCAAGGTGTTGACTACGATGAGAGTTTCTCACTCGTATCTATGCTAGAGTCTGTCAGAATCATGTTAGTAATTGCCGCATTTTATGAAATCTGGCAAATGGATAAACAAAACTGCATTTCTTAATTAATTTATTAAAGAAGAGTTGTATACGATGCAACCAGAAGGTTTTGTCAATCCGAAAGGTGCTAACAAAATGTGCAAGCTCCAGCGATCCATCTATGGACTAGTGCAAGCATCTCGGAGTTGGAATATACGTTTTGATGAGTTGATCAAAGCATATAGTTTTATACAGACTTGCGATGAAGCCTGTATTTACAAGAAAGTGAGTGGGAGCACTACAGCATTTCTGATGAGTATATGTGAATGACATATTGTTGATCGGAAATAATGTAGAATTATTCTGTAAAGCATAAAGGAGTGTTTGAAAGGAGTTTTTCAAAGAAAGACTTCGGTGAAGCTGCTTACATATTGAGCTTCAAGATCTATAGAGATAGATCAAGACGCTTGATAAGTTTTTTCAATAAGTACATACCTTGACAAGATTTTGAAGTAGTTCAAAATGGAGCAGTCAAAGAAAGAGTTCTTGCATGTATTACAAGGTGTGAAGTTGAGTAAGACTCAAAGCCCGACCACGGCAGAAGATAGAAAGAGAATGAAAGTCATTCCCTATGCCTTGGCCATAGGTTCTATAAAGTATGTCATGCTGTATACCAGATGTATTATATACCCTGCAGTGATTTGGCAAGGGAGTACAATAGTGATCTAGGAGTAGATCACTGGACAGCGGTCAGAATTATCCTTAGTGAAATAGGGGTATGTTTCTCGATTATGGACGTGACAAAAAGGTTCGTCGTAAAGGGTTATGTCGATGCAAGTTTTTAACACTAATCTAGATGACTCCAAGTCTCGGTCTAGATACATATTGAAAGTGGGAGCAATTAGCTAGAGTAGCTCCATGCAGAGCATTGTTGACATAGAAATTTGCAAAATACATGTGGATCTGAATGTGGCAGACCCGTTGACTAAAATTCTCTCACAAGAAAAACATGATCACTTTTTGGGTGTTAATCACATAGCAATGTGAACTAGATTACTGACTCTAGTAAACCCTTTGAGTGTTGGTCACATGACGATGTGAACTATGGGTGTTAATCACATGGTGATGTGAACTATTGCTGTTAAATCACATGGCGATGTGAACTAGATTATTGACTCTAGTGCAAGTGGGAGACTGAAGGAAATATGCCCTAGAGGCAATAATAAAGTTATTATTTATTTCCTTATATCATGATAAATGTTTATTATTCATGCTAGAATTGTATTAACCGGAAACATAATACATGTGTGAATACATAGACAAACAGAGTGTCACTAGTATGCCTCTACTTGACTAGCTCGTTAATCAAAGATGGTTATGTTTCCTAACCATGGACAAAGAGTTGTTATTTGATTAACGGGATCACATCATTAGTTGAATGATCTGATTGACATGACCCATTCCATTAGCTTAGCACCCGATCGTTTAGTATGTTGCTATTGCTTTCTTCATGACTTATACATGTTCCTATGACTATGAGATTATGCAACTCCCGTTTGCCGGAGGAACACTTTGTGTGCTACCAAACGTCACAACGTAAATGGGTGATTATAAAGGAGCTCTACAGGTGTCTCCAATGGTAGATGTTGGGTTGGAGTATTTCGAGATTAGGATTTGTCACTCCGAATGTCGGAGAGGTATCTCTGGGCCCTCTCGGTAATGCACATCACATAAGCCTTGCAAGCATTGCAACTAATGAGTTAGTTGCGGGATGATGTATTACGGAACGAGTAAAGAGACTTGCCAGTAACGAGATTGAACTAGGTATTGGATACCGACGATCGAATCTCGGGCAAGTAACATACCGATGACAAAGGGAACAACGTATGTTGTTATGCGGTCTGACCGATGTAGAATATGTAGGAGCCAATATGGGCATCCAGGTCCCGCTATTGTTTATTGACCGGAGACGTGTCTCGGTCATGTCTACATTGTTCTCGAACCGTAGGGTTCGCACGCTTAACGTTACGATGACAGTTATTATGAGTTTATGCATTTTGATGTACCGAAGGTTGTTTGGAGTCCTGGATGTGATCACGGACATGATGAGGAGTCTCGAAATGGTCGAGACATAAAGATTGATATATTGGAAGCCTATGTTTGGACATCGGAAGTGTTCCGAGTGATTCGAGTATTTTTCGGAGTACCGGAGAGTTACGGGAATTCACCGGGGAGTATATGGGCCTTATTGGGGTTTAGGGAAAGAGATAGGAGAGGTTGTGCGCCCCCCCAAGGCCTAGTCTGAATTGGACTAGGGGGAAGGGCTGCGCCCCCTCCTTCCTTCTCTTCTCTTTTCCCTTGCCTTGACTCCTACTCCTACTACATGGAAGGACTCCTAGTTGGACTAGGAAAAGGGGGAATCCTACTCCCGGTGGGAGTAGGACTCCCCTAGGGCGCGCCATAGAGAGGGCCGGCCCTCTCCTCCTCCACTCCTTTATATACGGGGGCAGGGGGCACCCCATAGACACAAGTTGATCCACGTGATCATATTCTTAGCCGTGTGCGGTGCCCCCTTCCACCATAATCTTCGATAATATTGTAGCGGTGCTTAGGCGAAGCCCTACGACGGTAGTACATCAAGATCGTCACCACGCCGTCGTGCTGACGAAACTCTTCCCCGACACTTTGCTGGATCGGAGTCCGGAGATCGTCATCGAGCTGAACGTGTGCTAGAACTCGGAGGTGCCGTAGTTTCGGTGCTTGATCGGTCGGGCCGTGAAGACGTACGACTACATCAACCGCGTTGTCATAATGCTTCCGCTATCGGTCTACAAGGGTACGTAGATCACACTCTCCCCTCGTTGCTATGCATCACCATGATCTTGCGTGTGCGTAGAATTTTTTTTGAAATTACTACGTTCCCGAACAGTGGCATCCGAGCCTAGGTTTTATGTGGTGATGTTATATGCACGAGTAGAACACAAGTGAGTTGTGGGCGATATAAGTCATACTGCTTACCAGCATGTCATACTTTGGTTCGGCGGTATTGTTGGATGAAGCGGCCCGGACCGACATTACGCGTACGCTTACGCGAGAGGAGGCATTGATTCTTTTCACTCCCCATGTTGATGCTACTTTTTACCTACCTAGTTATTTCACTGTAATTTTGTTGTTGGTGTTTTTGTATACACCATGACACTTTTTAGCCCTCATTTGCACAACCCATATGTTGTTGTTTTTGCCATGTCATCCTATGATATATCTGATAGCCGCACCTATTTAGACACATCATGACATTTTCAATTTACTAACACGTGGCAACTTGGCCTAACGACCGACGACAAATTGACCATTATTATCCTACCTTTTTCGGTTTTCTTTTTCTTCCTTTTTGGTCTTTTCTTTAGTTTTCTTCCTTTTTCCTTTCTATTTTTTGTTTCTTTTTCCCCTCATTTTCTTTGTTGCTTTCTTGGGTTTTTGTTTCTTTCTTCGTTTTCACCGATTTTCTATGGTTTTTTTTCCTTTTTCGACACATGCCTACATTTTTTTTGTATGCATTAGGACCATCTTTTACACACCTTTAACATTTTTAGAATACATGATTAAACAATTTTCTAATATATGTATTGATGTCTATTTTTTCATACACATTATACATTTTTTTCATATACATGTAAAACAGTCTTTTTTATATAAATGTTTCATATTTTTCAAATACATGTTTAACATTTGTTAAAAATGTGTTTTGAACATTTTGGAATACATTTTAGTCATTTTTTTAAATACACAATGGAATGTTTTTAATGAGAAAAGCATCTTTTGTGAGCTATGCAAACTTTTTTTTTGCATTGTACAAAGTTTTTTTATTGTGATGGATACATTTTTTAAACTTGTGAATATTTTTAAAAATGTAACACACATTCTTTTAATGAACGAATCATATTTTTTAATTAAACAAATATATTTTTACAATGTATAACCTTTTTTTAAATGTCACATACATTGTTTCATGGACATTGTACATATTTCATATACATCGGAAAATATTTATATACATGTTGAACATTTTTCGAATACAAGACCAACGCTTTTAAGGTTTATGTAAATTGTTTTTTGTAATATGTATATTTAGAATGTTTTGAAATATAAGAAAAAAATGTGAACAAAAATTGAAAGAATAAACAAAATAAATAACATGACATTAGCATGCTGATGTGACGCGGTTACTAGGCCGACTCAATACATGCACCCTGCAGGCGAGCCATGGTAGGGCTTGCAGCGCGCGGAACTAGCCGCGCCCCAGCTAGGCAAACCCTTGCCCCTACACCAACAGCCCGGCTACGCTGTCGGACATACTCCAACGCGTGTGCCTCCCTCCTCCTTGTCCCAGATTGACGTTACGTCGACCGTGGTAGCGCGATGGCGGGAGATCTGGAATGTATAGGAGGGTATGACGGAGGAAGGGCCGATTTGGCAGTGTTTGAGCAAAGCATCCACGGGAACATGAGGACATGGGGTAATGTTAGTTTTTAAAAGAAAATAAAATAAAATGTGATAGCGCTAGTTGTTCAGCCCATGCAATGGGGGCCAGAAATGAGCCTGCCCAGCGACTGGACTGAGGAGAAAAGCTTTCCTTCTTCTTTAGAATGAGCCCAAGCCCACACCCTCAGGAATAGTTAATTCCATGCAAGCCTTCATCTAGAAAGGAAACTAATTCCATGTAATAGAAAAGGAATAAAGTTCGGGTGATGCAGTAATAAAGTTCAGGTGTTCCGCTAAAAAAACTAATTCCATGCAATAAAAAAGACTAGTCCAACTGGATTTTCAATAGCTATGATTGATCCTCTCTCAAGTCTAGCTGGATTTTTAAGCGCTATGATTAATCATTTCTCTTTCCCCCATACTAGAAGGGTTAGGCGTGCTTTGCTGCATCATTGTTGTTGTTGTTGTTGTTGTTGTTGTTGTTGTTGTTGTTGTTGTTGTTGTTGTTGTTGTTGTTGTTGTGTTTCTTAAAGTGATTAATCACTCTGTTTCAAAATATAAGGTGTATTTTTTTAAATCAAACCTTTTAAGTTTAATCAAATTTATGGAGAAATATATCAAAATTCATAATATCAAATCAGTATTAATAGATTCATCATGAAATGGATTTTCATACTCTTTTTTTAACATTGTGGATGTCGATATTTTTTGCTCTGAACTTGGTCCAAGCTAAAGAAATTTGACTTTCCAAAAATATAATACCCGTAATATTTTGTAATGGATGGAGTATTTAGTTTGATGGGTGGGGAGATGATGGAGTGTGTTTTGTTTCTATGTATAATGCGGTGATTTGATGGGCCTTTTGTGGTGTGGTTCAGTGTTATTCACTAACCAACTTATATTTATATGGAGATATTTCTGCGTTGGTGACTGCATGTATTATATTGGTGCTCTAGTATCACATGGTGACACTTATTTTCCCTAGGTGGTGGGAGGGTGTGTGGGATTGATATGTTTTTATAGACCGTTTGCTGCTGATTGATTTGAAAACTCGTTGACCCGGTCAAAATCATAAACCAAATCCAAAATTAAATACATCAATTAAATGAAAGAGCTTCAAAATGGTAACATAGAGAATTAAAATAATTGAATGGGAGGGTCCTTGAGACATTGTCGGCCCGATCAAAATCGAGCTAGACCATCGAAGACCTCAATTAGTTCTGAGACTTTAAAAATTAGGAAACATGTTGTATAGTATAAAAGAATTGAATGAGATAGCTTTGAAAAATTGTTGACCCGGTCAAAATCAGGTGACTCAATCTTCATTGGTGACCTTAATTCAATATGGGCTCTTGAAAACTAGGGAGTATAATGTTATAGATATAGAGGATACGCTCTCTTCTACCTATACTGTGTGTGTCTCGCAGAGTGCAATATCAATCTTGTGTTCCAGATTCAATTCGACTCCGTCCTCTCAAAATAAACACACGCACCTATGGAGGGGAGAAACGCTCTCTACTTCCTCGTCGTGCTCACCCTTGTAGCAGCAAGCCCTGCTCTTGCAGCCGGTACTCGATTGCCTTGCCCTTCTCTTTTCCATCTCTTTTCCATGGAAAAAGATCTCCTGCTAATTGTGTCCATCCATCCATCCATGAGTTTCTTTCCGCGTAGAGAGATGCGAGCAAGAGCAATTCTTCTCCCTGATATGCATGGACTGGCTCTGCGCGCAGGAGTGCGCCAGCCAGAACCCGGACATGAGGGTCAAGGCGGCCTACTGCACCGCCAAGGGATCAAGCGCTATTGCCACTGTACCATGTGTTATAAGTAAGTACTAGGCTATGGGTAGAGTAATAGTATCTGCTAATAAATTGACAGTTCCATGTTCATCTGTATCGCTCATGGCAATGATGTACTGGTATGTTTCCGCTTGATCGCTAGCTTTAGGTGTGATGACCATGTTGTTGTGTTGTGTTTACCCTCTCATGCCTTGGTTGTATATTGGCTGAATTCTTCCCCGGTCCTCGCATCCCTATCTCTATATCCATCTCTACTCACTATCTTTATATCTCTATCTATATCTCTATTCCTAATGGACGAATTGGTTGAATAGTCCCCTCCATTTTCAACCGGTTTATTTTCAATCGGTTTATTTCAACCGGTTTTTCTTCGTCCCACCTCCCATCAGCCCCTCCCACCGGTTTTTCTCTTTTCTCGTCTGACCGGCAATACCCAACGTATTTATGGTAATTAATCATAATTAATTCACGTATAGTAATAAATCAATCCAGGTATGGTAAGGTCATAACTCAGGAAATTTTGAATATGATAATTATATGGTAATATATTTAAATTACCCCAAAGGCTATCAATCCAGGTATGGTAAGGCCATAACTCGGGAAATATCGAATATGGTAATAAATTTAAATTACCACCAGGTATGGTAAGGCTATCCACGTATAGTAATAAATCATAATTAATCCACGTATAGTAATAAATCAATCCAGGTATGGTAAGGTCATAACTCAGGAAATTTTGAATATGGTAATTATATGGTAATAAATTTAAATTACCCCAAAGGCTATCAATCCAGATATGGTAAGGCCATAACTCGGGAAATATCGAATATGGTAATAAATTTAAATTACCACCAGGTATGGTAAGGCTATCGATCCAGGTATGGCACGCCCTCACCTGATCACCTATCACAATCTCCAGCCCCACGCACGCACCAAAGAACCCACCCGGCACCAAACGCAGCTCCTCTCGATCCCCTCGAGTAAACGCCGCCGCCGTCGTGCGATCTTCCTGACGCAGACGCCGTCGCCGCCTCCTTCCCACCTACGGCGTCCCCCACGTCCATGGTGACGGCGCTCGCGTCCTACACTGACCCTCCGCCTCATATAGGTTGGTCGTTGATGGAGTGGGATGTGCCGCTGCGGTTTGGGGAGGCGCAATCACGATCTGGTTGGGATCTCAGTGTGGACTCGTTCTCTGCGATGAAGGATGGCGCTGCCTCCCTGGCAAATGGGATCGGAGGAAGGGGCTTTACGTCGTGAATGTCGGCGAGGCAGCGGCCGAAGGCGAGCCCGACGGTGAGCATGGGTGTTCGTCCCATGAAATAGGCGGCCACAGAGGGCGGATCTGAGGCCACCCTAATCGTCGGTGGCCCTTCCTCCCATCGCTCATCGCCTCCATTCTCTCTCTCCTCTAAATCTTTGTCGCCCCTGCCTGATTCTGGCCGACGCCATCCGGCTCTCGCATCGACCACCACCAGCACGGCTGCGGACGAGGCGCAACCGCAGATGCCGCCGCCGCCATCCTCATCCACCTCCTCCACCATCCTTCCCAGCCGTCGTCGGGGGCACCCGCCATCTGCGCTCTAGCCCACCCGCTCCCTCCTATCCCCTCCCCCTGCATGCCAGCCCCGTGATCCATCGCACAGATGGCAGGTACTACAGCGACCTCCTCCCCAGCGGATCCGGCCTCCTCCGATGGAGATCCATCCTGGGCACCGCCTTATTCTCATGCGTGCACGTCTATATCAACGTCTCATTCCACCTCACCTGAGCCTTTACCTTCCCACCTCTGCTTCAGATCCACATCACTTTGCAAGGTATATGCTTGATTGTTCCGAACTGGATCGATGGATTGTGCAAGGTACTTTGGGTGTCGTCATTGACGGCAATTGTCACGCCATGCTACCATCGGAGGGGTCCCTCATCGATGATTAGGGTCTTCCGAACTGCACGAGCTCCATTGAGAATGATGTTTTTAATTCTGGTTTTGCCTACATGCTTTCTTTGCCTGTATCTACTTAGCTAATGTCTTCTTATAGATAGTAGCTGCTGAAGTGGTGATCAAAGTTGTTCACTATAAGGAAACAACCATGATAACAAAAGTGTATATTCCCTGACCTTTGACCTGAAGTACTTTTTTATTAGAAACTTGCAACAGCCAGGCATTGAAATTAGCAACAGCTTCGTACGTACTGAACTAATTTGCAGCAACACGTATTGAACTAAGTTAGGTTATGCTCATCGTTCCAACATGCTTAGTGATAACCACCTAGCAAGCTGATCAAACATGAAAAAATTGAAGTGCTACTACTAATCGTACTATTCTGAATGTGAAAATCTATTTAATTGGCTCTTCTCTAATTGTACACTTGCATAAATCTCAGATCTTGCAAATTACAGTATAACCATAAAAGTCATGCTTTGACTCCTATAGGGCCTTTTGCACTTTAATATGACTAATAATTTGCCTTAATATCACAGATTGTATTACTACCTTTCTAAGTGAATGACATTCAAGAAGGTCATTAAATAAAACCAAGAAATCCTTCTGGTATTGGAGTGTAGGAAAGTTGAGACTATAAAACCAAAAGGTTATATTTACGTTTATTAGAGAAGGTTCTTTACTTTTTATAGGAAAACACAAAATGTTGCGATGTAGAGTCTAGGTGGTGGGCCTCCTTGATCCACTTGGTGGATGAGGGCGACTCTGGTCCTGGCACCCATAGTGCCAGTGATCCAAAAATCATAGGGCCTGGATATAGCTCTAGCAGACGTATGCGGCTTGCGCATCGAGCTTGGTCGTCTCGAGCATGGAGATAGGCGAGTTGTAGACCAAGAGCTGGTACAGAGATAGGCGAGTTATAGACAAGAGCTGGTGGGCAGCAAGAAACGCATGCACACCAAAGAACAAATCCGAGTCACATGCCTACTTCTATTGGTTTCTACAAAGAGCGTCTAGCTTAGATCTTAGACCAGTCGGTCACTGTCGAGGTCGCCAAGGTGATCTTACAGCACCGCCGTGGGGATTTCTCATGATTTTATGTAGGCAAGCCGCAAGCGGTGGTGGTGATTGGCTGGGTGGTGTCGCTGCCTTGGGAAGAGACAAAGTGATGGTAAAAGTAAGCAGGATCCGATGATTCTTCCGTGGGGATAGCCAAAGTCAAGATGTCGACTACAGACTCGACGCAGACTTGCAGTGAACCTGAATGCGGCGAGCCTGATTTGTGGATCGATGGCGGGTCTTGACTTTGTTAGGCTGGGATTGGATGGTTGCGGAGGGTGGTGTGCTTGGTTGGGTTCCCATGAAAGAATGTGGCCTCCTCGTGGATCTGGTCATGCCCATCCTAGAGAACATTGTGTCCCTAGCTCCCTCGAGGAGCAAGGACAGTGCAAGAGGCAGCAGGGGGTAGGGGTAGATGTGGGGAGGGATGTCGGCGGCTGCTCGAGGTCATCATGATGAAACCCTTCACATCCCATCTTTATCAATGGAAGTGGAAGAGCACGAAGTCGAGATTGGATAGGAGTTTGAGTTCTTTTTGGCACCGATCGGTTCCCCACTTTAGAGATGTATTTTTTTTTTGCGTGCGAGCAAACAGTGGGTTGATTCTAAAAGGGATAGGCACTTTTCAACAAAAGTGCATGACGGACCAAAAATATGACCTCATTTTATTCGTTTGATAGATATCGTATTGTTCGTTGTTGTTCGTTCGGTGAAATTTCCTAATATTTGATTGTTGTGTTTCTAATTAGAGCACCCCATAATCACCCAATATGAGGAGATGATAAATGAGAGATACTGATTATAAATTTTGAAGAGCCCGTGGCAACGCACGGGCGTTATACTAGTCTATTAATGTAATAGAGTGAGTTGCTTAGATCCAACAAATCTCACCCATCCAACCGCCATCTATCCAATTGTCTATATTTCCTCAATCGTTGGGTGTGAAACATGTCCAGCATGCTCAGCATTACTTGTGGACTGCTTTCACTTGGCTCATGGTGTTACATCAATATCGTCCAGTTTTTGTTCCAGGGAAGCGAATGGGCTGGCACATTTCTTGGCTAGGACTTGTTATGATTCTAAAACTAGCTATGTTTGGGTGGATGTTACTCCTGAATTCTTATTACATCGTGTATTTTCATGATGTAACTCTGCCACGACATAAAATAGAAGTGCCAGTTGGCTTTCTTTTCAAAACAAAATTGTTGTAACTATTAATATTCTATTTTGATTGCAATGTAGTTATTACTTTCCAGTGACTACAGTCTCAAAATTATAACTATACAATTAGTTAGGCTGATTGGTTTGATGCTAACATCTCATATTAGCAAAATTTGAAACAAAAAAAATCAAATGTTGCCAAAAAAATTGGTAACCAATCACTAGCCAATATTTGGCCTTTGTCAATTTTTAGCATCCGGCTTTTGGCATCAAACAAAAAAATGCTCATTCTCCCTTAAATGTCAATTATTTTTCTCTACTATCTAAAAGAAACGGAGCGTTCCGTTTCTCCTCTTACGTCGCTCGCCGTCGTCGTCCCTTGTTCGCTCGCCCCGTCTAGACGCATATGGGCCAAGCCTCGCAAAAGCCCACATCGATCTGGGTAGGTTAGCGTCAGCTCCAACCCACCTCTCCCCATCGCTCCTCAGCCGCCGCTCATCCTTTCTGCCGCTCGACCCCCTCCGCCGCTGCCCGCCCTCCTCGGCCCGATCACACGGCCGCACTTGCCGCCGCGGCTGCTGGTCCGCCGAGGCCTGCCGCCCCTAGCCCACATCGTGTTGGTCTCTTCGATCTGGCGGCTGCGCCCACACCAGCCTCGCCAGTGTCGCGGCCGTTATCCACGTCGACCTCACCTCCCAAAAGCGGCGACCTGTCCTTCTCGTTGCTCCATCGACAATTGCTCCATCACGGTGCGCAAGATCGGCGAGTTGTGGCTGGGACTACATGAGGCGCCCGCGAAGAAGCAACGAAACTGGTTGGAGATGCGGCACCGGCCGAACAAGACCATGGGTAATTGATTAATTAGTAACTGATATAATCAGATGATTTCTTGGCAATTGCTTGGGAGGCTGCATGGTGTTTCTTAGATGCCTTTGTACCTATCATCAAAATAATAGAGTGCCATATCATGATACAAATTCATCCAAACTCTTGTGTTTGTACTCAATTTGATTTCTATGTATGCATGATTAATCGTTATTGTTATGTTTGGTCATGCAGATTGCACGGAGAAACTCATGCAGATTGCTAGCTTGGAAACCATGGCCGTCATGAAAGCGAGGAAAGCAATCAAGAGATCAACTTCCGCCACCGCCGAGGCCAGAGCCGGAGCCAGCAGCTCCATGTCCATGGCGCCTCCGCCCAGTCCCGGCCGGTTTAACGAACTCAAGCAGCCGTCGCCGCTGCCTTCCGACGTCTACTTCAACCCGACAAACGCGGATAGCATGGGGTACCTCAACCGGTGGATCGCCGGCAACGACAAGATGCCGGACGCGCGGGGGTTCATCTTCCACGCCGACATATACGCCAACGGTCCCTACGCGTTGCTGCAGCTTCACCCGCCGCCAGCGCCAGTGCGGGCTAGCACACCCGGTGGTTCCTTGGCGAGTCCAAGTTCCAGAGCCCATGTGCGGCGACCAAGAACAAGCGCGCCGACCGCAGCGTGCAGACCGCGCGGGTACTGGCGGCTGGAGCATACCAAGGAGGAGCTTCCTGAAGAGCGAGGGCTTAAGAATAGACGTCGGGTTCTACTGCGTCCGGTCCCCATCCTAGAAGCGCAAGACGCCGTGGCTCATGCAGGAGTTCACCCGTGACAAGGATAGGGGCGCCGGCAGGAAGTGCGTGCCTGCGCTCCACAAGATATACGTCACGCCGCGCACCACCAACGAGGGCCTGAGGGGAGTCTACGGGGAGGACGGCGTGACGGTGGGCATTAAGAAGCATGTCCCGGCAGACTATTTCGCCGCTACCGCCACGTTGATGCCCCCAAGGAGTGTCCGTGTTCTCCGACAAGAGCAAGATGAGCTGCCACAAGCGTCGAATCTGCCGCCTTCGCTCCCCGCCTCTTCCTCATTACGGCGGCGCGCGACGGCCAAAACTTCATGAAGGTATTTGAATGTGGTGTGGATCAATGGCATAACCACGTGTCTTCTGTAGCATATTGCTTAGATGTGAGGGGCAGTAGCAATAAGGGCCTTCATTGCCTTACGTCCTCCCTTTCCTCTAGCCTCCTCGAGTCCAGCGGCTGGAGTCCACATGACCAGCTTCCCCCCTTCGTGTGGGTGAGGCAAGGAGATGAACAGATCCGGCAAGCGCTTGCAGAGAACGAGGCCAACGTTGTCGCTGCCAGCGGAGTCCACGCCGTCGTCTACCTCATCTTGTCTTTCTGCGGTAGGGCAAAACAAATCACGCTCAGTTCATTTCTCTTCCCATGCTTTTGTTCCAGTCATTTTTGGTTCCCGGGTTGATTCACTTTCCTATAGCTTCTACATTTGTATCATTTATTTCTGAAGTAATAGAGTAGGGTTGAGATTTTTTTTAAAGAATTTCAGTATATGAACGGGTTGTATAGTGTCTGTAGTTAATACTGTCCACCATAATTTACACATTTTATTTGATAATGGAAATAATTGTAGGGAATAGCAAAGCATAAGCTCAAATGGTTTGGTTATTTAACTGGGTTTTCAGTTTTCTCATAGACATCTACAGATTTGGACCAACAAGACATGATGGTCGGCGGGTTATTTAACTATGGTCTTTCTTCTTCATTATCAATTCGTCAGCTCTGCTGCTGGTAGCCGCGGACCTCATTGGAAAGGAAATAACTTGAAGAGGGCGTATAAGGATATGCCAATGGAAAAGAGATGAGTTGAGTTTGTGTTTGGAGATCTCAATGAAAAAGAAATGGAGAGTGTAGAGTGGTAAGAGGAGGAATCGAACCAGTCCTATTTTATTTTATTTTGAGCTTGGAGCCAGTCCTATATTTGTCACAAGATGTGATGGACATTTGCTTGATGCCCATCCCCAAAAGGAAAATAAAAATATTTAATTGATGCATTCAGTTTTATTATTGGGCTGAAAGAGTCTTGTTAGGGTGCACGTTCATTATAATAGAGGTGGAATTTTAATATAATCACCACAAAGCTATATTATTATCCAGTGTAACTTCTCTCAATATATTTTGTATCCCATAGCACGAACGGGTATTCACCAATAATAATATTAGAAAGTCAAGAATGTTGCCCTAAAGATATAGGTTAAACACATTCAGCATATGCCCCGTTACAATGCACGGGTAACTAAATCATGGGTATAAACTGATAAACATTTATATTCATAAGGACAAGCAATAACAAACTAACATACTAGAATATTTATATCCCGTTGCAACGCACGGGCATTGTCCTAGTAATGTTAAAAAAGGAGTAAGTGCAAACATCCAACGCATCTTGTTGATTTAACGGCCTATATTTCCTCGACTTTTAGCACTAAACATGTCTAGCATGTTCAATGTTATCATTATCATTAAGTTTGTAATTATTACTATCCAATTATTATTGTCTCGTAATTATTACTTTCCCAAAATTATTACTATCCAATTATTGCCCATCTACCGTACTTGAAATACGTATGGTTCAATTCAATCGTCGATTCACAAAAAAAGGATCCTCTTTTTGTGTGGAGAAAATGGGAATTTTATTCCATAACTACATGGTTACAATCAAGATGCAGAAGTTATTCAAGGGTCAATGTAAGTTGAATAGTCGTCATTCTAAATGGAGTGAATATATCGAGCCTTTTCCTTATGTCAACTTATATAAGAAGGGTAAAGAAAATGTCGTAGCGAATGCTCTTTCTCGCAAATGCAGGTTAATCACCCAACTTGAACACTATGTTGTTGGCTTTGATCATATTAAAGATTTGTATGAGCATGACACTTTCTTTGCCCCTTCTTTTGTTAATTGTCAAAATGGAACTTGTTGGGAACCATATATTACATGAAAGACGGTTATCTAATGCGTGCTAACAAGCTTTAATTATGTTCCCGAGAGTTCCTTACGTTTACTACTTTTGCAACTAGTAATAATGTACGTGCAATGCACGTTTATATTAGGTAGGATATTAGTTGCACGTTATATTAGGTAAGATATATCTGTTGCATGTTGGTATTTGGTAAGATATCAATTACTTTATCGTGAGAATGGTAGAATATTAATTACATGGCAGATTTCATGGGATAACGTTGAGTCAAAACGTGTTTATAACCAATAGCAGTGGTGGGTAATTAGAGCGTTAAACGTGTTTGGTGCTCAACATCGGAGCAATTTGAACCGCTAGATAACATGATTTGATGGTCGAGATGGTTTGGATCTTTTTATATTGGTATAGATAATCACATGGTGGGGGACTCATGAGACACTTTGTGCGTGACAAGACTTATGTGACGTTGCCCACAAGCACTTTTGGCCAAGGGTGTTTCGCGATGTTGGACGCTCCGTCAACCGATGCAATACATGCCGCAAAGCTAAGCTCAAAGCTCAATCCCATGGTCTTTACATGACATCGCCTATTTCATGTGCAACTTGGGACGACATAAGCATGTATTTCATATTTGGTTTGCCTAGGAATAAAAATAAAAAAGACTCGATATTCATAGTTGTTGATAGATTCTCTAAGATGACACACTTTATTCCATGCCACAAGACCGATGATGCTTGACATGTTGCAACTTTATTTTGTAGGGAAATCTTGTCTCTACATGGAGTGCCCAAGATAACCATCTAATACCGCGATGTTAAATACTAGAGCTAATTTTGGAAGACTCTTTGCGCAAAGCTAGGAATCAAGCTCTTGTTCTCATTGATGTATCATCCTCAAACTGATGGCCAAACGAAGGTGGTCAATCACACACTATCTATCCTACTTCACTTACTCATTAAAAACGCCAGGAAGTGGGAAGAGTGCTTATCCATTACCAAGTTCGCATACAATCGTGGAAGACATTTGACAATGATGAAGTCTCCCTTAGAAGTGGTCTATGGCTTGGATATCCTTCCGCTTCCTATACAGGAGTGCACCAACAATGGATTTTCAAGTCTCGAGCCAACTACATGAAGAAGATGCACGAAGACACAATACTCACTATCGAGCGCAAGTGCAAAGGCATGCAAGATCAACGCCAAAAAGAGACACATGGTGTTCAACCCCAGAGATCTTGTGTGGGTACACATTCGAAAGGATTGCTTTCCGAAAGAATGCAAGTCCAAGCTTCTACCCAAGCCGATGGCCCCTTCAAGGCTCTATGAAGGGTCAATAACAACGCCTACAAGATCGACATCCC
>NC_041388.1:551516703-551548925 GCF_002162155.2 Triticum dicoccoides | reverse complement strand
ATGGTGTCAAGCGCCCCACGAACATCCCCATGGATTCTACACCAACACCTGAAGTGTTAAGTGGACCGATGACTAGAGCACATGCATGCGCCATCGAAAAGGAGGTTAACTCGCTCCTCTTTGAACTACCCTTAACTTCATATAGAGACATGGCTACTACCTCAAGCGGAGACCTTGTGCATACTTAGTTACCATGGAAATGACCATGGAGAAGCAAGGGAGCAATACCAAGGTAGGACGTGAGAGGTGTAGGGTTAAGGAGAGAAGTTCGGTCCAAGTGGCCATCCATACATCTAGGTCCTGTCCACGAGCAGTTCATCCCAAGTGACCATGTATCCCCCTCTCTCACCCCTATCACTATAAATAGTCGTCCCCTTCCTCCTCTGTAGGATTTAGCTAAGTATACTGAAGGATATCGAGAGAGTTTTGCTCCTTGTACCTCCTCCTAGAGGAACAAGACCTCCATCTTGGAATCTCTCTAGATCTCAAGACCTCAATCTAGGAGAAGGATCTCATCATAGGTCTTC
Organism: Triticum dicoccoides; assembly: GCF_002162155.2. NCBI lineage: Eukaryota > Viridiplantae > Streptophyta > Magnoliopsida > Poales > Poaceae > Triticum > Triticum dicoccoides. The sequence continues at coordinate 551,548,398 of NC_041388.1, read as the reverse complement.
AAGAGCTCCTAAGGGAGAAGGATGCATCAGATCATCAAGCCGTCATCTCCACATGTGGATTTGGGAAGAACCACCCTAGCTAGTCTGTCTCTTAGTTGATTGTGGATCTTGTTACCTAGCGTGAATTTTTGTGGAAGGAGTGCATGTGTGATCAGATTTTGTTTGAGTGTTTCTTTTCCTTGTTTTCTTCTTATTCCTCTTGATCCATCTTCAAGTGTGAAAAGATTGGCCCACCTAGGGCGTTCCCTACATCAAATGCACATGATCAGGAAAACATGATCATCATTAATGCGTGAGCTAGTCTTAGGGTCATGACTAGGGATCATATTGGTGTTTATGTTTTCGTACATGCAATTGAGCCATGCTTCGAATTCATATTCAAGAATTAATGCAATTATAGAACAGGAATATAAACTTGATTGTGAACATTAAACTAGAATAATATATTTATTATTGTCTTCATGGCATATTTCTAATAAAAAAATTCAACACTCATCAGCATGACCTTCAAAACTATCCTAGAGCTCAAAAGCAAGTAGCAAGAAATCTCTAGGTTTGAGGCACCTAGCAAGCAGTTGGCGTTCATATCGCATATGAAGACCATATCAAACCTTGCAAACAATTGAGCTCCATCCTCATTTAGCTGTGCACACATTGGGCATAGTGCATCGTCGATCTACATCCATACTTCCGTGTTGAATCCCGAAACTAGCAGGAAGGCTGTTGTGTGAAATACACCATAGAAACTGCTTGGCTGTCATGGTACATGGTGTATTCCATATGTTAAACTAGATGATACCCCGCGTGTTGCTGCGGGAATTTTTAGCACTACATGATAAGTAATTATGATGTAAGAAATAATAAAATACTAAAAAATGTAATTTTTAACCTTCAATGAAACAATATGAAAAGCTAGGAGAATTAGTATATTGTAGAGTATCTCCATACTTGCTGAGATTTTTCCGATAATAATTCAAGTTAATATAATTTGGTTATCTATTAGAAGTGCATCAGAGCAAAAAGAAATTCATGCTAATTTGCGAGCCTTGCGTGTTAATATGCCAAAATAGAAATTAGCTTCGATTGTCCACTATGATAAAAATTTTGGGTGGAAAAGTAACCAAAGGTACACCAAATGTCATGGTTACTAAGTAGGGCAACAAATATACTCCATGTTCAACATCTTATTTAAAAGACTGCTATCCAGCATTAGAACAATTAAAGTTTAGGAGAATCAGAAATGGCCATACTTGATCCTCTCACCAAGAATTGTCATTAACACCAGATGTTTATTCATGAAAGATAAACAATTAGATTAACGCCCTCACTCTATTTATTCATGAAGTTCAGGGATTTCAAAATACATGCAGGATACTATCAGGTGGCACATGCAGCCATACTTCATGAAGACCATTCGAGACCCCTTCCTTCGCCATCATATGCGTCGTCGTGTTTGCTACTCGATGAACCCTCATTTACAAACAGTAGCTTGATCTCCTCAACATCTGGCCCCAGCATAGAGAAATTATTGTGTTGATCATTTAGCACAGAAGCTACAGCCCTGCAATTGATTATGAAAGCTTCAGTGTATGGAAGGAAATGTATAACATATCATTATGTAAAACAAATGCAAATATGAATTTATTTTATTTTATTTGTATAATATCTGGAAAAATTCCCTTTTAAACTTACACTTGAAGCCGCTAGTCCATTAACCTGCAACTAATATCCACAACAATGTTTACAGAATCTTTGATTTTGAATGATAAATCTGAAACACATGGCTAATCTAGCACTGTGCTACCTTGCCAGGCTAGATGATGTTCAGATAGAACAGTACTACTGAAACACACATGCCTAATAAACCATCTATTCGGGTATTGGATCGTTCTGATGACATTCATCGTGGAATAGTACTGTCGTTCAGCAACATACCTGAAAATGACCAAAAGGAATATGCCTTGATTCACAAAACAATCAAAGCAAAAAAAAACCCAATAAAATTCATACTAACCTACACGTGTGTGCATGTATGAGAGAGAGAGAGAGAGATGCGGGACTGTAGTTGCACGTACTGATGGTACTCCAGTTCACCTGCTTATTCCTTCCAATCAGCGCCTTATACAAAATGAAAAGAAGAGAGATCATTACGACCCATCGCTTCCAATCAAAGTTGTTTCGTTTGTTTATTCCTTCCAACTATGAATATAAAGAAAAAAAACGAAGAGGAATCAGAGATTGTTGTTTAATGCTTGCGGGGAGTAGTGCTTGCATTAGAGAGGATTGGGGATTAGAAGGAGTGACCGGATTTGCTGGGCGGAAGAGGCGGCTGGAGACAGAACAGATGTGCCTTCTAAAAAATGTTTCCTACCGCACACAAGTCAGAGCACAGTGCTTCCAACCCAAAGAAACTCAAGATCGTTAGGATTTGTGGAGAGCCCCCACCTTTTGGCACAGGTGATGTTGGAGGAGGACGACAACAGTGGGACATGTGGCTCGCCTGGAGCTCTGGTCGACATTGGGGCGCGGGCTTGGGTCCACACTGTCCGCGGGGCTTGATTCATCGACAACGGATGAGTATTTGGGGCCCGGGTCAGCAGCAGCATCCTGGTATTTGGGGGCGACCCCCACGAACGCCGGGCTGGCAGCACCACCATCGCCCCTGAAGGTGAGGTGTGTATGGTAGGCTTTTTTTTTTTGAGCATGTGTATGGTAGGTTTTGCATGGCCGAGTTTGAATGGGCTGATTTATTTAGGTGAGTGGAACCGGACGGAGGATACGAACTTGTACATACCCACCGTAACTGAAAAAAATAGCAAAACCGGTTTTGCTAAAAATCCTTCAAAAACTCGTTTCCTATAATCTCACAACTAATTCTCAGTATCCAAACAACCACGAACAGGAGGCGGAAATAAAAAGTGGGAGAATACCAATGGCATTGCGGAGAAGATAACACGCATTTATTTTATTATTGAGGATCCCGTGGTTAACGGATGAAGCAGATGTGGGATGGTAACAAAACGTCGTGCCTCGCTCCTTTCTGTACGCGGGTAGCAGCATGTTCGACGGGATTCGGTTTGCCTGCTCCCTTTTCCATGCTTTCATCCATGCTCACATTTCATTCTATGATTGTCTTTTTTCTTTTTTTCTTTCTAATTTAATCATCTCCTCCCTGATTTTAAGGGGGTAGGGGCGGATCTTATTTTGTTCTAATCAAATTAAGCCACGTATGTGGAAGCACGGATGGGAGTATGAGAAGGGAGCAGGCAAGTCTCGTCCCGTTCGACGTGGCATCATGCATATTAGGAGTTCACTGATGTGGTAGGATCCTGAGTTAGATGGCCTGCATGTTGAGATAAATACTTGTAGTGGGGATGAATCACTTAAGTATATATAGGATTCGTTTTTTTCGGTGTACAGAAAAGTTCGATTTCCTGTGTTACTCACCAAAAATAATCGGTCAATTTGGTATTTTAGCAAGTCTAGCGAGCGGCCGGCTGCTCGGTAGCCGTACCGAGCACCGACCTAAATTCTAAATTGCGTGCATGTACTATTTCTGTCTATGCTACATATTTAGTTTAGTAGTCCATTTTCTTGTTACGTATTACTCCCTCCGTTTCTAAATACTTGTCTTTCTATGCATTTCAACAAGTGACTACATACGTAGCAAAATGAGTGAATCTACACTCTAAAATATGTCTACATACATCCATATGTAATAGTCATTTAAAATATCTAGAAAGACAAATATTTACGAACGGAAGGACTAAATGCCAGCATATGCATCTCCTCTTGTGCATACATATGCATGTGCATGTGTTTGTTTATATTTATTTTGGGATTTTAAAATTTTAAAAGGCATAACTTTCCATCCGTGTGTCGAAATTCAGATCCGTTTTCACCGTTGAAACCCTCGCGACGTGTTCTTCAAAACTAGATCCCAATGGGAATGTTTCGATGAACTAGTCTTTCTGTCAACTAAACGTCAATATGTGTGCAACTAGTCTACATTGACGCGCCAACTGAGCATATATGCGTGTAACTAGTCCTGCCAACTAAATATCAATGTGTGTGCAACTAGACTACATTGTCACCTCGATTACGCATATGTGTGTGTGCAACTAGAGTACATTACAAGCCAACAGAGCATATGTGTGTGCAACTAGTCTTCCTACCAACTAAACATCATTGTGTGTGCAATTAGACTATATTACAAGCCAACTAAACATCAATGTGTGTGCAACTAGACTATATTACAAGCCAACCAAATATCAATGTGTATGCAACTAGACAACATTAAAAGCCAACTAAGCATATGTGTGTGCAACTAGTCTTCCTGCCAACTAAACATCAATGTGTGTGCAACTAGACTACATTACAAGTAGGGAGGATGATGGAGGGGAACTTTTGGTCTATGGGGACATATGCACCCTATATGGGAAAAAATTAGTAATTCAACAAAAAGTTAAAAATTCCCAAAAATATTTTTTAAATAAACTTGACCTTCTATTGTACTCGTGAGAAATAAAATCCACAAAAAATATATCCTTTTGACTTCTTTTCAAAAAAGACAATTTTTTGGCTAAAATAGTGTGAATAGTGACTTATAGTAGCAAATAAATTTTGTCTTTTTTGCTGTGAGGTCAACTTTTGTTTTTTTTCGTCGACATTTATATATCAGTGCAAAAGTAAGTCAAGTGTTTTGTCAAAATAGTTCTTACCTATTTTGACTTTTATTAAAATATTAAAAAAAATCCCCATATAGGGTGCATATACAACCAGGAACCAAAGTGTATTTCTCGAAGGATGGTTGCACATCTACGAGTAGGTAGTTGGCCACGGCAGTAGACTAGTTGCAAATCAGGTTGTCATGGCTGCTACGTTGCAACCACATAGAAAGTTGGATTATGCAGTTCTAAATTTTTGTTTTGAGAAAAGTTACATCATGTAGTACTAAAGTTACACAACACAGTACTAAAGTTGCACCATATAGCTCCAAAGTTGGCATCAAAAAAATTTCATCAAAACATACCCATGCGAGATCTAGTTTTAAAGATCTCGATGTGAAGAGGCCAAATGTGAAAACGGATCTGAATTCCGATGCAAGGTTTAAAAGATATGATTTTTTTAATTTTTGTAAAAAGTAGTTAAATCAGTCACATGCGGAGAGAGAGAATGGACATCACGTACTACGTTTTCTTCTAATTATATTCCCTGGCCACTATTTTAAAGAGCAACAGTTCAAAATCGGTTTAAATGATTCAACACAGATGACACCTGGTCTATGTCCGCGCTGAATCAAGTGGCCAGGAGCCGGGCGCTCGATTCGCCCAAACAGTGCGTATGCACTTTTTTAATTTTAGGTAATCGAAGAAGCCGAATTCATCCCGCCCCACATGTTGAGTACAAGCCCTCCCGACCCAATTAGAGACGCCTAGATGGCAAGGCCCAACCGCCTGGCGTTCTTTCAATCTTTGTTCACCAGTAATGACATGTATCGCTCATTGTGAGCATTAAAACTCCGATCGCCCACTAGCATAGGAACATGAGCCGACCCATTAGGAATCATAACGAAGCTTGTGTCGAACCACTAGGAGATATGCAGATTAGTTTTACTCCCTTCATCACAGTTTGTTAGATGCCTCTTCAAAATCAGATTTTTTTACAATCCCACGGAAATAGGGCGCAGCTCCTTAACTATCCTATTAATTGGGGCGCATTAGGCTGTTTCTGTTTCTCTTTCTCAACTGCATGCAAGTGGGAACATAAATGGTTTGTGCAGCGCATGCAAGTGTGAACATGAGTGCAAGTGAGAATCGGTTTCATATTTGCTCCGCATGGCCTCCCGCATGTGTTGGTTTAGCGATTCATTAGGCGCATCTCCTTCAATAGCGCAGCTCCAAGCGCCTCCTTATTTCCTGCCAATCACACGCACCTTGGGCCCAGAGCGACGCGAGATACGTCCAACAAACTGTGATGGAGGAAGTAGAAATCTTTGAAGGTTTTCGAAACCATTTTTTACTCATTTTCTGGTTTACCTTTTATTTATTTATTTTAGATTATTTCATTTTTTCCTATGTTCCTTTCCTTTTTTATTTTCTTCTCTTTTTTTCTAACTTCATTAATTAAAAAATGTGAAAAATCTCGAAAAAATATTCAAAATTATAATTTTTTTGCTTTTTAAAAATGTTCATAATTTAAAATTCTCTTCATGCTTTTAAAAATTGTTCACGAATTTAAATTTTGTCCAGCGAACGAGATTTGAAAATGTCCTGGAAAATTTCATGAATTTGAAAATTGTTTGATTATTTCAAAAAAAAATTAGTGAAGAATGTTTGTGAATCTGGAAGTTGTTCAGAGACCGAGATTTTAAAAATGTCCAATGGAAAATGTTCATGAATTTGAAAAAAAATAGAGAGTGAGTGGTTTTCAACTCATGCAGAACTTCATGAAGAATTACACATTCACAAGATTTGGAAATTGTTTAGTGAAAAGTGTTCATAGTTTTTTTCAAGTTCGTGTAAAACTTCATGAACTTGAAATTTGTACGATGAACAAGATTTGAAAATTGTCCAGTAAAAAATGTTCATGAATCTGAAAAGTGTTCGGGTTTTCATTTTCTTTCAAAATTTACAAAAAGGTCATGAATTTGAAATTTGAACGATATTTGAGAAATATTTGTGAATTTGAAAGAAACGCAAAATCCCTACATTTTTTTTGTTTGAGCAGTACAAACGAGCTAAAGGAAGCTCTAATAGTTGATCGCTGGTGCTAGGGCCTCCCTTTTTCCCGTTTGAGATGACAACAAATTATCATCATGCTAAATTCATTCAAGAATCTTGGCAATTAAAGGCTATGATATGTAGTAGTGAATCTTAGCAAGAATCTTTATCAATTAAAGGTTGAAGATCTTCTGTACTAGTCTTTTCAAAATGCAAAGGAATTACCAGATACTTTATAGGGAAAATCACCTACTACACACTAAAATATATCCGCAAAAGCATGTAATTCACTAGTATCCATGTTAATAGGCACCAAAGCAGTCTTGTGATAATTAATCCCCATTCCAGAAACTTATTCAAAAGAAGCCAAGATCCACTTAAGGCTAAGAGATATTCAATGACCATTCTCCGAGAAAGGAGGGTGTGTCTCCATATTGCAGGCACATGACACCCTCCACTAAATTAGGAGATAACCGCACTAATCAAACTTGCTTGAGAGCCTTTGACTAACATCCCAGAGAAGGCATCTACTATCAGGTTAAGCAAGAGAGGAGACAAAGGGCCACCCTGTCCTAATCCTTCACCAGTATAAGAAAAAAAAAGTCATTATCCTCCTTATTTGATAAGTTTAGCCGTGCATTGCACACATTGGGCACAATGCGTCGGTCTCCATCCATACCTTGGCGCGGAACTCCGAAATGCATAGACAGGCTGTGTGTGGAAATACGTCATAAAAACTGCTTTGTTAACGGTGTACATGGTGCATCCCATTATCATCATCATGCCATAACATTTGGTTTTTTTTCTTTTTTAGATGGAAAATAGCATTCGGTTTTTCGGTGCACAGGAAGATTCGGTTTCCCGTGTTACTCTTTTTTTAGCAAAGTTTGCTGTGTTACTGGGAGTGACCAAACAAAATTCAATCGGTTCGTTATTTTAACACACACGGGTTTTTGTTTTAGAACAGAAATCGTTATTTTAGCAGGTTAACCGAAGAAGCCGAATTCATCCCGGCCCAGATGTTGAGAGTACAAGGCATCCCGGCCCAATTAGAGCCGCCGCCTAGGTCACGCCCCCACCCCGACTCAGCCGCCGCAACCGCATCTTTTTCCCCATCCTCACCCCGACTCCCGACGGCCGACGGGCCATCATCCCGATCTCCACCCCCATGGCGATGAGGGCGCCGGTCGACGACGCCATGCGCGCGGTCTTCATGCGCCTGCCGGCGGACGACCCCAGGAGCCTCGCCCGCGCCGCCGCCGTCTGCAGGAGCTGGCGCGGCATCCTCACCGGCCCTGGATTCGCCGACGGCTACCGCGCGCTCCACGGCGGGCCACCCATGCTCGGCTTCCTCCACAACGAGTACCGCAGTGACAACCGCTTCGTCCCCACTTCGACCTTCCGCCGGCGGGCGTCCCAGGACAGCCCAGACTGCCAGGTCCTCGACTCCCGGCACGGCCTCGTCCTCCTCTACGCCCCTGCATACGACCCCCCTTTTGAGGCCCGCGACCTCGTCACCGGCGACTGGTGGGACATCGACGACGACCCCAAGTGCCGCGACATCATGCACTGGCCGGGCGACGGCCCCGACGACTTCTTCAGCGGGACCGGGATACGCTGTAATGCCACGGTGCTCTGCGCCAAAGATCGATGTGGCCATCTCGACTGCCATGGCGGCGGTCCTTTCCTCGTGGCCTTGGTGGGCTCTGTGGAGGAAGGAGGCATTGCCCTCGCCACTGTCTACTCGTCGGAGACTTGTCAGTGGAGCGACAAGATCTCTGTTCGGAGCCCGGGTTTGCGCACTGACGACGGAGGGCACACTGCTGTGGTGGGAGATAAGGTCTATGTCCCCAGTTATGAGTGTGACAGTCTCGTGGAGTTCAACATTCGTGAGCAACAACTATCTGTGATCAATGTGCCAGAGAACCTGGGCCAGGGATTCCTTTACCTCATCGGTGTGGAGGACGGCATGCTGCTGTTTGCATCCGTGCTCAAGCCTAGACTCTATCTATTGTCAATGGAGGCTGGTCCTAGAGGAGCTGCGGCATGGGCACGACGCAGGGTCGTCGAGCTCGAGCCATTGCTCCCTCCCCGTGCCCTCTTGGACATGTCGGAGTCGAACATCTGGGCGGTTGGTTTTGCGGAAGGGGTTAGCGTCATCTTCCTCAGAACACCGGCTGGGTGTTACGCAATTGACCTTAATTCAGGCCGAGCCAACAAGGTGGGTGAATTTAGCATTGAAAAGGTCATGCCCTACGCGAGGTTCTGCACTGGAGGTACATACAGACTAGTCAACAAGGTGCATGATGAACAGGGCATTGAAAAGGTCATCACCCCCATGGCGATGCCGCTGAGTCCGCCGCCGCTGGTTGACGACGCCATGCGCGCGGTCTTCATGCGCCTCCCGGCGGACGACCCCAGGAGCCTCATCCGCGCCGCCGCCGTCTGCAGGGGCTGGCGCGCCATCCTCTCCGACCCCTGCTTCGCCCGCGGCTACCGCGCTCTCCACGGGGCGCCGCCCATGCTGGGCTTCCTCCACAACGAATACCGCAGGGGCAACCGCTTTGTCTCCACCTCGACCTTCCGCCGGCCGGCATCCCATGACCACCGGGACTGCCACGTTCTTGATTCCCGGCATGGCCTCGCCCTCCTCTACGCCCCTGGGTACCATGCCCCCTTCGATGTTTGCGACCTCGTCACCGACAACTGGCGGGAGATCGACGACGACCCCAAGTGCCACGACATCATGCACTGGCCGGGCGACGACCCCGACGACTATTACAATGGCAGCATACACTGTAATGCCACGGTGTTCTGCGCCATAGACCGATGTGACCACCTCGACTGCCATGGTGGCCCTTTCCTCGTGGCCCTGGTGGGCTCTGCAGATGAAGGAAGCATTACCCTCGCCACTGTCTACTCATCGGAGACTCGTCAGTGGAGCGACATGATCTCCGTTCAGACCCCGGGTCTTCAAATCGATACCGGGGGGCGCACTGCTGTGGTGGGAAATAATAAGGTATATGTCCCCAATTATGAGGGTGACAGCGTCGTGGAGTACAACATTCGTGAGCAACAACTGTCTGTGATCAAGGCGCCAGAGATCCTGGACCAGGGATACCTTGACCTCCTGGGTGTGGAGGATGGCATGTTGCTGTTTGCGTCAGTGCGCAAGCCTAGACTCTATCTATGGTCAATGGAGGCTGGTCCTGGAGGAGCTGCGGCATGGACACGACGCAGGGTCGTCGAGCTCGAGCCGTTGCTCCCTCCTCGTGCCCTCTTGGACATGTCGAGCTCGGATGTGTGGACGGTTGGTTTTGCTGAAGGAGTTAGGGTAATCTTCCTCAGAACTCCGGCTGGGTTGTATGCAGTTGAGCTTAATTCAGGCCGAGCCAACAAGATGGGTGAATTTAGCATTGAAAAGGTCATGCCCTACACGAGGTTCTGCATTGGAGGTACATACAGACTATCTCGTACTGTTTTTTCAAACACGTGCACCAAGATATGAATGCTAAACATGCCATTGACTAGAATTTCAGTGTTTTTGCTTGTGGCTTACATTGTTGAGTAGTTTAAGTTCAAGAGTGCCCAAATACGTTGATGAATATGTTGCTTTATTCCTCTCATTTTCTGCTTAGGTAGATAGATATTTGTATTCAGGTCTGCTCGCCTTCTCTCGTTTTCTGTCTCTAGATATGTAGTACTGCTACATTATTCTGATGTTGAGTCATGCCGCAAAGTCGGCTTATTGTAGGCAACCACTAGTAGTCTGATTTTTCCTGTCATGCCGTCTTTGATGTTGATACAAGCCAGAGGAAAGAAAGAGTAGTTGGTGCTGATTAAGTAGGCAGCTGACCTGAAAACTCAATGGTGAATGTGTAGTAGGGGCTATATCCTGTATGTTTTGTTTGGATGCTCTAGTATGTATGTTTTTTCGCTGGTTATGCTCAAGAGTTGGTTAACCTAGTCAAAGCTTTGCTAATCAGACACTGAGCAGTTTTCGTTGTTGTGTACCTCCAACGCGGATGCATTCCATCTATATATAGTTTGGTGGATATGGACAGCTAAAGATGAAATGATTTTGAGGGGGCAAAGTGCTCCTTTCCCTATTTTGTTCGTCATGTTATCTGATCAATTCTTTGTTACGGTGCAGCATGGGGCCGGTTGCCGGCCTCCGATGAAGCCCCACACGCAGTTGCTGGTGGTACGATGATGTAACCAAATGGCGTCAAGAAAGATGGATCTCTCTACTTTTGCCTCCCAGAAAGACTTTGAAGATGAGCTGCTGCTGCTGGCTGCGTTGGATGGTTTGGTTAGGGTTATTTACAAGAACAAGAGCTCTTTGTATCTGCTACCTCTGTCTTTGTGTCTTCGTGTCGGGGGTCATCCTCCTTTTCGGAAAAAAAAACCTTCTGTCTTCGTGTTTTAGGAGTATGTCATGCTATGAAATTCAAATTTCAAATACAGCCCATGTCTTGACAAAGACAAGCTTGGTTTCGACCAGTGGTATTAATGTGGCTGGATTTACAGCTTATTATGATGAGTAAGGTGCTACTCAAAACTGGATTGCCTTGTTTTCACTTGAGTTATGGATCGTGCTTAGATTTCAAAACATTGTGAATGGCGCACACATGCTATTCATTTTAAAGAAGCTCGTCTTCTTGCAAGCGATGTCATGGCAAGCATCTCAATATCAGGAGCAGATGCATTCAGTGAAGTTTGTTGAATCTTTGTTTTGCATATTTACACGCATGCGTGTGTACGATAAGGATACACTGGAATTCATGTATTTGTTCTCGGTTTGTATCATTTTTATCTTAGGGTAATTTCTATCAAGTACTACTAGTCCGACATCAAATTCTGAATAAATAAATTTACAGAGCTCCATCTTTCATCGAACTTATACGATACTTTGAAGATTAACAGTAGCAAGAAACTGCTAATAGTGCAAGAAAGCAGAGTAATAACCAGTGACAACAACAACACATCAACATCACAGCATTGCATTGCACCATATGGGGTGCTTCTTTCAGACCCCAGACTTGGTTCCAGGCTCTGGTGCCTCAAACTCACCAGTATAGTGTGGATCCCTTAACCTTCACCGAAGGCGCACCGGAGTCGTCGTTTTTTCCTCAACATTGTATTCCTGTTCCATGTCCATTCCATACATGACCATTAAACACCATCATTGTAAGATCTCCATAAACCGCCTGTTGCAGCTGTTCAGATGGCATAAAATGCCATACCTTGTTGTCCTAAGCCTAGAAGTAATCAAATGATTGAACCCTACTCTTCTTCAGAAAATAGATCATGGCCTACACCATCTAGCTTACTGAGGAACCCAGAATCCAAACCAATTTACTAGTGACAAAAAAAAACATGAGTGGTTGTACCTGATGAAGCACCTGAATGGCGAAAATCTTCCGGTACTTTGGCAGTGGCTCTCTTTCCTCAAGGTTGGGCAATCAGCATTTTCCCAACCTCCGCAGTTACTTTTTTCTAGCAAAAACAAAAGAAGCACAATTAGTCCATCCGTAGAAAGAGCATATCAACGCTGATTTTCGTATCAGATGATAACCCAATACACCCATTTATATTGGTCAAACATCATTCTAAACATAGGTGAGGGTATTATACAAGGTAAAATTGGAAAGCAAAGAAGATGTAAAGCCAAAGAGGAAGTGCACAAATTATGTGGATACGGTATCATCGCACACTCACATTCTTAATCGCCATTCATCTTAGAAACTAAACATATTTGTTGTTGGATGGTAGAATGACATTATAAATAGTGACAAATGGAGCACATTTTGCTGCCTCTGATTATGCTACTAAAACAAGACAATAATTGAACCAATTTTTAAGTAACAACATTTATCACAAAGGCAGAAGGGTATAATTGGCAAAGGAAACTTGCATCAAACTCAGTTCTAGACTTCTACTGCCCCATTTCACTAGGCAACTGCAGCCTCATTGAACTACATTACAGAGAAGTAAATTGCTAGGACCATGACGCTTAACTACAGAAGAGGAGCTACAGCCGTATCGATATCTTTATGTGCAGAAATACAGAAGAAGTTACAAAGAATGTTGCTGAAGAAGATTCTGAAGATAATGATAGCACCCTTTAGATTCAAGACCGGGCCAAACTGTGAACTGATGACATATTTTAGAACGGCAATTTAACCTCTGATGCGTGGTAACCAGAAGGCAAAGGTGGTGACATTTCAGATGAGGAAGATCACTTAGTAAAATGCTTAACTATTGTGATTAAAAATTTGAGCAGTCTCTGTTGGAATTGATCTCAGGTTGTTATAGACCGAGATAAAAAGGGGAGTCCAATCCCACGTTGGTGCTTTGATCGGGGGCACCCAAACCCAACGTTTGGTTTCGGTCCCCAGGCCATCAGCCCCTCATATAAAGGAAAGAGGTCACGTACCTGTTCTGATAAGAGAAAACAAAACGGGTTAAACCCCTCAATGCTAACAACCGATCCTAAAAAGAGGGAGCTGATGGTCTGGAAGGCCGTTTTCCACCGCTGGCCGCCGCCAGGCTGTGCCGGCGGCTTCCTTCTGCCACCCGCAAGGCTCCTGGCAGCGCTGCTGCTGCCAACTACGTCACCCTGCTCCTGCCATACTTCCCCGACGATCTCCCTGCTGCTGGCTACGTTCACGCTTTCGGCCATGGGCTATTCACCCGGTGTTGTTCCGCTTCGCCAACTATTCCCGTGTGCTACATCGAGTAGGGCCTGCATCAAGAGTATGGGATTTCGTCAAGCACCTGTAAGTTTTCACGCTACCGCACATGTATTGGTGTTCTAATCAAGAGATCCAGATCCAATTTATGTTAACCTAAAGCTTTATTTATAACATTGGTATCATGAGCACGAATGATCTTTGTTTAGAACCCTGTGGTAAGATCAAATTATGCATGTTTAAGATTAATGGTTGATGCTTAAACGTATAAGTTGATAATCTACATTTAAGGTTAATTGTTTCGGTTCAGATACTAATTGCTATGGGCTAGTGCTAATTCTACAATGATGATGTTTAACCTACCCAGATTAGACTAATTGAGCCATGCTTCCGCATTACGTTAGTGTTTTAATTAGTACTCTTAGCCCTGGTAAAGCAATTAGAAGGAGGGGAATTGAATGTTTGAAAAAAAAAATTCAGTCCCTGGAACCCGAAATTTCCCCAAATCGGAGCCCAAAATGACGAAATTGAAAGAACAGAGAGCATTTGGGCTCACCTAATGACGCCGCGCGGTGATCCCGACGCCGGCGACGCCGCCGTCTCTCGGGACGACGCGCGGGAAGGATGCGGCCGCCGCTGCTACGCTCAAGGACGTGTGCGTCGCTTGGCCTCCGCGCCTAGCACGTCTCTGTCGCCACAAAAGCCTGCATCGGTAGCCGCCGGCGAGATACCGCGCCGAATACGCCACCGCCTCATGCGCGTCACCGACAGCAACTTTCGACGGAGGAGCACGCCGGACTTGGCCCAAAGCGTAGCAGCGGCCTGTTGACTTTCTGGCCCAGCAGATGAAAACTTCAATATGGAACATTGTTTTCTGCGGGCTAACTTAACCTGGGCAAGAGCCCACTGCCAGATTTGGCTCATTTGTGCAACCCAGGCCCGTTTATGCTCCGCGTTGTTCTCAGCCGTCCGATTGGATCGACAGACCAGATCGAGCCTCGGCGGAACAAAACTGCGGCCCGGTGCGAACCCTAGCCTCATTTCTCCCCATCTCCCCGTTTTCTACGCTCACGCAGAGAGGGAGGCGACTTCGGCGGCGCTAGATGCTCGCCGGCCATGGCGGCGCGGTGGCTATATTATGAAAATGTGTATCTTTTATGCACTGTTCATATTAGAAACAGATCCCGAATTTATATGTGAAAATTAAAATGGTCATTAAGTTTTCTAATGGGCTGTCATGGGTTATATTGGACAAAATCATGTTATAGGCATTTTCAGTCTATTCGGTGCTTTTCCTGATATTATGGTTGTTTTCAAAATGTTTTGCACTGTTGTAAATTGACAATAGCCATAAAATTATGTTGTAAATTATGCTTAAGTCATTCTATGTAATTAATGTTTATTTGTGTAAATAATGTTTATGTCCGTTTTATGGAAATCATTTAATGATGATGAAATTTTATTAATAGAAAGCCGTGGGTTCTTATGGGTGGAAATATATTCTTTAGGCATATTGTGCAGTTTTAGTGCATTTGTTAAGTTTCTAATAATGTGTATGCACTAAAAGTTTTTGGAATTTCCTATAATTGTGTTGAAATTATGTATTTAAATTTTCTGAATAAAATGGAACCAACGGGAAATTTTATTTGGAAAATTTAATTTGACACTAATGTCGCTGTTTTTTTTAATGGCACCTTTTAATGATGATATCATTTCTAGTATATTTTCAATGGTGAAATTAATGTTATAAACGGATATTAATATTGAGCACTATGAATCGCCCGTTGAATTTTCTGAATATTTTATTTGGAAAATTTGATTGAGTGTGATTTTAATGTTGATGCCATACTTATGAGATTTCTTAAAGATGTGATCATTTCTGATGGGCTCAGGCCACCTCAAGGAAAATGATGATGGACGCGTGGTTTGGTTTTCCGCACCTCTATGTGTCATAATAATGTTGGGGCAATATGCCTATTAGAAAAAAAAAACTAAAGTTGTAGGTTGGTGCATTTTATGACATTTTTATTATGATGTGCACCACTCAAATATTCATAATGGTCCAAAATGATGTTAATGGATTATGATCAATTCTCTTAACGAAGAAACTTTGTTTAAGTTTTTTTTCCCACATGGTCATTTATTTGACAATTATTAATTTGCCCAATATTATTATTTGGCGAATCTTGATAATTTTGATATCCAAATTTTATAATTTTGGAAATTCTTATGATGATTTATATTTATGACATTTTCACTCCGAATGTCCTCTTTAATGATTACTTGGTGGCAGTGACATTTATATTATAGATGTTAATTCTATTGTCATATTTATTGTATGTCACTGAGAATTTTAATGATCATTATGACAGTAAGGTTTAATGTTATTATCAGTGTCAATCAAGTGTGAAAATTGTAAACAAGATGTTTACAACATGTTGTGAATCCTTCTGTCCCATGAGACATTGGAGTGGACTGTATTGTTGCCTTATGTTAATGAATGTTATTAAAATTCCTCATGTCATTGTTGGTCACTATGTGACTCTATGTTTTCCTAGTCAAAATGGAACCAACGAGAAGTTTTGATTAGATATTTAATGAGCAAATGTTTATTATGGCATATGATGATATTCTGACCAAAGTTGATTACTTTTCATGTGTCATATATAAACAAGTAAAGTTATTTTCTGTTTTTCTGCCCAACGGTGATACAGATTGAAATAAAAATTAAGCATGTTTTTATTCATGGCATTGCATGGTTAGTTCATGCTTGATTTTTTTTGTTACAATGATTATAAAGTTGTCTCCTCTTTTCCAGCAATAATAATGATGTCAAACTTTTGTTTGGCATAGAAGAACCTTATGTAAATAATTTGCCCTCATGGAGAGTGGAGATCATTATCTCATGTAAGGAATCTCCCAATGTTTTTCTGCCACTAAGGTTAAAGGATGTTAATCATGATGATAGGGCAGGCATTGGGAGAGGATGCATGTCCCATCATGCACATTACTAATGCAAAGGAGATTAAAGTCAAAACTATTGGATTTATTCCACTAGCTTTTGGAGATGACTTGATTCTTCATCTTATTGATGATGTTTTGTTCATGCTCCTAGTTATTGGACAACCTTAATTTCGTCTCTCGAATAGATGACGTGATTTTATATGTTATTAAGTCAACTCAAATTATGTAATGTTAGTCCCACCTTATGGTGAGACGAGTTATGTTTTCACTAAATGAATCTTTTGTAAAGATTATATGCTATGTTACCATTAAAGATGTAAGAGAAGTGTGATTAATGAGACCTCATCGAAATTGTGGTTTTAGACCACATTTCGAGGGGGAGAATGGAAGTCTCATTTAATATGAGATATCGCGTTCACTTCTCCTACTTAGATCATAGCATGTACAATTAAGCAAAATATGTATCTCAATTCTCTAACTAAGATGGAACCAACGAGAAGTCTTGGTTGGAGAATGTATGAAAAGCACATTCTAACGTTGGTCCTCTAATTAAGATGCAACAAGTCTTATTTAGAAGAATGAATGAAAAATGACTCCTTTATAGTGTTAGTATGTACTTAGTCCCTTATGAGCATTACGAAGCACACATGAATGCCAAAGTGGCAAGCTTGCTAGTCTAATGACCATCATGATGTAACATGTCGATTATATATGACCAACGTTGTTTATAATCATATGTGGCACTTCGCTCAAGTGGCAAGTTTGTCAGTATCATGTGGCTTGTGGTTATATTTGTGACTAGCGCCGTTTATAATCATTTGTCACAGTTCATTAAGTTCTTTTCCATCTTCAGCCCAACGGTGTTGTGGTTTAGAGCTGAGATGATTGTTATCAAGTTTTTTTGGATATATTTTCTGTCTTCTAGATAAAGTGATCATCAGGGAACCTGGAGCGTATGAACATTAATCTTAAGGATAACTTCATTAGATCTTTGTTCATATGCATTAGGTAAATTGAGGGGAATATATTTTTCTCTAAATGCAACACTTATTTTTGAGACTCAACAATTTCCTTATGATCGATAATGTGTGTGAATGATCATCTTAGTGGCTTGTTGCCATATAGGATGAAGATTATGAGCTCTAATGGATTATGGAACTCCATAGAATTTCCTCAGTGAGTTGTTGTGACGTTTGTGTTATTACTATGACATGCTCTTGTGTTGACTTAGTTGATAATGTATGTATCAACTGTATGGTTTTGTCATGAGTGAAGTTGACATAAGGCATGTTATCTAAAGAAATACAGTTATGAGATAATACAAACGTTGGGACACTCATCCTATAAGACGAGGGGGAGTAAGATCACTACCTCGTGGAGATAGAATATTTTGGCGAGCCAAGTAATTTCTATCTTCTATTTGTAACATGAAGGATCTTGGTGATGCCTCATACTTTGCTTGTATTGAGTTTCGCCAAGATATAGGTCCAAAAGGAGTATAAGTTTTATTATGATGACATATGTTGATAGAGTATGGAAGAAAATATTACATGGTAGTACTCTATTGCACCTGCTACTAAAGTCAAGGGCAATAAAGGTGGACATTTTAGTGTCCAAGGAACCATTATGAACTGATCAGGTAATGTTAGTTCCTTATGCTTCAGCTGTCAGAAGCAATGTAAGTATTCAAATATGAACTTGCCCTATTTATGATCGGGATAATTGGCAAATATACAAGTCCAGAAATGGACCGCTGGAAAAGCCTCCAAAAGTCTTGTAAATATGCAAGACAATAAGTTTACATGCTCACTAATAAGAAGTGTGGTAACCTTGATATCAGAGGTTATTTATACTTTTTTTTTGCAAGGTGTGTGGATATTAAGTTTCCACGTCATGTTACATCTTCACCCTTGCATATGGAGCTATATCGTGGAAAAGCTCCAATATGATTTGAATGGCATCAGTATGATGCAATTAATTATGTGGCATGTTAAGAGGCTACTGGGCAGGTTGTATGTCGAAAGAATTTTATTCCCTGAGTTAAGAGTGGTAGACAGCATCTCTAAGCCACTTACTGCGATTATGAGCACGCAGTTCTCTATGCGAGTAACAACAAGTCAATTGTTATTGCCAAAACCATTGACATAATGTCTCTGTTGTGAAAGATAGAGTCTAGGATCAAACCTATGATGTTTGATTTATAAATTTTTGCGGTACCGCTTACTAAAGGCTTACCACCCATTTTATGATTATATGTTGCCGGCATGGGTTCATAAAGCCTTTTGATCCTTGATATTAGGACTATCATATAAACCAACTCCCATAAAGTATTATGTTTCCATTTCGAGATAGAATGATGTACTATGGGTACTGAGGTTCAGTGACATCTCATTGGTCATTGTAACACACTACTTTGGTATATTATTTCTATTAAGAGTGGGCTTATGATGTTTGTTAACCTTACGATCAAGGGGGAGAATGTTGGAATTGATCTCAGGTTGTTATAGACCGAGATAAAAAGGGGAGTCCAATCCCACGTTGGTGCTTTGATCGGGGGCACCCAAACCCAACGTTTGGTTTCGGTCCCCAGGCCATCAGCCCCTCATATAAAGGAAAGAGGTCACGTACCTGTTCTGATAAGAGAAAACAAAACGGGTTAAACCCCTCAATGCTAACAACCGATCCTAAAAAGAGGGAGCTGATGGTCTGGAAGGCCGTTTTCCACCGCTGGCCGCCGCCAGGCTGTGCCGGCGGCTTCCTTCTGCCACCCGCAAGGCTCCTGGCAGCGCTGCTGCTGCCAACTACGTCGCCCTGCTCCTGCCATACTTCCCCGACGATCTCCCTGTTGCTGGCTACGTTCACGCTTTCGGCCATGGGCTATTCACCCGGTGCTGTTCCGCTTCGCCAACTATTCCCGTGTGCTGCATCGAGTAGGGCCTGCATCAAGAGTATGGGATTTCGTCAAGCACCTGTAAGTTTTCACGCTACCGCACATGTATTGGTGTTCTAATCAAGAGATCCAGATCCAATTTATGTTAACCTAAAGCTTTATTTATAACAGTCTCAACAAAGAATTGGTAATTGATCAAAGAAATTGGCTTTTATCAGCATATTCTCTGTACCCAACAACTACACAGAATCAAGTTGTATTGGTTCAGGAGTGGAGGGGCTTCTTCTGGCTATTAAAACAAGTTAAAAGGAACTACAGAGATGATTTGCAACAGAAGTAGGCCATTAACAAAGTTTCTAGTAATCTGTAAACAAGTACTACCAATATTTTTTTTGTGAGGGCGACTTTGTTTACGGTCAAGAGCACACTTTACCTCTCCCTCAAACCAATTCTATCTCAACAGAGTTCCAATTTGGTTCTGTTCCACAGATTGCTTTCCTCTTTCGATCTATAGGCTGAACAGCAGATCGTTGGTCCGATCGACCATTCTCGTAAATTAATGATGCATCTTTTCAAGAAAAACATCTGGGAGTTATATGATATCTCTGAGAGTTAAGATTTTATCTGGTACAGCAAATAAAAGTTCACACCATTGGAAAGGCGCCAAAAGTGTTGCATTTCTGCAGTGATCTAGCAGGATCCATGTTGAAACAATTAGGTTCTCATTTTGAGGATGACATGTGTGCTCTTCTTACGGTAGAGCAGAGAGATCATCATGTTGGCATATCAATAAAGATTTTGAATCTGTTAAAATCAGATCTGAACTTACTTCTCTAGAAACTGCCAATGTAAAAAGAATGTATCCTTGTATGAGAAGATTTCCCCATTTTTTTCTTTCTATTCTTCACTTTTTTATTTTAGAAATCTTGACAAATTTCGAAAAACTTCAAAGTCTTCAGAATTTGTTTGAAATTACAAAATTTATTCACCTTTTCAGAAAAAAATTGAATTTCAAATTTGTTCACACTTTTAAAAAAATGTTTGGGAATTAAAAAATTATCCTGTGAACGAGTTTTGAAAAATATTCGGTGAAAAAATTCAAGAATTTAAAACCCCTACAATATTTTGTCTGAGCGATACAGACGCGCTAGATTAGTCCATGGACTGGCTAGATTAGCAAAGTTCTTTGATTCTGGTGTTTGGATGAATGAAGCTCCTGTTTCGATCACCCATCTTCTTATAAACACGCAACACTTATTATAAATGAATAAAGAGGAGGTTTTTTAGTTTAAAAACGCACAGATTTTTTTGAGGTGTAAAAAAACACAGGTTAACCTTTTTTATTTTGAGTGCTTAACACAGTTTGTTTTAGGCAAGAGTGCTTAAGACAGGTTAACCTTTTTTTAGACAAGCTTAAGACAGGTTAACCGAAGAAGCCGAATTCATCCCGGCCCAGACGTTCTGTGCAAAGCCAGCCCGGCCCAATTAGAGACGCCTTGACGACTAGAACTAAGGTCACCCCGACTCGGCCGCCGCCACGACTCCACCCCCATCCCTGACCCCGCCGGCCGACGGGCAATCCTCGCGACCTCCACGCCCCCTGCTCGGCGCCCGCCATCCGCATGTCGATGGCGCCGAGTCCGCCGGCGCTGGTCGACGACGCCATGCGCGAGGTCTTCACGCGCCTGCCGGCGGACGACCCCAGGAGCCTCGTCCGCGCCGCCGCCGTCTGCAGGAGCTGGCGCGGCATCCTCTCCGACCCCGGCTTCGCCCGCGGCTACCGCGCGTTCCACGGGGCGGCGCCCATGCTGGGCTTCCTCCACAACGCGTACCGCAACGGCAACCGCTTCGTCCCCACCTCGACCTTCCGGCGGCGGGCGTCCCAGGACCGCCCAGACTGCCAGGTCCTCGACTCCCGGCACGGCCTCGTCCTCCTCTACGCCGCCGCGTACCTAGTCCCCTTTGATGTCTGCGACCTCGTCGCCAACAAGTGGTGGGAGATCGAGGCCGTCCCCAAGTGCCGCGACACCATGCACTGGCAGGACATCTACGATGGCGTACTGCACTGCAATGCCACGGTGCTCTGCGCCAGAGACCGGTGCGACCACCTCGACTGCCATGGCGGCGGCCCTTTCCTCGTGGCCTTGGTGGGCTCCGCGGAGGAAGGAGGCATCGCCCTCGCCACCGCCTACTCGTCGGAGACTCGTGAGTGGAGCGACAAGATCTCCGTTCGGAGCCCGGGCTTGCAGATCGACGACGGAGGGCACACCTCTGTGGTGGGAAACAAGGTCTACGTCCCCAGCTACGAGTGTGACAGTGTCGTGGAGTACAACATTCGTGAGCAACGACTGTCTGTGATCAATGTGCCAGAGAGCCTGGATGAGGCGCACCTTGACCTCATAGGCGCGGAGGACGGCATGCTGCTGTTCGCGTCCGTGCTCAAGCCCAGACTCTATCTATGGTCCATGGAGGCTGGTCCTAGGGGAGCTGCGGGATGGGCGCGACGCAGGGTCGTCGAGGTCGAGCTCGAGCCGTTGCTCCCTCCCCGTGCCCTCTTGGACATGTCGGACTCGGACGTGTGGGCGGTTGGTTTCGCGGAAGGGGTTAGCGTCATCTTCCTCGAAACACCGGCTGGCTTAATTCAGGCCGAGCAAACAAGGTGGGTGAATGGAGCATTGAGAAGGTCATGCCCTACACCAGCTTCTGCACTCGAGGTACAAACTAGCCTCATACTGTTTTTTTCAAACACATTCGTCAAGTTATGGACTCTAAACACGCCATCGGTCATATCATCTGATCAAGCCTTTGTCTGTTACGGTGCAGCATTCCGTCGGGTGCTGGCCTCTGACGAAGCCTCACGCGCGCTTGTCGGTGGCGGTACGACGGCGTGACCAAGTGGCGTCGAGATGATGGATCTGTCTACTTTTTTCCTCCCAGGAAGACTTTGAAGATGAGCTCCGGTGGGTGTCTTCTGCTGCCGGCTGTGTTGGGCAGTTTGGTTATCTCTCTGGTGTTGCCTGAACTCAAGTTAGTTTTGCTTAGTTGTTGTGCGTAGTTTGAGTGTGTGTGTGACCCAGCAGAGCAGGACATCTATGGTTCTACCTTGCAAGTTGACACAGACTTGGTTTCAATAGCATTATTATTAATGTAATTTTGTTTTGGGATTCAGCATTTCAATAATAAGGATGCAATGCAATTCATGTATGTATCCTCGGTTTCTATCATTTCTAGTAGCACCAAACACATAAACTGAAGTGCTCCTCGCCGACAATCAAATTCTGAATACATAAATTTACAGAGCCCCATCTTCCATTGTAAATGTACATGCAACTTTGAAGACTGGTAGTAGCAAGAAACTGATAATAATACATGAAAGCAGCGTAACCAGTGACAACAACACATCAACACCACAACATTGCATTGCACCAGAAGCCAGAAGGATGCTCTTCCAGATTACAGACTTGGTTCCAGGCTCTGGTGCCTCAAACTCACTAGCAGTGTGGATCCCTTATTCTTCATCAAAGGTGCAGCAGAGTTGTCGTGTTTCTTTGCGACATTGTATCCCTGTTCCATGTACATACCATACATGGCAATTAAACACCATTATTGCAAGATCTCCGTAAACCGTCTGTCGCAGCTGCGCAGATAGTAGTATCAAATATACCATACCTTTTTGTACCAAGCCAGTAAGAAAAATCAAATGATGATCGGAGCCCCACTCTTGTTCCGGAAGGAAATCACAGCCAACACCAACTAGCTGGCTGAGGTACCCATAACCCAAACTAAGTAACTTGTGAGAACAAACATTAGTAATTGTACCTGGTGAAGCTCCCGAATGGCCAAGATCTTCCAGTACTTCGGCAGTGGTCTTCGTTCCTTAATATTAGGCAAGCAGCATTTTCACAACCCACGCAGTTACTTTTCTAGCAAAATCAAAAGAAGCCCAATCAGTCCATCTGATAGAAAGAGCATATCAACACTGACTTTCGTACAAGATGATAACCCAATGCACTCACTTATAGTATTGGCTAAAAATCATTCTAAGAAAAAAGTGAGGATATTATAAAAGGGAAAATTGGAAAGCAAAGAAGATGTAATGCCAAAGAGGAAGTACACAAATATGTGGATACGATGTATTGTCTCACACTCACATTCTTAATCACCGTTCATCTTAGAAACTATTCATCTTTGTTATCGGATGGTAGAATCGCATCATAAATAGTGAGAAATGGAGTCTTTGCTGTCTCTCATAATGCTACTAAAACAAGAGAATAATTGAACCAATTTTTAAATGATGACATTTATCACAAAGGCAGACGGGTGTAATTAGCAAAGGAAACTTGCATCAAATTCAGTTCTAGTGCGCTGTTTCACTAGGCAACTGTAACCTCATGACATACATTACAGAGAAGGAAACTACAAGACCATGAGGAGAGTTGTTTAACTACAAAAGAGAAGAAGTTACAGGCATGCCTGACGCATTTATGTGCAGAACTGCAGACGGAGTTAGAAATTATCATGTTTAAGCGTTGACGGATGAAACTAAGGGACTGAATTTAGCAGCTAGGATACTAGTTAAATTGGCTAAAAGTTTGTAGGCTTGTAGTCTGCAAAGAATGTTGCTGAAGAAGATTCTGAAGATCGTGATGGCACCCTTTACATTCAAGACCGGGCCAAACTGCCAACTGGTGATATTATAGTATAGCAGCAAACGTCAGACAGCAAAATTTAACCTCTGATGCGTGTAAACAGAAGAGAAAGGTGGTGATATTTCAGATGAGGAAGAATGCTTAGTAAATGCTTAACTTCTTGCGATTAAAATAAGAGCAGTTTCAACAAAGCATTAATACTTGATCAAGAAAATTGGATTTTATCAGCATATTCTCTGTACTAACAACTACAGAATCCAGTTGTGTTGGTCCAGATAGGGCATATGGTCCAACGTCAGAAGTGGAGGTGCTTATTCTGGCTATTAAAACAAGTTAAAAGGAACTACAGAGAAAATTTGCAGCAAAAGTAAGTCATTAACAAAGTTTCTATTTATCTGTGAACAAGTACTACCAACGTATTTTTGTGAGGGCAACTTAGTTTATGGCCAAGAACACACTTTACCTCTCCCTCAAACCAATTCTATCTCAACTGAGTTTCGATTTGAGTCTGTTCCAGATTGCTCTGCTTTTCCGATTCATAGACTGAAGGGCAGATCGTCGGTCCAAGTGACCATTCTCGTAAATTCATGATGCATCTTTTGAAGAACATCTGGGAGTTATAACTTTGCACCATTGGAAAGGCACCGCGAGGTGTTGTATTTCTGCAGTGATCTAGCAGGATTCATGTCAAAACAATCAGATTCTCATTTTGAGGATGACATGTGTGCTCTTCTTACAGTACAGCAGATAGATCATCATGGTGGCATATCAATAAAGATTCTGAATCAGTTGAAAGAAATTCTGGACTTGCTACTCTAGAAACTGTCAATGTAAAAAGAATGTATCCTTGTACAAGAGTGACCCATAGTATGTCGAGAGGTAGTCCCATCTGATCTTACGACCAGAGCTAGTGCCCTGTACCACTGATTCAAGCAATCTTGAGTGTTACACCTTCTGAGAGACTCTAATCTTGCTATCTCAATATTTGAAACTCCTTCTTTCACTAGAATTGGTTTTAATGCCTTGAAAGTTACATCGTTTGGTGGTGTGCTCGATGCCAACATCTTCTGAAATATTTTCACAGCCTCCTCCATTTTCCCACCAGATACGTACATCTGAATCACAGAATTATAACTTAATGCTTGAGTTAGAAGCCCTAAAGCTTGCATTTCCTTGGAGATCCTGTGAGCTTCATAGTAGCGAGCAACTTTCTTGTACAAGCACACCATCATCGCATATGAAAATTCATTTGCGCTTCCCGTAATCTTCAAATTCTCAAAAAGCTCACGTGCTTCGTTCACCATACAATGGTCACTGTAGAGGCCAATCATGCAGTTGGATGCATAAAGGTTGGTGTCAGTATCTAATGATTTCAGAAGCTTGTATGTTTTTTGAGCCTCTGCCAGATACCCTGCTCTTGTGTAGAGTTTGATCAAAGAATTATAGATCGAAGCACTCTCACATAAACCAGCCTTTGTCACTAAACCAAAATATGCTGCAGCTTGCTGGACATTTCCAACTTCAGCATATGTATCAATTAAGATAGAGTAAACATATGCATCCGCGTGGACCCCCAAAGTGACCATTTCTCTAAATAGGCATTCAACCATGTGCAAATTCCCATTCTTAGTAAAGCTGCTAATCACCACAGAATATGGAACACAGTCAATCGGCATAGCTGCTTGCATCTTTCTCAAGTAGTAGAGTGCTTTCTCTGGCAGTTTAGCAGTTGACAGGAGCTGAATGAGAGAACTGTAAGTCAAGTAATCAGGTAGCACGCCGTACCTCTCCATGCCAGCAGCTATCTCACAGGCCTCATCAAGCTTCTCTGCTAACCCATATGCTTTGATCATAACATTGCACACAGAAACGCTAAGCTTCTTCCTCTCCAGGCAACACACAAAGGCCTTTTCCGCGAGGTTTATGTACCCTTTCTTCCCAAATGCATCAATATTTGCAGAAAAGCACTCGGACTCCATCTGATTACAGAACCTCTCAAACCAACACCACGACTGCTCAAGCATCCCAGCATTTACATACATCCTGGTTAGAGCTGACTGCGTGTATTCATCGATCACCAGGCCACTCTCGTCCATTTCTTTAACAAGGGCTTCTGCTTTACTGACCATTCCCCTGGTACAGTACCCATACAATAGCGTGCGGCAGCTCACAACATCCGGCACCAAATTTTCGGCTTTCATCTTACAGAAGTAGTGCTCCGCGACATCAATTTCATTGCTTTCTCTGTACAGTGAGATGAGTGTATTGTAAGTCCTGGTGTCAGGAGGGCACTGAAACTCCTCCATCATCCTCACCAAAGAAGCCACCTGCTCCATCCTATGGTGTTTACCCCAGACATGAATCAGTGTGTTGAATGTAATAATGCTCGGCGCAACACCTTCCCTCAACATTTGGTTGAACATGTCTGACGCTTTCTCAAGCTGCCCAGACTTTCCATAAGTATCAATCAAGGTGTTGTAAGTGTACAAGCTATAGCAGAGATGTCCATCCGACCCTGTATCTGATTCAGAAGACCATCTTTGAAAGAAAATCTCTGCCTTGTCATACTCTCCAGCCTTCTTATGCGCATGAAGGACAGTGCTCATGGTGACCTCGTCAGGCACCAAGCCGCGCTTGCACATGTCCCCGAGCCACAGCAACGCCGCCGTCTCCCTGCCCCCTTTGCAGTACACATCGATCAGCGTACCGTACGTCGCGTTATCCGGCGCCACGCCGCAGGAATGCATCTGGCGCCACAGGCCCGCGACGAGGTCCCATCTCCTCGCGCGCCCGACCGCGCAGAGCACGACATTGTAGTGGATGACATTGACCTCGTGCCCCCTCTGCCCGCGGAACCAGTCTAAGATCTCGACCGCCCGCCGCCAGTCCTTCTGCTCCTTGAGGATGATGGTCCTCTCCCGGCTGCTCAGCGTGTCCCTCCACGGCCACAGCGCCTCCCCGACGTCCTGGACGCGCTCCAGCGCGTACAGCATCGCCGGGATGGACCCGCCGTAGCCGGCCAACCTGCCCCTACCCTTCCCCATTTGCGCGGCAGCACTCTGCCCGGTGGTGCCGGCGACGGTGGGTGGAACCACCACCGCATTGGGGCAAGCCTCGGCGGTTCTCGCCGGAGCCGCTGAGACCGCGTTGCTCTGGAGCGCGAGGCCTTTGTCCCTGCGGCTGGCGCCGGGCACCGAGGCCGCGAGGCTCGACTGCGGATTCAGCGGCGGCGGCGGCGCGGGAGCACGGTGGAGGAACCGGTCGCACGGGCTCAGCATCGCGCCCTGCAAAACAGCCGGGCGTGAGTTCCGCCGGTATTTGGGTCCAGAAATGGGAACAAAGCGGCGAGCTCATACCTCGAAAATCAATGGCCGGGGACTGCGGGCCGGGCGGGGGAGGCAGCGGGAGCGCGACGAGGGAAAGGGGGAAACGGCGGCGGCGGCGGCGGCGCGGGTGTTTCAGGCGTCGGCGGTGGGCGGTGGGCGGCGCCGAGGTGCGGCACGGCAGGCGGTGGCGGGCTAGAGGAGAGATTTTGGGGCGGCTTTGGGTTGGGTCAGCAGCAGGAGGAAGGAGATGAGTTTGGGGGGATGTGGATGTGGATGTCAAAATCACTATCTCTCACTCTACCTGACCGGAAGTTTGCTCTGATATTTCACCCTAAAATTTCGAAAGTTGCTTTCAAATTTTTGAAAACTCGTCACAAATTTTGTGAGAGGTGGTCTCGTTTCAGAATCTTTATCCTAATCTTTTGACAGTTTACTCTGTTTTTTTTAGAAAAATATGACAAAGACTCTAAAAAAACATGACAAACTTCATTAAAAGAGTGTCATGGGTTGGGTTGTGAAAGCGGGAGAGTGAGTGGGGCGGTCTTACATCATCACTTGTCACAGATCTTTATTTATTTAAGAATATTAGGCTACCACTTTTCTTGACCATTTTATTAAAAAAAGGTTTTATTATTTATGTCACTAGTTGTGTCCCACTACTCAATATTTTTATTAAAAGTTATAATTGATAAAAAAATCATCGTTTCATGAGATGCTTGCTCAAAAATGCCATTAGAAACCTAAAAAATTCCATCATTTTGTTAGGTGTTTGCTCAAAAATATCATTGGACAGTGTTACTATCAGGTCCAACCCATTGACTAGACCCGGTCATGGACAACCCGGCCCGCCGGCCCGAACCCGAAGCCCGACATTTGGGCCGGGCTCAGGCTCCATTTTTTGACCCGAAGCCCGACCCGAAAGCCCGAATAAAGCCTAAAATATGTATAAAAACATATTTTATTCAAAATATAGGTATAATAAATTAATATAATATTCCAAAAATGATTAATTTAATTAAAATATGTCACTGTTCATGTACTTCGGGCCGGGCCGGGCCAGGCTTGGGCTTGGGATTTTATCTTCGGGCTTTGTCAAGCCCGGCGCGAACCCGACCCGGCCCGACGTTTGCCCGGGTTTACCATTGACCATGTTACATGACCAAAATATCCCTAGACTTAAATATCATCTCTTCCTATCTCACAATGATAAGTGTGTAACCCACTTGTTAGGAGTAAACAAGTGAATAATTTTAAAGAAAAATATGAACGTTGTCGGGGATCGAGTGGGACACACATTATCATAATGAGATAGAAGGATAGTTGACATGTTGGTCCATGGGTTTTTTGGTCATATAGCATGGTAAAGGGGCTTTGAGCTGACAGTAATAGTTCAAATTTACTTATGCAGGAGCCGTCCATCGCATGGAACGCCGCACCCGTCCGCGGACCATCCCGAGGGGTGGGGGGAAGGGAGTCGGCCATCCAACCGTAGCCGCATACATTTTCAACTGAATTCCAACTAACCGGACAATTTCATCAAACTCGACGGAATTCATCAAAGTTCGGATGTAAAATAGCACAAAACATCTATAAATAACATGCAAATATGTCTAGTACAACAATAGTTCAAATTTAAGGAGATTTAATCGGATGTCCAACAAGTTTTTATGGATGGATCATGTTATCTCACACATACTGCCCCTAGAGCTTCATCCAACAATGTATGTGCATGTATGGTCTGTCCTCAGACCGGTAGTACATCACGGTAGCGCGTGCAGGCTACACGTGTAGAGTAACAATGAGTGAATAAATCAGTGAACAACAATGAGTGAGTGAATGAATCAATCGCGCCACAATACTTCATGACGGAGTTTTGGATGTGTACCATTGATACGCTAAGGACTTGACACCGTGTTCATGGATGATGTGCATGTCATAGGACGCGTTGTGCTTTCACGCACGAACCTTGCACGCGCTGACAACGAAGTTCGTAGGTACGGTCAACCACGCATCGCATAACAACTCATCCTCCTTCATTGAGTACCCCGCCATCCTTCCTACTCTAAAGAACGACACGAAGTTCGAAAATAAGCTGCCATTTTTTTTGAAAGACCCGTCTGATCACTGGCTTCATTGATTTAGCAGAAAGCAGTGGAAACATGTAGATCAAGTGGATGAAATTAGAAAAGTACAGTTAGGTCTCCTCTCTTGCGGCTATTTTTCACTAATTGTGTCCCCGAAAGGGGGCTCTATGCATTTGGCTCCGGCCAATCTCCATTACTCGATATTGGTCCTGATCGCAGCGACGACATCTTCAACCCGAGGCGTTTTTGCCCGAAAAACGCAGTGGTTTCTTTCCCTCCATAATTCCCAGGCGATCATGATGATCAGAGCTCTGACTCCGTGCCTGTTTGCAGTAGCAGTCTTGCTGATGAGGAGTTGGCAAGTCTGTGTCGAGCTGAGCCGAGACCTCACTTCTGGTGCGAGCGTAGAGCAACCCGACCATCTGGCGCATTTCCCCTAGACCTGTTGCAGCCCCAAATCAGATGAGTAGATGTCTCCAAGTTTCTGGTGCACAGGGGGCAGAAATAGCCATTGGGCCAGCCTCTTCTCTGCAATCTGTCATTGCACCAAAGGCGATCCCTGACTAGGAGCCACATGAACATTTTGAGCTTGTTGGGAGCCCAAACCTTCCAAATGGAGCTGTTGAAGTTTGTGTTGGGGGGTTGCTGACATTGCATCTGGTAAGCGGATTTGGCAGTGTATGTACCGTCACGAGTGAGCTTCCAAGTGATTTCATCTTCTTGGTAAGGAGCCATGGCAATGCGTGCTGCGTCAATCAGCCGCCACATCTGCATAAACTGAGGTGTTATTGTGGCAGTATCTCCATGTTGCAAATCTAGTATCCACTGATCATTGGTGAGAGCCGTCCCAACCGACCTGTTTCTGCGACTCGCGTGGCTGAACATAGCAGGGAAGGTTATGGACAGTGGCTCATCGCCGATGCAGCAATCCTTCCAGAAGTTGGTCTTATTTCCATTGCCAACTTGAATCGATGTCGCTTTGCCGAACATAGCGCTTTCTTGATCGTCAGGAGTTGGGATCACGACAACCCATGGCTTATCCGACCGCGCCCATGCGAGCCACTGCCATCTTAATCTTAGCGCACAGTTGAATTTGTGCAGATCCAGTAGGCCAAGGCCTCCGTGATCGAGAGGGGAGCAAACCTTGTCCCAGGCGACCTTGCACTTTCCACCAGAGAGCTCATCGTCTTGTGCCCATAGGAATCGTCGTCGTGATTTGTCCATCTCCTTCAGAATTTTCTTTGGCATCTTCAGTGTTGTCATCGCAAAAGTTGGGAGGGAAGAGAGGACGCATCTAACGAGAACTCTTCTTCCAGCTATGTTGAGAAGCTTGCCCTTCCATCCGGCCAACCTTGCTTTCACCCTATCGATCAGAAATTGAAAATGCACCATTCTGAGGCGAGTTGGCGAGATTGGGAGGCCCAGGTAAGTTATTGGAAAACTGGCAACTTGTCCACCAAATCCCTGTAGCATTTCCGGCACATTCACTTCTTCATAACGAATTGCAACAACTGATGATTTTCTTTGATTCAGTTTCAGTCTAGTGGCTTGTCCGAAACTGTCCAGCAGATCAACCAGCTTGCCCACCTCCTGAGCTGATGGGTTTGCAAAGATGACCGCGTCATCGGTGTATAAGCTAACCCGCAAGCTTGGACCGCGGCCCGGCAGAGGTGCCAAAACCCCAAGATCCGACGCAGCTGCAAACAGATGGTGGAGCGGGTCAATTGCAAGGATGAAGAGCAGTGAGGAGAGGGGGTCGCCCTGTCTTAATCCTTGCATGTGCCAGAAGTGATCGCCCGGCTCCCCGTTTAGCAGCATCGAAGAAGAGGCCGACGAAAGCATTAACGCGATCCAATCTCGTCATCTCGGAGGAAAACCCAGCTTTTTCATAAGCTCCAGTACGTAAGCCCAGGAGATTGAATCGAAAGCTTTTGCAATATCCAATTTGAACAGAAGGGCCCTTTTTTCTGCCGGTGTAGCGCCCTGACATAGCCGTGCATGTATTGATAACTTTCATGCAAGCATTTTCCTTTCTGAAACGTCGTTTGTGCAGGGGAAATCAGGTCTTGCAGTCGAGACGCCAGCCTCATCGACAGAACTTTTGCAATCAGCTTAGCAATGGAATGTATGAGGCTGATTGGTCGGAAGTGGCCCATCTCTGTTGCTCCATCCTTCTTTGGCAGCAAGGCAATGAAGGCAGTATTCAGATCTGCAAAGTTGTCACCCGCTAGGTTGTAGAATTTTTGAAAAACCGCCATGATATCATGTTTGATAATGTGCCAACATGATCTGAAAAATTTGCGGGTGTAGCCATCGGGCCCAGGTGCTTTTTCAGTCGGAGAATAATAAGCTGCCATTTGACCAA
>NC_041388.1:551503460-551516568 GCF_002162155.2 Triticum dicoccoides | reverse complement strand
CGCGACCGTCCGACAATGCCTGGGCGGCAGCCGTAGAGTAAAGCAGCGGTGTCAGATGCAAACCAAGGGTTGTAGGGGCGGAGTGGAAGTGAATGGGATCGTAAGAGAGGATTTGAGTGGGCAGGGGGTGTCGGAGTCCTACGTGGAGGCGGTCCGTACTCCCGCAAAGCCCCCTAGTTTGCTTCTAATTTGCTGGGAAAAGGACGTCCGGATCTCTCCACAGACAGATATGATACCATGTTGGTTAGCAGAATGAGTCCGGAAACTCGGTTCGAACGGATGCAGGCGGTTTGAGGATCAGAGTTGGAGATGCCTTTAGTAGTTAAAATGGATGGAAGTGTCAGAACAGAAGCAAAATCCAGGCTTAATGTCAGATAAGAAAGAAAAAGTTTTGAATAGTACTTAGTACATCAAATAGGAAAACAAAATTGATGGCAGCCTTTAAGGAATTGTCTTGACGCGCAGAGAGGAGCTGCCACTGCCAGGTCGTGTGCACACCACACCACAGTCCACAGCCGCCGTCACAAACTCGCGCTTGGCTTCCCTGGAATGCTGCAGGAACGTGCGTACAGTACAGTAGAGGCAGCAGGCCGGACGTTGAAAAAAGGGACGAAGGCAGGTTGCTTGCTTGGGCGACGCGCCGACGACTCGCTACATATGCATCCGTGGCGTGGCGCTCTCTCAACCACGGACGGACCCGTTGCTCCATTTTGACGGCCATTCGCTATATATATTATCCGGGTCGCAGGGCACGCCATAGCCTCGCTACTTCAGGCGACGCCTCTGATCCGATCGGAGCAGTCCATGGACCTCCGGCTCCGGCAGCACACCATCCAGCTCGGTGCGACTCATGGCGCAGCGGCGACGCAGCCGGGCGACGGTGGCGCGATGAGCTCCGAGCTGTACCTCGCCGTGTGCGGGGGGAAGAAGGAGGAGGCCATGGCGCTGCTTCGCCAGCTGCACCACGGCGGCTCTGCTGCGGATGATCGGGCTGCTGGTAATGTTCACCAAACTTGTACTAGCTGCTGGGCTATCTCCGATCATTCGTGCGTTCACATATTTAGAGTATACTTTTTCTGTTCGCCGATCAAAGTCAAACCAATTCTGAATCACACCCAGGTTTGGTAGTACTAGAAATTCTGAATCGAACCAATTCTGTTCGCCGCTCAAAGTCAACTGCAGGCAAAACTCAGGCACACGCACTCGTTAGGTTCACATTTGAACACCACCGCAAATCGCAAATCTTGTTTTTTTTTTTCCTTTCGGTTCGACCAAATTGCTACGATTTCTAGATTCTATTTTCCCCGGGTTTCTACCAGAGTTTGAGAAAAATTGACTAAAGTTCAAGTTCTGTCTAAGTTTGTCTGAATTCATGTGTGGCCGATAATTTGCAAATAAAAATAAAAAATGCGTCATCGATACATTTTGGCCGATATCCGGATATCTTGGTGCCTAGTGATTTAACTGAGATTTCAGAATTCCATGTGGAATTTCATTCAAAACGGCGAATTGTTTCAGGCATACACCTGGTGAGCGCAAAGAGGAACAATGTTCTTCACTTAGCCGCGGAGCACGGGCGCGACGAGCTGATCCATCATCTCGTCGGCTTCGGGGGGAAGAGTTTGCTCTCTGCCCAGAACTCTGCTCTCGACACGCCTCTGCAATGCGCGGCGAGGGCGGGGCATTGCAAGGCCGTGTCTGCTCTCGTCCAGCTCGCGCTGGACTACGGAGACGAGAGCGCGCTGTGGTGCAAGAATGCGGCTGGGGACACGGCCCTTCATCTGGCAGCGAGGCTCGGCCATGGCGTGGCGGTTGAGGCCATGGTCTCGGCGGCGTCTGGGCTGGCCTCTGAGGTCAACCACGCGGGCGTTTCGCCGCTGTACCTGGCGGTGATGAGCAGGTCGGTGCGCGCCGTCAGAGCGATAACGACCAGGTGCAGGGACGCGTCGGCCGCCGGCCCGAGCTCGCAGAATGCGCTGCATGCCGCCGTCTTCCAGGGCTCAGGTCAGCTAGCTAGCGAGCTCCGTCATGCATGATCCGTGGACTCCGAAATTGGATGCATTTGTTGAAACTCGGCTGACATATCTGAACTTTGTTAGAAATGGTTAGCCTGCTGCTGGAGTGGAAGCCATGCGGCCCATCCCTGGCTAGCCAAGCGGACGACACGGGCAGCACCCCGCTCCACTTCGCCTCGTCCGACGGCGACCGCTCCGTCGTAGGTGCCATCCTGAGCGCGACGCCGCCGTGCGCGGTGCGCGTGCGGGACTCTGGCGGCCTCTCTGCTCTGCACGTCGCGGCCGGGATGGGCCACGCCCACGTCGCCATGGCGCTGATGGACGCCTGCCCGGACGCTGCCGAGCTCCAGGACGACAGCGGCGGAACCTTCCTGCACGCCGCGGCCAGGGGAGGCCACTCGGAGGTCGTGCGGCTCGCCATCAAGAAGCCGATGCTGGGCGGCGGCGGCCTCCTGAACACGCAGGACGGGGACGGCAACACGCCTCTCCACCTGGCGGTGGCCGCGCGCGAGCCGGCCATCGCGGAGGCCCTGCTGTGGACGGGCCAGGTGCGAGCCGACGTGACGAACAACGACGGCCACACGCCGCTGGACCTCGCCGCGAGATCAACCGATTTCTACTCCATGGTGAGCCTGGTGGTGACACTGACGGCATTCGGAGCGCAGTTCCGCCCGCAGAGGCGGGACCACGTGCAGCGATGGGACAGCCGCAACATAACAAAGGCAATCGAGAAGACGTCCGACAGCCTCGCGGTGGTCGCCGTCCTCGTCGCCGGCGTGGCCTTCACCGCCGCCAACAACCTCCCCGGGTCGTACGAGCAGGAGGGGAACACAAATGGGATGGCGGTCCTCCGGAGGAAGACCATCTTCAAATGCTTCCTCATCCTGGACGGCGTCGCCCTGGTGACCTCCATCCTCGCGGTGGTCCTGCTCGTCTACGGCAAGGCCTCGCGCTCCGCCCGGTCGTGGAAAAGCTTCGCGGCGGCGCTGCATTGCATATGGGCGTCCCTGATCAGCATGCTCCTGGCGTTCTACGCGGCCATAGCAGCCGTGACGAGCACCACGGGGGTCTACGACATCAGGGTCTTCGTCGTGAATCTCGTCCTCGTCGTGCTCTTCATCGTGCTCTCCGCCTTCGTCAGCCCTCCGGTGTCGCACCTCATAATGTGCAAGTTCCTGTGGCAATGTGGCTTCAGAGGACGCCAAGGTGGTGTCGTCCGCAGGCGTATCAGCCAGCAGTATCCAGTCGTGGGTGCTTTCGTCTTCAACCTGCTTCTATTCAGGGCTGCGCATTACGTTATACTGTTTGCCGGCTTCATCATTGTCTCCACCCTGCGTGGCGGCTCCGACGTTCGTTAGAGCATGCTCACTAGTGTAGCCAGCTGCTTGCTATTTGTTCTTGTCATGTTATCTATATTTGATCTTATAGGTAGCATAACATGTATAGTAGTCAGTTGTAAATAGATATCACTGTTAGAATAGGTATGTGCAGACGACTAGGACTTGGACTAGGACTTGGGTTCCATGGTGTATACGGACCTGTACGGCACCGCCTCAATCTGTAAACAATCGCTGCATCTCTGTAATATAAATATATGTCAAGGTGTACCCAACTGGGCACCACGCATCGACCAATCCATCTCTGTTTTTTACATGGTTTCAAAGCCTTCTCTTCTAAATCACATCTACTCCCTCCGTTTCAAATTACTTGTCTTGGATTTGTCTAGATACAAATGTATCTACACTCATTTTAATGCTAGATACCTCCGTATCTAGACAAATCTAAGACAAGTAATTTGGAACGGAGGGAGTAGATGTCTATCGTTCCCTTCGGCGGTTCCTCCGGTGCTTCTTCCTCGATCAGCCAGCCCATGGCGACGTTTGGCGACACCGCCCGTGAGAAGCTCGGCCGCGACAACTTCCTTCTATGGAAGGCGACGGTTCTACCCCCGATTCGAGGAGCACAGCTTGATGGATACCTCGACGGCACAATTGAAGCCCCGGCCAAGACCATTGATGTCCAGAAGGCTCACAAATCAGGCACGGAGACGGTGCCAAACCCCGAGTACGCTCGCTGGGTAGCCCAAGACCAGCAAGTTCTTGGATCGCTGCTGACCTCTCTCTCCCGTGAAGTACTCACTCAAGTCGTCTCTATGAGGACTTCCGCTCAGGTCTGGACAGCTCTTGAGGAGATGTACTCCTCTGTCTCTCGGTCACGGATTATCCAACTCCGGACCCAGTTCGCTGGCACTCTAAAGAACGAGATGACTGCCACAGCATACTTCACAAAGATGCGAGGCATTGCCGATGAACTCACAGCAGCAGGGAAGAAGATCGAAGACGACGATCTCATCTCTCAAATTCTTGCAGGATTAGACGTAGAATGCAATCCTTTTGTCTCCTCCATTGCCGCAAGAACCGACGCCTATTCCCTGAGCGAAATTTATGCTCAGTTTCTTGCCTTTGAAGCGCGCCTGGAGTCTCAGAATTCTGGGTCACAACAGTACAACTCTTCCGTGAACCTAGCTGCACGAGGAGGACGCGGCAAGGGAAATCGAGGCGGCAGAAGCAATGGTGGCGGGAACCGCGGTGGCTACGGCAACAACAACCGCGGCGGCTACAACAACTACAGTAACAGCAGCCATAACTATGGCAACAATAGCTACCCCAACAATAATCGTGGCGGAGGACGATCAGGAGGTGGAGCAAATTTTCCCCGTGGTGAAAATCCTACCTGTCAGATCTGTGGCAAGGTTGGGCATCCAGCTCATAAGTGTTGGCATAGGTTTGACCCAGAGTATGTCACCGAAGAGAGAAATGATGGAGCAGCCACTACTTCGTATGGAGCTGACTCAAATTGGTACTTTGACACCGGAGCAACCGATCATATTACAGGGGAGCTCGACAGGCTAACGACACGCGAGCGCTACAATGGTCCTGAACAAGTTCATGCAGCTAATGGTGCAGGTATGGCTATTAGTCACATCGGTCATGCAGTCATCAATTCTTTTGATCATACTCGAAAATTTCATCTTAACGATGTACTTCATGTTCCCCAAGCCACTAAAAGCCTAGTTTCGGCAAGTCATTTTGCTTCTCATAATAATACCATTGTGGAAATTCACCCTCATTCTTTTTTTTTGTAAAGGACCCAGCAACGAAGGCAATCCTTCTAAGCGGCCGATGTGAGCAGGGTCTTTACCCAGTCAAGTCGTCTCCCTTCTCCAATAGTCAAGTCAGTCAAGTCTTTGGTGCTTCAAGACCGTCATTGACAAGGTGGCATGATCGCCTTGGTCATCCAGCCTCTCCAATAGTCAAACAAATCCTTAGGAATTTTAATTTGCCATGTTCCAATGAGTCCAATAGTGAGTCTGTGTGTGATTCATGCCAAAAGGCTAAAAGTCACCAACTTCCGTATCCTAGGTCTTTGAGTATATCTAGTGCTCCTTTAGAGCTTGTTTTCTCCGATGTTTGGGGTCAAGCACCCGAGTCTGTTGGTCGAAATAAATACAATGTAAGCTTTATTGATGATTATAGTAAATTTACTTGGATATATCTCTTGCGAAATAAATCTGATGTATTCCAATGCTTTCATGATTTTCAACGATTAGTTGAGCGCATTTTTAACACCAAAATCATAGCCATGCAAACGGATTGGGGTGGTGAGTATCACAAACTCAACTACTTTTTCCAACGTATTGGCATCACTCATCATGTTTCGTGTCCACATGCACACCAACAAAACGGTTCTGCTGAGAGAAAGCATCGTCATATTGTTGAAGTTGGGCTTGCATTGCTTGCTCATGCTTCCATGCCTCTTAAATTCTGGGATGAAGCGTTTCTTTCTGCTGTCTATCTTATTAATCGTGTTCCTAGTCGTGTCATCAATATGATTTCCCCGCTTGAACGACTCTTCAATGAAAAACCTGAGTATTCATCTCTTCGTGTTTTTGGTTGTGCATGTTGGCCTAATCTTCGACCATATAACACTCGCAAATTAGCTTTTCGTTCTATTCAGTGTGCATTCCTAGGCTACAGTAACAAACACAAGGGATACAAATGTCTTGACATTTTCTCCGGTCGTATATATATCTCGCGTGATGTTATTTTTGACGAGTCTGTGTTCCCTTTCTCGCAACTTCATCCCAATGCCGGAGCACGTCTTAGAGCCGAAATTCTACTTTTGCCTCCAAACCTTGAGAATTCTACGAGTATTGATCAAGGGGGCGATGATTTACATGATCATGTAACTAATCCTACTAATGAACCTGATGCTTGTGTTGACAGTACTCAGGAACATGAACATCAGAGGCAAAATTTGGTGCAAAGCACCTCTGGTGGCTCTGATTTTATGTGTGCAGCCGATGGCGCAGGGCACGAGGCGGACTGCAGCGGGCCGCGCCCATCTGCAGGTTCTACGGCGTCGGGACCCGCTCCTTCCGCGGGCCGATCTCCAGTTCCCAGCCGCCATGTGGTGCACGCGGGTCCTCTTCTTCAGGCGCTGAAGCGAGCACGCCCACCCGTGGGAAGCATGCGGCTCGTGCCCAATCAGAGACGCATGTGCCTCGGTCTTCTATGCATGGAACGAGTGCATCTCCCGCACAAGGCCAACAGACGCCCTCAACTGCTTCCTTTTCGGGATCATCAGCCAACGAACCGTCCTCAGGTGACAACAGCGATGGATCTTCTGTGGCTTCCCCTGTTCAACAAATAGTGCAGCAGCCTGGATCTTCTCCTGTTCAGCAAACAGTGCAGCAATCTTCTGTTCCGGATCGTGCTTTGACCCGCTCACGCAATAATATTTTCAGACCCAAGATCATCACAGATGGACGAGTTCGATGGTGCAAATTGTGTACGACAGGTGAGCCAAATAATCTGACCCAAGCTCTTCGTGATAAAAACTGGAAAGAAGCTATGGACGAGGAATATTCTGCGTTGATAGAAAATAATAATACATGGCATCTTGTGCCAGCTCAGAAGGGTACAAATATCATAGACTGCAAGTTGGTCTACAAAATAAAAAGAAAATCCAACGGAGAGATTGATAGATACAAAGCACGTCTTGTTGCCAAGGGATTCAAACAGCGATATGGGATAGATTATGAAGATACTTTTAGTCCGGTTGTCAAAGCGGCAACAATTTGGTTAGTTCTTGCTTTGGCTGTGTCCAACAATTGGTGTCTTCGTCAGCTAGATGTGAAGAACGCGTTTCTTCATGGTGTTCTAGAAGAGAATGTGTACATGAGGCAACCTCCAGGATATGAAGATCCAACCAAGAGGCAATATGTGTGTAAATTGGATAAAGCTCTATATGGTCTCAAACAAGCTACTCGGGCGTGGTTTGCTAGACTCAGCTCGAAACTATTGGCTTTGGGATTTTCCTCTTCACGGGCGGACACATCATTGTTCTTCTTCAAGCGAGGTGGAGTTTCAATGTATCTTCTTATCTATGTGGATGACATCATAGTTGTGAGTTCATCCGATTCTGCAGTGGAAGCCTTGCTCAAAGATCTTCGATGTGACTTTGCTCTCAAAGATTTGGGAAATCTCCATTATTTTCTTGGCATTGAGGTGAAAAGGAAAAATAACGGAATATTGTTGACACAAGAGAAATATGCGAATGATATCCTCAAACGAGTTGCAATGCAACATTGCAAACCGTTGGATACACCACTCTCAGTTTCAGAAAAGTTGTCAGCCGAAGATGGTGATTAGCTAGGTGATGAGGATGGAACTAGATACATAAGTATAGTGGGAGCATTGCAGTACTTGACCTTGACAAGACCGGATATTGCTTTTGCTGTGAACAAGGTTTGCCAGTTTCTTCATTCACCCACTAATACACACTGGACTGCAGTTAAGCGAATTCTACGATACATCAAAGGTACGGTTGGAGTAGGACTAAACATTACAAAGTCGAAGTCTACTCTTGTGAGCGCCTTCTCAGATGCAGACTGGGCTGGTAATCCTGACGATCGTCGACCCACAGGAGGTTTTGCTGTATATTTTGGTGACAATCTTGTTTCTTGGAGTGCTCGAAAGCAGGCAACAGTCTCGAGGTCAAGCACAGAAGCAGAGTACAAATCCCTAGCCAATGCGACAGCCGAAATCATTTGGATCCAAACACTTCTCAAGGAGCTCGGAGTCAATCAACCTAGGGACGCATGTCTATGGTGTGATAATCTTGGAGCAACATATCTCTCAGCTAATCCAATATTTCATGCTCGGACTAAATACATTGAGGTTGATTATCACTTTGTTAGAGAGAGAGTTGCAGACAAGCTTCTTGAGATTAGATTCATTCCCTCCGGTGATCAGGTAGCGGATGGCTTCACGAAAGCACTTGCTACTAGACAATTAGAAGTATTCAAACGCAATCTTAACTTAGATGAGCTATGATTGAGGGGGTGTGTTAGAATAGGTATGTGCAGACGACTAGGACTTGGACTAGGACTTGGATTCCATGGTGTATACGGACCTATACGGCACCGCCTCAATCTGTAAACAATCGCTGCATCTCTGTAATATAAATATACGTCAAGGTGTACCCAACAGGGCACCACACATCAACCAATCGATCTCTGTTTTTTACAATCACTTTATTAATAATAGAGAAAAATAGGTTTATGGTCCCTCAAGTTCTTCAAAAGTATAGCCTTGGTTCCTTCAAATTTTTTGGTAGACATTTAATTCTTCAAGTATCAAAATCACATAAGTTTGGTCAAAAGCCAGATTTTAAGCACGTTAAGCATGTTTTGACCATGTTGACCAGGTTCATCGGTCAAACCTGGTCAACATGGTCACCGGTCAAACAACTTGAAAATATACTGATTTTTTTAATTTACTGTTCATCGGTAAAATCCGGTCAACATGGTCAAACCCGATCAAAATCTGGTTTGGATGAAACTTATACGGTTTTAAGACTTGAAGGACCAAATGTCTACCAAAAAAATCTTAAGGGACCAAAATCTATATTTTTGAGAAACTTAAAGGACCAAGAACATACTTTTCTCTTATTAATATCCGGCACATCTTACTCTCTCATAAAGTTCCTTAAAGCCTGTTGTTCGCTTTTAAAAAGGAGGATTACACCCACCTCGTATCGATTGATGCACAATGTATGCAGGCTTTCTCATGAGAGGTAACAGTTGTAGAATGGCCTTCAGAGATGTTGTTAAGATGCTCACGCTCGTATGCGGCTCTACTAGCAGAAAGTCGTTTCGCTGGATACGATTCAAGGAAGACGGTAAAGAAAAGTTCTTTATGGCTCTTTTTTTTGATTTTTTTGTATGTGCATACATATATGTGTAGTATTTATGTATGAAGTTTAATCAATATACATATTTAATGTGATGCATACAAAAAAGATAAATACATGAACCAAGGTGGGCTTGACTTTTGTTGTTCTTGGGCTAGTTTTTGTCTTTTTGTCTATAATACATCATAGTATTAGTTGTTGTGACTCTTTGGGCGTAAGGCGATCCACGAAAATATTTTTCAGCCTCCATTTTCAACTCATTTGTTTGTTAATAGTTTCCTGGTTGATCTTGATCAACTCCCCAAAAGCAAAAGGATGTTTGTTGTTTGCTGCTCGGGGGTCAGGACATCTCCAACGCTGACGCGTAAATTCTATCCAGCATCCGTTCACGAACAAGGGGGTCAATCCATGAACACGAATGTGGGAGGCTGTCATCCGATATCTTCGATGTATACAAAGATCCGTGAACATAAAGGAGGATGCATACAAAAAAGGAGTTTCAATGTATCTTCTTATCTATGTGGATGACATCATAGTTGTGAGTTCACCCGATTCTGCAGTGGAAGCCTTGCTCAAAGATCTTCGATGTGACTTTGCTCTCAAAGATTTGGGAAATCTCCATTATTTTCTTGGCATTGAGGTGAAAAGGAAAAATAACGGAATATTGTTGACACAAGAGAAATATGCGAATGATATCCTCAAACGAGTTGCAATGCAACATTGCAAACCGTTGGATACACCACTCTCAGTTTCAGAAAAGTTGTCAGCCGAAGATGGTGATCAGCTAGGTGATGAGGATGGAACTAGATACAGAAGTATAGTGGGAGCATTGCAGTACTTGACCTTGACAAGACCGGATATTGCTTTTGCTGTGAACAAGGTTTGCCAGTTTCTTCATTCACCCACTAGTACACACTGGACTGCAGTTAAGCGAATTCTATGATACATCAAAGGTACGGTTGGAGTAGGACTAAACATTACAAGTCGAAGTCTACTCTTGTGAGCGCCTTCTCAGATGCAGACTGGGCTGGTAATCCTGATGATCGTCGACCCACAGGAGGTTTTGCTGTATATTTTGGTGACAATCTTATTTCTTGGAGTGCTCGAAAGCAGGCAACAGTCTCGAGGTCAAGCACAGAAGCAGAGTACAAATCCCTAGCCAATGCGACAGCCGAAATCATTTGGATCCAAACACTTCTCAAGGAGCTCGGAGTCAATCAACCTAGGGCCGCATGTCTATGGTGTGATAATCTTGGAGCAACATATCTCTCAGCTAATCCAATATTTCATGCTCGGACTAAACACATTGAGGTTGATTATCACTTTGTTAGAGAGAGAGTTGCAGACAAGCTTCTTGAGA
This sequence comes from Triticum dicoccoides, assembly GCF_002162155.2. Taxonomy (NCBI): domain Eukaryota; kingdom Viridiplantae; phylum Streptophyta; class Magnoliopsida; order Poales; family Poaceae; genus Triticum; species Triticum dicoccoides. The sequence continues at coordinate 551,505,936 of NC_041388.1, read as the reverse complement.
TTAGATTCATTCCCTCCGGTGATCAGGTAGCGGATGGCTTCACGAAAGCACTTGCTACTAGACAATTAGAAGTATTCAAACGCAATCTTAACTTAGATAAGTTATGATTGAGGGGTTGTGTTAGAATAGGTATGTGCAGACGACTAGGACTTGGACTAGGACTTGGATTCCATGGTGTATACGGACCTGTACGGCACCGCCTCAATCTGTAAACAATCGCTGCATCTCTGTAATATAAATATACGTCAAGGTGTACCCAACAGGGCACCACGCATCAACCAATCGATCTCTGTTTTTTACAATCACTTTATTAATAATAGAGAAAAATAGGTTTATGGTCCCTCAAGTTCTTCAAAAGTATAGACTTGGTTCCTTCAAATTTTTTGATAGACATTTAATTCTTCAAGTATCAAAATCAGATAAGTTTGGTCAAAAGCCAGATTTTAAGCACGTTAAGCATGTTTTGACCATGTTGACCAGGTTCATCAGTCAAACCTGGTCAACATGGTCACTGGTCAAACAAATTGAAAATATGCTGATTTTTTTTAATTTACTGTTCATCGGTAAAAACCGGTCAACATGGTCAAACCCGTTCAAAATCTGGTTTGGATGAAACTTATATGGTTTTAAGACTTGAAGGACCAAATGTCTACCAAAAAAATCTTAAGTTACCAAATCTATATTTTTGAGAAACTTAAAGGACCAAAAACATACTTTTCTCTTATTAATATCCGACACATCTTAGTCTCTCATAAAGTTCCTTAAAGCCTGTTGTTTGCTTTTAAAAAGGAGGATTACACCCACCTCGTATCGATTGATGCAAATTGTATGCAGGCTTTCTCATGAGAGGTAACAGTTGTAGAATGGCCTCCAGAGATGTTGTTAAGATGCTCACGCTCGTATGCGGCTCTACTAGCAGAAAGTCGTTTCGCTGGATACGATTCAAGGAAGACGGTAAAGAAAAGTTCTTTATGGCTCAATTTTTTTTTGATTTTTTTTGTATGTGCATACATATATGTGTAGTATTTATGTATGAAGTTTAATCAATATACATATTTAATGTGATGGATACAAAAAAGATAAATACATAAACCAAGGTGGGCTTGACTTTTGTTGTCCTTGGGCTAGTTTTTGTCTTTTTGTCTATAATACATCATAGTATTAGTTGTTTTGACTCTTTGGGAGTAAGGCGATCCACGAAAATATTTTTCAGCCTCCATTTTCAACTCATTTGTTTGTTAATAGTTTCCTGGCTGATCTTGATCAACTCCCCAAAAGCAAAAGGATGTTTGTTGTTTGCTGCTCAGGGGTCAGGACATCTCCAACACTGACGCGTAAATTCTATCCGGCATCCGTTCACGAACAGGGGGGTCAATCCGTGAACACGAATGTGGGAGGCTGTCATCCAACACTACCACTGTACATTTCAAACACGGTTCAACTAAACCGGATGAAATTCATGCAAACACTGCGGATTTTGTTAAAGTTAGGATATAATTTACATAAACGGATGATGTTTCGACAGTTTAACTAAAAACCATAAAAAAACCAATCCCTATATCGGACAACCACCTTGTACGCGTGGTCGCTCTATCTTGCCGCACTGCCGTCGCCGTTGCCGCTGGAGGGACCCGTGTCGTCGTTGTCATCAATGTTGTCCCTCCAGCAGCGGAAGGACGTAGGAGGGCCGCGACAGCCTTGTGTGGTGGATGCCTGCTGCTCGCGGAGGAGCCGCTCCGCCTTCTGTTGCGCGGTGCGGATGGCCGCCTGTGCCACTATCGCCGGCGCCGGCGGAGCCCTAGCGGTAGCTTTGCCCCATCCGACGTTGGAGGACAGTCGCTAAGAGACCAGTCCTCGCTGATCTTGGCGAGCGGCCGTCTCCGTGGTGGTGACAGAGCGATCGAGCGCCCACGAAGCGGTGAGGTTCGGGTCGTTCTGGACCCATTCCGGTGCCACGCCGTTCTTGGCGAACACGGAGCGATGACCAGCATTGCGTCGGTCGTACCGTGCATGCTGTCTTGCTGTGCGCTCCTCCTTGGATAAGAAGACCCTCGAGCCCGAGGCACCGTCGTAACCTCCTCCTCCAAGGTAGTGGAGGATGCGGCCACGCGCCTTCGTGATCGCAGGTGGTAGCACCTTTTTATCGAGCCGCTGCATGCTCTGGGCTGACATGACTGTAGCGTGGCAATTGGCGCGTGCGTTTGATGGAAAGTGCGGGTGGCATTTTTGAATGGGTCAAGGTAGTCAGAAGCGGATGTGGCAGCGGTCTAGACACTCGCACCCCCCACTTTGTCTCCGATTTGCGAGAAAAGGTGCGTTCGGACCGCCGAGCAGACCGCTATAGGACCATGTTGGATGGCAAATCATGTCTGGACCGCGCTGTCCGGGTGTATGTAGGCTGTTTGAGGGTCGGCGTTGTCAAGGTGTCTTTAGAATTAATGCATCTGGTGCTGTTAGTAGGGACAATCAGCGCACG
>NC_041388.1:551487799-551503177 GCF_002162155.2 Triticum dicoccoides | reverse complement strand
TGTCACGGATGTCCCTACACTTGAAGCGATGGGTACCGAGAGGCACATGTGCTTGCTCTTGACCTAGTGCCATCTCGAGTTCTTATATCTAATTGTGAGTCGGTAATTTAAGATATTGAAGAGAATATGGGAGGAGCCCTTGCCGCGGTGATCAAAGAAGCTAATAGCACTACTGCTGGGTGCCTCATACCCGCCTCAAACGCCCAGGCGGGCGGCCAGATCACTGACCAGGTAAAAAACCTGACTCACCCAGACGCCCCAAACCGGTCTCAAACGTCGGGGTTGACCGACGCCTGTCATATCCAGCACAAATCTAGGCAGGTATGGGGCCGCCCGGATGAAATCCAACAGTCTAATGGTCGACTCCTCCGGGGGGTGTGAACATCGTGTGGCGCCACTCCGGCTTGCCACCCGAGGGCCAAAGTCTAGCTATTTAAGCCGGATATCGACCCTCGGTCCTAGCCACATCCGCTTCCTCTTCGCGCCGTCAACCCGAGCCAAATCCACTCTTCTCCCTTTATGCCTCCCTCTCTTCTTGCCATTCAAGCTCACCATGGCCCAATAGAGGGTGACCACGTACGTGATGCTGACGCTGGAGCGATGCCTCCAGCTCTCGAGGAGATCCGGGCTTGGCGCATCACCCGGATCGCAGTCGGTCTACCTCTAGATTCGATGGAGCCAGAGGAGGATAAAGAGGAGGAGGAGGAAGAGAAGGGGGATCCGTAGCTGGAAGGGGAGGCGCAGCAGCAACCACCCATGAAGGAGGCAGATCAGTAAGAGGAGGATGCGGCAGAGCCACAGTTGTTCGAGGTTGCCCAAGCAGCAGAGATGACAGAGTAGAGCAACATCTTGGAGTCCATCTAGGATAAGGCCTATGTGGAGACCAACCGACGCTTCATCCGACAAGAACATGCGGAGATCTAAGAGCATTTTGCCGAACTAGAAGCGGAGGAGGAGGCGGAGGGCGACGCGGAGGCAGAGCCGGAGGAGCCGGAGTTACGGCTGTCGCCGATGTACCCGGAGCCCGACACGGAGATCATGGACATCTCCGACGAGAATGATAGTGTGGTGTAGGTTTTAGTTGATCTACATAGTACGTAGGTTTTCCTTTTTGCATGCTTCGTATGGATTTAAGGTTTGAAATATAAGGTATTCAGATGCAGACAAGAGACAAGGAAATTTGAGGGTTGCCCGTTCGCTGCCAGTAGACGCTTCTAGGCACGTCCACGGGTGTACGAGAGGGCCAGATCTGATGTCCGCGGTTGTAGATGCTCTAATGATACAAGAAGGGATTTTCAAGATTGTTGTATTATTCATGAGTCAAGATGTAGAAAATATGAAGCCGACAGTTTAGCCAAATTATCTTTATCTCTAGATTTCAATACACGTGTGGTTCGGTGTTTCACACGATATTGTAACCATTCCTCCAAACTTTGTTGAATAAATAAGACGAGGTTTCTAGAGAAAACATCATATTAGTTAATGAATTTTTACAGGTACATAGAGACCATCCATTATGTACTATTTTTGGGGATATTTTCCCCAATGAAGCCCGGCAAGGTGTGAAAATGCTGCACTCATTCTGCTAGCTCTCACGGACTAGAATATCTAGTTGGACCAATATTCAGATAGTGGGCGCCAGACGGAAAAAAAATCCTATAGACCCAGTCGTATGCAACTGAACGGGAGACCCTCTCCCTCGTGTGACAGCTGGCAATACGAATCTCAAAGCAACAGACATCTTGTTCCCCACTTTGTCGTTTTTGTTTCTAAATCGTGATTCCTGTTCGATCTACCCAAACTTCCACCTCAACTACGTACTTGACCCGGCCGGTCATGCTCCTGGTGTCGAGGAGGAACCAACGGACCCCGGCAAGGTGCGAAAATGCTGCACTTTGTTCTGCTAGCTCTAACGGACTAGAATATCTAGCAGGCAAAACCACACCAAATTTCAGTTAGTGGCCGCTAGATGCCAGTCACGTATAGTAGGAGTAGTTTGAAAGTCTAGTCTAGGGACATAGACATGTCCAGTTGGCGGCTCACCCTCTTGTGCAAGTGCAGCGCTCGACACGGGGATCATGGACATCTCCCACAAGAATGATATTGTGGCATAGGTTTTAGTTGATGTACGTAGTATGTGGGTTTTTTCCTTTTTCATGCTTTGTATGGATTTAATGTTTGAAATATGAGGTATTCGATTGCAGACAAGGAAATTTGAGGGATGCTTGATCACTGTCCGCGGACGCTTTTAGGCACGTCCACGGGCGTATGAGGGGTCGGATCTGATGCCCGTGGTCGAAGATGCTCTAATGATAGAAGAAGGGATTTTCAAGATTGTGTCTTATCCATGAGTCAAGATGTAGAAATTATGAAGCTGGCAGTTTGGCTAAATTTTGTTTATCTCTTGATTTTAGTATACATGTGTGGTTCGGTATTTCACACGATATTGTAAACATTTCTTCAAACTGTGTTGTTGAAAAAATAAGATGAGGTTTCTAAAAAAACATCATTTTATTTAATGAAATTTTACGGATACTTAGAGACCATCCGTTATGTACTCGTAGGAAGAAGTCCTGTTTTTTGGGATTTATTAATTTTCCCCCAACCGAGTCCGGCAAGGTGCGAAAATGCTGCACAAGTTCCCTAGCTCTCACGGACTAGAATATCTAGTGTCGGATTAGAATATCTAGCTTTCTCAAAATAAGAATAGTCACGTAGTACTAGTCTCAGGACGTAGGCATCATCCTGCATGTGCAGGTGCAGCGCCACACGATGGTTGTTAGGGAAAAAGAATCTTATACAGGATATTATTTTTTTCCGTCCGTTAACGTTGCCGATTGTTGCTTGGCAATTGGCATGTGAATCGCCCAGGCAGCCCTTTTTCGTCCACGTCCTCGCCAGACCAAACAAGGGCGGCGCGTCGCCTCCTTTTGCACCCGCGTACGTGTGCACGTCCGCCGGGGATCCCTATCCTCCTCTTCAAATACGCGCCGCCCGGGGCGAGGGGAATCAAGCAAAAGCACCCGCACCACGCTAGCTAGCTGCCTCCTCGTCGTCCACCGCGTGTCTCCTCTCCTGCCTGCTTGCAGGTCGCACGTACACACGCCCGCGGAGATGCTGTCCACTGGTGCGAGGCAGCCGCGCTGCACGTTGTGCGGCGCGGGGGCGGACGTGCACTGCCACGCCGACGCCGCGTTCCTCTGCGCGCCGTGCGATGCCCAGGTGCACGGCGCCAACTCCCTGGCGTCCCGCCACCGCCGGACGCGCGTACCGCCCGAGCCCAGCCACGTCCGCGCTGAGGTTTCGGCAACGACGATGGGCCTGGACCCCTGGGCTGCGTGCCTAGGTGACGCCGCAGCCCGCCGCACGCCAGTCCCGCCCGAGCCCAACCACATCCGCGCCGAGGTTTCGGCTAGGGCGATGGGCCTGGACCCCTGGGCTGCGCGCCTAGGTGCCGTCGCAGCCCACCGCCCGCCCGAGCCCAACCACGTCCGTGCCGATGTTTCAGCCAGGGCGATGGGCCTGGACCACTGGGCTGCGCGCCTACGTGCCACCACAGCCGCCAGCACTCATGTCCCGCCCGAGCCCAACCACGCCCGCACCGAGGTTTCGGCCAATGCGATGGGCCTAGACCCCGGGGTTGCGCGCCTACATGCCGCCACAGCCGGCCGAACGCGTGTCTCGCCGCCCAGCGACGCCCGCGGCCGCTGCAGGGCCGAGCTCCAACTTTTGCCCAGGCGGATAGGCCTGGATGAGGGGGCTACGCGCCTGCGTGCCGCCGGAGCCTTCCGCACGCTCCGGGGCGAGTTCGCCGCTGCAGCGCCGCGCATTCCGTTGCGCGTGGCGATGGCGGCCGCGCTGTGGAGGGAGGTGGCGGCTCACGGCGGCGTCCACGAGCCCGGCAAAGCGCTCCAACGCCTAGCAGCCTGGGCGCACGTGCCAGCGAGTTCCCTTGTGACGGTGGCGATCGGGCGCGCGCGCCAAGTAAGGACGGCCATAGTGGACGTTGGGGAGGACACGGTCGACTGCGCGATCGTGAGCCCACGCCAGACACCACAAGAGCTTAACTTATTCATTTAGCACATATCTTACCAACAAACATGACGGTGCGTTGCAACAGGAGAAAATTGATGCATTACTATGAGAAAAAGGCTAGTTTCTCCGTTCACCCAATCGCCCAACAGCATGGCACAAGCAACCACCCTTCGCAAAAAAGTAAGTAAAACAGATTTTGCCTAAAGCCGGCTAAAAACTTGTTTTCTATAAATCCATTACTAATACTTGCTATCCAAACAACCACTAAGGGAACTGTTAAAAAATTATATTGTGATCTTATACATCATCTGTATTAAGCCTAAATCTAGGGTGGAAATGTTTCCATGAACTATCGTGTGACTATTGGAAATATGCCCTCCAAGCAATAATATTGTATTATTTATTTTCGTGTTTATAATTAAGATTTTATATTCTGTGATATAATTGCTATGATATTGGAATGTGCAATTCAGTGGAAAACTTATATGCCCGTGGTGGAATGATAAATGGTGAAACCCGATTCCTAGTGTCGTTTCTGCGACTAGCTCAAGTGTTTTTTGTGATCATGTTTTCTGAATCTTGGGATATTGTTAAGTGTAATGATAGTCCAAAACAATATTGATAATATGACATTAGAAGAATGATCATATTGAATTGACCAAAACTTGATTGTTATACGTTGAGATGATACGTCACAAGTCAATCAATATAACATAGAGAGTTAATGTATGCTTTAGTTCTTTAGACCGTGAGAGTATCATAGTCACTTCTTACCGTATGATTTTATTTTTGGGTTGCTCAAACACCCTCTATAACACGGTGATCATAACGATACAAATATATCAATAAGTTTGACAAATGACTCGATAGCTCAAGAGTGGGATTTGCTCCTCAAACCATGGAGATATATTTTTAGAGCCCTCTCGGTGTGATATCATTCATTATAGTCTGGCCAGACACAGGTGACTAGGTCCCAGGGATGCCGAAACATGCCAATGAGAAAGAAGAACAAAACAGGAAGCGTTGAGACCGGTATAGTGAACACGAGGATGACTCCAGATGATACTGATTCATCTCACCCCAGGTTTTGTAAAGTATCGCGAAGCAAAAGAAATAGCATGCGATAACCAAAGGTTCACTCAACTGTCATTCTTATGTTCATAGGGATCAATATGGATATCCACGGTTTCGCTATTGATCATTGGACAAAAGGGGTTCGTTCATGTCTATATTTTACCGAACCTATATGGTCGCAAGCTTAGGGGAATCACGATTTGTTGAGTGCTATTGGAGCAAGAAAGAAACCGAAAGCGTTTTGGAGTCACCAGAAGAGTTTCAGGGTTTATCGGGTAATACTAGGAATTGATATATAGGTGGAAATTGTTTTTGAGGACTTAAATATAAATTATAATGGGGTCTAATATGATTAGGAGGCCCCTAGAATTTATTTATAGTCAATGGGAGAGATAATGGGCCCTAAGGCCCATTAGTGGAGACGCCCAAGGGGGAGGCTGAATTGGGAGGTGGAGTTCGACTCCATCAGCCCCTAGGCCAGCCCAAGTGAAGGGAAAAACCCTCCCCAAGTTGGCCAGCCCTCCCTCTCCATTCAACCTATATATACCACTAGAGGATTTTGGCCCTTGTAGACACAAGTTTTGGAGCTTCCTCTAATTCTCTAGTTCTAGTCCTAGTTGATCCAATTAGAGTTAGATCTAGTTCTCTCTAATCCTCATAATCAGAGGCCATGTGTGGCTCTAATCTTCTCCCTCTAATTTTCCAATAACGATTAGCTCTGGACAGCGAAGCGCTGCCGAATCGTGAAGCATGTACGCTTGCAAACTATATAGAGGTCGTGCTTTCAGTCTTTTGATAGAGGGATCGTCGCGGACGGTGATGGAGTCATGTACCTAGGGTAGGGTCACAGACCTGATCTAAGTACCCTGCCCAAGGACACCCTTAGAAGAGATCACCTTCCAGTCGACCTACGAGGGACTCACTCGACTGACTTGAAGGACTCGACCACGAAGACTCACTCGACCACTAGAAGGTCAAGAGGCACTCTGCACTGCAACGGTCTGTAATTAAGTAGACTTTATGATAGTAAAGACACTTTATGTGGGCGTTACCAGTAACGCCCCGGACTTAATGTACCTTAAACCCTTCATTACGTGGGTTGGCTGGGGTCCTGGCGCACTCTATATAAGCCACCCCCCTCCACAGGCAGAAGGGTTCGGCACCCTGTAATCCATATACACATAATCCACTCGACCGCCTCCGGGCTCCGAGACGTAGGGCTTTTACTTCCTCCGAGAAGGGCCTGAACTCGTACATCTCTTGTGTTTACAACCTCTCCATAGCTAGGACCTTGCCTCTCCATACCTACCCCCCACTCTACTGTCAGACTTAGATCCACGACAGTTGGCGCCCACCGTGGGGCAAGTGTTTTAGCGATTTTGTGGAGAAGTTGCGATTCTTCCGAGTACTTTCATCATGGTAGCTGCTGGGGTTTTGGTCGAGGGTCGAGAGATTCGTCTCGGTGCTCTCACCTTCGTCGCCGACGACTCCACCTGGCTCCAGGAGGCTTCACTCGACGTCGATGCGCTCCCCGCCCGCGGTGCGACGCATTTTCGCGCATGTGTCCGCGGCATTCTGCTGCAGCAACCGTCGACCCCATATCGGTCGACTCCCCTATCAACCACCCTCCCGGTCTCCCGCCAGCGCAAGCGCTCGGGTCGGCCGAGGCTTCAGCGGTGGGTGAGACACGCGGTGGCTCGCCAGACGACCACCACCCAAGTTGCGGCAATCGAGCCCGACGAATCTCTCTACGGCCTATTCGATCTGTCGACTGGCTCCGTAGAGACTGCATCCGAATGCGATAGCAGTGATCCAGCGGCGGAAATCCTGATGTCGACGGGCCTCGCAGCCCCCCTGGCTTCGCCCGTGATGGTGGGGCAGGCGACGGAGGCGACCTCGCACGAGACCACGAAGAGTACCAGCCCGAGCCACTCGACTCTCTGCAAAGAGGGGAACTTCGCCGCAGGAACATGGATGCCCTGCATACTCCCATCGCAGGAGAAACCCCCGAGGCTCGCGCCTTGGAGGAGGCACGTTTGGCCAATTTGGCCGAACGCGCTCGCCTGGAGAATCTTCAGCGAGCACTCGACGAGCGCGCGCGGCAACGAGTTCCCGACGCCAATCGACGTCAACTCTTCCCGCCGACTCAGGTATATCGAACCCCAATCCAGAATTTAGTAGCTGCGACCCGTATAGCAGAGTCCATTCAGCCCTCTCAGTCGGAAGCTGGCAGAGGCTTGATGCAGATCAGGGATCTGCTCCGGGCAGCAGGAGATCAGAATTCAGCCGTGTCGCAGTCGCGCAACAGAATTCACAGTCGATCCGTCACTGCGAATACGGTTCAGTCGGCTCACACTCCCAGATCGCCTCCGCGGCGTGAAGGGCGCGAGAATCGGCGAGACCAATATGGAGACCGACACGACCGAGATGATAGGCGTCGAGTGCCCACTTCCCCTCCGAGGGGTGGGTCTTACGCTCCTCGGCAGCAAGATGACAGACGTCAGCTCAGTGCGGGGCGAAGAGTTCCAGTCGACCCCAGAGAACCAGGCTTCGACGCGCGATCCATTATCGTGCAAGGCTTGGTCGACCGGAACAGAGCCCATCGAGGTGGACTCGACAGAGATGCGCCTACGAGCAGTCGAGTGCACGTTTTTGGTCCGGAATGTTTCAGCAGAGCTATCAGAGCCGCAGTGATTCCTCCCAATTTTAGGTTGGCAACAGGAGTCAGCAAGTTCACCGGTGAGTCTAAGCCTGAAACTTGGCTTGAGGACTACCGAGTGGTGGTTCAGATTGGTGGTGGGAATGACGAGGTGGCCATGAAGCATTTGCCCCTCATGTTGGAAGGTTCTGCCAGAGCGTGGTTGAATCAGTTACCTCCTAGCAGCATTTACACTTGGGAAGATCTGTCCCGAGTGTTCGTCAGAACGTTTGAAGGAACTTGCAAGCGACCGGCTGGATTGACGGAGCTGCAAGTCTGCGTGCAGAAGACCAATGAGACTCTCAGGGAGTATATTCAGAGATGGATCACTTTGCACCATACTGTGGAGAATGTGTCTGATCATCAGGCAGTCTGCGCCTTCAAGGATGGTGTCAAGAACAGAGAATTGAGTTTGAAATTTGGTCGAACCGGAGACATGACCTTGAGTCGGATGATGGAAATTGCTACCAAGTACGCCAACGGCGAAGAAGAAGACCGACTCCGAAGCGGCAAGCACAAGCCGAGCCAGTCGGAGAAGGGAAACACCAGTCAGAAACAGAAGCGGAAGGCTGAACCGGCAGCTCCTGGAGAGGCTCTGGCCGTGGCTCATGGAAAGTTTAAAGGGAAACCAAAAGGATCCTGGAACCCTAAGAAGGTAAAGGATAAAGAAGGGAACGACGTGATGGATATGCCGTGTCATATCTACACGAAGAAAGACGAAGAGGGGAATATCATTTACCCAAAGCATACTACTCGCCAATGTCGACTCCTGATCCAGCAGTTTCAAGGAAAACAGTCTAAAGACAAGGAAAAGGAGTCGGACAAGGCCGAAGACAAGGAGGACAGTGAGGAAGGATATCCGCATGTCAACTCCACTCTGATGATCTTTGCAGATGTGGAAAGCAAGAGTCGATTGAAAGTCATTAACCGCGAGGTGAACATGGTTACCCCAGCAAAAGCAAATTATCTGAGATGGTCCCAAGCACCCATCACATTCGACCAATCTGATCACCCGACTCATATTGCCACCCCTGGGAGGCAAGCTTTGGTGGTCGATCCAGTTGTCGAAGGCACTCGACTGACAAAAGTGCTGATGGACGATGGTAGCGGGCTGAATTTGTTGTATGCAGACACACTGAAAGGAATGGGCATTCCGATGTCCCGACTAAGCACCAGTAACATGAGCTTTCATGGAGTTATACCAGGGAAGAAAGCCGAGTCACTCGGCCAAATAGCTCTGGACGTGGTGTTTGGTGATCCGAAACATTTTCGCAAAGAGAAGTTGACGTTTGAGGTCGTGGATTTTCAGAGTGCATATCATGCCATTTTGGGGAGACCAGCTTATGCACGGTTCATGGCTCGACCATGTTACGTGTACCTCAAATTGAAGATGCCCGGCCCCAAAAGAGTGATCACTGTCACCGGTGATCGGAAAAAGGCAGAAGAGTGCTTTCAGAAGGGCTCAAAGATTGCTGATTCCCAGGTGACAGCGGTCGAGTTTGAAGAATACAAGCAAAACGCAGATCCGAGTGATTTGCTGCGATCCAAGAAACCCGCCACAGAATCTGCATTTCAGTCGTCCGGTGAGACGAAGCCTGTTCACATTCACCCGACCGACCCCGATGCATCCCCGACCCACATCTCCACAACACTCGACCCGAAATAGGAAGAAGCGCTCATCCAGTTCCTCCGTGAGAACTGGGACATTTTTGCATGGAAGCCCGCTGACATGCCAGGTGTTCCCAGGGGACTGGCTGAGCATCGCCTAAGAGTCGACTCATCAGCAAAACCAGTCAAAGAGCATCTTCGGCGGTCCGCCGTCCAGAAGAGAAAAGCCATTGGTGAGGAAGTGGCTCGACTGTTGGCGGCAGGATTTATCCGAGAGATATACCACTCCGAGTGGCTCGCTAATGTCGTCATGGTTCCTAAGAAGGACAAATCGCTCCGAATGTGCATTGATTTCAAGCACATCAACCGGGCCTGCCCGAAAGATCATTTTCCTCTCCCTCGCATAGATCAAATTGTTGACTCGACCGCGGGATGCGAGAGATTGTCTTTTCTAGACGCCTACTCCGGGTACCACCAGATCCATCTGTACGGACCCGACGAGGTAAAAACAGCTTTCATCACTCCATTCGGGTGCTTCTGCTATATCACCATGCCATTCGGCCTCAAGAATGCCGGAGCCACATTTATGCGAATGATTCAGAAGTGTCTACTCACTCAAATCAGTCGGAATGTGGAAGCGTATATGGATGATATCATCGTCAAGTCACGAAAAGGTTTCGACCTGCTTGCTGACCTCGCCGAAACATTTGCCAACCTCAGAAGGTATGATATCAAGCTCAATCCATCAAAGTGCACATTCGGAGTTCCCGGTGGCAAGTTACTCGGTTTTCTCGTTTCCGAGCGAGGGATCGACGCTAATCCAGAAAAGATCGGCACTATTCTCCGAATGAAACGCCCTGTGCGAATGCACGATGTCCAGAAGCTTACTGGATGCTTGGCCGCATTAAGTCGATTCATCTCACGACTCGGTGAAAAGGCATTGCCTCTTTACCGACTAATGAAGAAGGCAGACAAGTTCGAGTGGACTCCAGAAGCTGATGCAGCGTTTGCCGAGCTAAAAGCTCTGCTCTCCACCCAGCCGGTGCTTGCTACTCCAATCAGCAAAGAGCCTCTATTGCTTTATATCGCAGCCACAGGACAAGTCGTCAGTACTGTGCTTACGGTCAAGCGGGAAGAAGAAGGAAAAGCTTTCAAAGTTCAGCGCCCAGTGTATTATTTGTCTGAAGTCTTGACTCCATCCAAGCAGAGATATCCTCATTATCAGAAGCTTGTGTATGGAATATACATGACCACAAAGAAGGTTGCTCATTATTTCTCTGATCATTCCATCACAGTCGTCAGCGACGCTCCACTATCAGAGATTTTGCACAACAGAGATGCAACTGGTCGAGTGGCGAAATGGGCAATTGAACTTCTTCCCCTTGATATCAAGTTTGAGGCAAAGAAAGCCATTAAGTCCCAGGCAATAGCAGATTTCCTCGCCGAGTGGATTGAACAGCAGCAGCCGACTGAAGTTCACTCGGAGCATTGGACCATGTTTTTTGATGGCTCTAAGATGTTGAATGGTTCCGGTGCTGGGGTTGTCCTGGTTTCCCCCAGAGGAGATAAGCTCAGATATGTGCTCCAGATTCACTTTGATTCCTCCAACAATGAGGCAGAGTATGAGGCCCTCTTATACGGATTGCGCATGGCCATTTCACTCGGCGTCCGTCGCCTGATGGTCTATGGCGATTCAGATTTAGTGGTCAACCAAGTGATGAAGGAGTGGGACGTGAGAAGCCCAGCCATGACTGGATACTGCAGTGCAGTGAGGAAGCTGGAAAAGAAGTTCGAGGGGTTGGAGCTACATCATATACCCCGACTGAAAAATCAAGCAGCTGATGATCTAGCAAAGATAGGTTCCAAGAGAGGAGCCATTCCGAGTGGTGTGTTCTTGGAGCATATACACACTCCGTCAGTCAAAGAAGATCCTTTCACCGAAGAAGCTCCACAGCCCAAGAGTGCCACAGATCCGACTGAGGTTGAAGTCCCAGCAGTGGTCGACTTGGTCATGGAGGTCTTGGTGGTCATTCCCGACTGGACAGTTCCGTACATCGCGTATATCCTGAGAAAAGAGCTTCCGGAGGATGAGGAAGAGGCTCGACAGATCGTCCGTCGATCTAAAGCCTTTACCGTAATCAAAGGACAGTTATATAGAGAAAGCGCGACTGGAGTTGGTCAGAAGTGCATAACACCAGAAGAAGGTCGAATCATCCTTAATGATATCCACTCGGGGACCTGTGGTCATCATGCGTCCTCTCGGACCATCGTGGCCAAAGCATACCGAGCCATATTTTACTGGCCAAAGGCGAATGAGATGGCAAAGGAAATAGTGGATAAGTGCGAGGGATGTCAGTTCTACTCGAATATGTCGCACAAGCCTGCATCAGCTCTGAAGACCATTCCACTCGTCTGGCCTTTCGCAGTATGGGGGTTGGACATGGTCGGCCCTTTGAGAACAGGTCGAAGTGGCTTCACGCATGTACTGGTGGCAGTCGACAAGTTCACCAAGTGGATTGAGGCTAAACCAATCAAGAACCTTGACGCCGGTACTGTTGTTAGCTTCATCAGAGAACTGATATTCAGATATGGAGTCCCACACAACATTATTACGGATAATGGGTCGAACTTTGACTCGGAGGAATTCAGGGACTTCTGCAACTCTCAAGGCACACGAGTCGACTACGCTTCAGTCGCCCATCCGCAGACGAATGGACAAGCAGAGCGAGCCAATGGCCTGATTCTCAAGGGATTGAAACCCCGACTGATGCGTGATCTCAAGCATGCAGCTGGAGCGTGGGTCGACGAACTTCCCTCGGTGCTTTGGGGACTGCGGACCACACCTAATCGATCGACCGGAAGAACTCCATTCTTCTTGGTCTACGGAGCTGAAGCAGTCTTGCCGAGTGATCTTCTCCACAATACTCCTCGAGTTGAGATCTACAACGAAGCAGAAGCTGAACAAGCGCAGCAGGACGCAGTCGACCTTTTAGAGGAAGAAAGGGAGATGGCTCTGATCCGATCGACCATCTACCAACAAGATTTGCGTCGTTTCCACGCCAGAAATGTGAGGGGTCGAGCCTTCCAGGAAGGAGATTTGGTTCTCCGAGTGGATCAGAAGAAACATCACAAGCTTGCTCCTTCTTGGGAAGGACCCTTCATCGTCACCAAAGTTCTCCACAACGGGGCGTACCGTCTTTACAACGTCGAACATAATATCGACGAGCCCCGAGCTTGGAACGCGGTGTCGTGGAACGTAGCAGAAATTCAAAATTTTCCTATCTGTCACCAAGATCTATCTATGGAGAGACCAGCAACGAGTAGAAAGAGAGTGCATCTACATACCCTTGTAGATCGCTAAGCGGAAGCGTTCAAGTGAACGGGGTTGATGGAGTCGTACTCGTCGTGATTCAAATCACCGATGATCCTAGTGCCAAACGGACGGCACCTCCGTGTTCAACACACGTACAACCCGGTGACGTCTCCCACGCCTTGATCCAGCAAGGAGAGAGGGAGAGGTTGAGGAAGACTCCATCCAACAGCAGCACAACGGCGTGGTGGTGGTGGAGGAGCATGGCAATCCAGCAGGGCTTCGCCAAGCACCATGGGAGAGGAGGAGTAGGGAGAGAGGTAGGGCTGTGCCAGAACTTCGTGTGTAGCTCCCATGCGCCTCCCCACTATATATAGGGGTGGAGCGGCTGGTTTCTTGCCCTCCAAGTCCATTGGGGCGTTGGCCAAGGTGGGAGGAAAGAAATCTCATTATTTCCTTCCCCACCGATTGTTATCCCCCCTTTTTAGGGATCTTGATCTTATCCCTTCGGGATATGATCTTATTCCTTCTAAGGGGGGATCTTGGTGCGCCTTGACCAGGGGTGTGGGGCCTTGCCCCCACTACCCACGTCCATGTGGGTCCCCCCATGCAGGTGGGCCCCACTCCGGAACCTTCTAGAACCTTCCCGGTACAATACCGAAAAATCCCGAACATTTTCCGGTGGCCAAAATAGGACTTCCCATATATAAATCTTTACCTCCGGACCATTCCGGAACTCCTCGCGACGTCCGGGATCTCATCCGGGACTCCGAACAACATTCGGTAACCACATACAAACTTCCTTTATAACCCTAGCGTCATCGAACCTTAAGTGTGTAGACCCTACGGGTTCGGGAGACATGTAGACATGACCGAGACGTTCTCCGGTCAATAACCAACAGCGGGATCTGGATACCCATGATGGCTCCCACATGTTCCACGATGATCTCATTGGATGAACCACGATGTCAAGGACTTAATCAATCCCGTATTCAATTCCCTTTGTCTATCGGTATGTTACTTGCCCGAGATTCGATCGTCGGTATCCAATACCTTGTTCAATCTCGTTACCGGCAAGTCACTTTACTCGTTCCGTAACACATCATCCCGTGAGCAACTCCTTGGTCACATTGCGCATATGATGATGTCCTACCGAGTGGGCCCAGAGATACCTCTCCGTTTACACGGAGTGACAAATCCCAGTCTCGATCCGCATAAAACAATAGATACTTTCGGAGATACCTGTAGTGCACCTTTATAGTCACCCAGTTACGTTGTGACGTTTGATACACCCAAATCACTCCTACAGTATCCAGGAGTTACACGCTCTCATGGTCGAAGGAAGAGATACTTGACATTGGCAAAGCTCTAGCAAATGAACTACACGATCTTTTTGCTATGCTTAGGATTGGGTCTTGTCCATCACATCATTCTCCTAATGATGTGATCCTGTTATCAACGACATCCAATGTCCATAGCCAGGAAACCATGACTATCTGTTGATCACAACGAGCTAGTCAACTAGAGGCTCACTAGGGACATATTGTGGTCTATGTATTCACACGTGTATTACGATTTCCGGATAATACAGTTATAGCATGAATAAAAGACAATTATCATGAACAAGGAAATATAATAATAACTAATTTATTATTGCCTCTAGGGCATATTTCCAACACGCGGAACTACTCCGCCCATTTTACACTTAAGTTTATCACTCAGATGAGTTGCAATAAAGTACTCATGTAGTTCATGGATTTCAAAATAATAGTGTCATAGTTCCTCCATAATTTTTGTCACTTTTTATTTTGTCCAATAAAATGACTTAGCCGCGAATCCGTTTCACCTAAGTTTGTAAAAATCCTTACCGAGTGGTGAGCCAGACTCCCACTCGGAGGCTTAGCTGCGAATCCGTTTCGCCTAAGATTAAATAAAATCCTACCGAGTGAAGAGCAAACCTCTCACTCGGGGGCTTAGCTGCAGCCCAGTGCTCGCCTAAGTTATAAAAATCCTACCGAGTGGTAAGCCAGACTTCCACTCGGAGGCTTAGCTGCAGCCCAGTGCTCGCCTAAGATATAAAAATCCTACCGAGTGAAGAGCAAACCTCTCACTCGGAGGCTTAGCTGCAGTTCAAGTACTCGCCTAAGTTATCAAAATCCTACCGAGTGGTAAGCCAGACTTCCACTCGGAGGCTTAGCTGCAGTCCAAGTACTCGCCTAAGTTATCAAAATCCTACCGAGTGGTAAGCCAGACTTCCACTCGGAGGCTTAGCTGCAGTCCAAGTACTCGCCTAAGTTATATAAATCCTACCGAGTGGTAAGCCAGACTTCCACTCGGAGGCTTAGCTGCAGTCCAAGTACTCGCCTAAGTTATAAAAATCCTACCGAGTGGTAAGCCAGACTTCCACTCGGAGGCTTAGCTGCAGTCCAAGTACTCGCTTAAGTTATCAAAATCCTACCGAGTGGTAAGCCAGACTTCCACTTGGAGGCTCAGCTGCAGTCCAAGTACTCGCCTAAGTTATATAAATCCTACCGAGCGAAGAGCAAACCTCTCACTCGGGGGCTTAGCTGCAGCCCAGTGCTCGCCTAAGATATAAGAATCCTACCGAGTGAAGAGCAAACCTCTCACTCGGGGGCTTAGCTGCAGCCCAGTG
>NC_041388.1:551438077-551487219 GCF_002162155.2 Triticum dicoccoides | reverse complement strand
TCGCCTAAGATATAAAAATCCTACCGAGTGAAGAGTAAACCTCTCACTCGGGGGCTTAGCTGCAGCCCAGTGCTCGCCTAAGATATAAAAATCCTACCGAGTGAAGAGCAAACCTCTCACTCGGGGGCTTAGCTGCAGCCCAGTGCTCGCCTAAGTGGATTAAGGAATAAGTCAACTGCAGTGAGCGTCTTGCTTTGAACCTACAAAAGACATTTCAAGCCAAAAGCAATCATATTCAAACATCAAATTCAAGTTCGGAACGATACCTAAAGGAACCGAAAGTGCTCAGGTGCTAAGCCTGTTAAGGTTTATCGGTTACAACTCCACTCGGCATACCGAGGCAAATTTAAAGCGTCGAGCTTAAAAGAAGTTTTTTACCCCTCCTGTGGAGGGCTGGAAGGTGCAACAAACTCATCAAGATCAATTCCATCTGCGATCCGAGTGGCAGCAGCAATGAAAGTTTCCATAAAGGACCGGAAGTCGTGTTTCTTGGTGTTGGCCACCCGGAGGGCCGCCAGCTTGTCTTCTCGCGCATCTTTGCAGTGGACTCGGGCCAGACACAGAGCAACATCTGCACCGCACCGAGCCGAGGACTTTTTCCACTCCTGCACTCGACCAGGGACTGTGTTCAAGCGAGCCATCAGCGACTCGAGGTCGTGCTGGAGTGTCTCCCTGGGCCAGAGTGTTGAGTCGATGCGAGATGTGGCGACCTTCAGCCTTGCAAGATAATCCACGACAGCTGCAACACGGGACTCCAGTCGGAAAACATTCATGGCAACTTCGTCGTTCACCGGAGAATTGACGGGGTCAAGGTTTGGTTCCAGCCGGCTAGTCTCTTCTTCAAAGGCTTGACAAAATTCTGCAAGGGCGATCACCGAGTCAAGGCAATGGTCGAATGGAAAAATCACAGTTGAAAATGATTGTTGAGCATAAAGGTTTACCTTCAAGCATAAGAAACAGCTTCTTGGCAAGACCACTCAGGAAGGCCTCCAGATCATTTTTCTTCCCAAGAGCAGCTTTCAGATTGGTATTTTCTTGTTCAAGCTTGGTGACTGAAGCTAACTTCTCGTCAGCAAGCTTGATCTTCTCAGCTAGTTCAAGGTCTTTTTTCTGTTGGGCCTCCTTCACCTTACCTGCAAGTTACAGCAAGATCAGATTGTGAAACAAATAAAGGGAAAAAGCAGTCGTCGAGGTCTCACCAAACATACCTTTGGTCTCCTCCTTTGCCTTCGTCAGATTCTCCTGAGCCAGCTTCAAATCCAGCTCGAGCTGAATGTGCTTGTTTTCCAGCTCAGTGTAGCGAGCCGCAAGGTCACAGGATCTCTGCGAAGAATCAATCGACTAAATGTCAAAGATAATTCACTTCCGAGTGGAATAGGAAAAATCATGCGTTTCTAAGACTACAGCCGAATACCAGCATTTGACCGTAGTCTCGGGGACTACACCCAGTGGGTGCACTCAGTGTGCCCCCACTAATCCTATTGAAGACAGAGTCGACCAGTCGACCTCAAAAAAAAACAAGATGTATTCTTTAACACTGTAATCGACTGCAAGCAGTCGACCACAGTCTCGGGGACTACACCCAGTGGGTGCACTCAGCGTGCCCCCACCGGTTTGCGAAATCCATTCGCCATAGTCGAATGACAGAAAGACTGAACCTATAAAGCCTAAGGCCGACTGCCAGCAGTCGACCTTAGCCTTGGGGACTACACCCAGTGGGTGCACTCAGCGTGCCCCCACCGGTTTGCGAAATCCATTCGCCATAGTCGAATGACGGAAAGACTGAACTTATAAAGCCTAAGGCCGACTGCCAGCAGTCGACCTTAGCCTTGGGGACTACACCCAGCGGGTGCACTCAGCGTGCCCCCGCTAACACGGAGTTTAAATCGACACACCCAATGGGTGATTACTATAAATTCTGGAAAGAAAACAAGCGGTGGTCGACTGACCTGAACATTGCTTTGAAGGGCGGAACTGGCGTCGTAAGCTGCCTGGCTCGCATCCCGGATGGTCTTCAACTGCTCCATCATGATCCCTGCCTGGCGCATCGCCTCCTTCGCGGCGCCAGCTTGGTCCTCTGGGACGTGGTGCATCGTGAAGAGGGAGGGCTGCAGAGCACTCGTTAGTGGATCTGCGAAGGACACAGTGTGTCGAGTGGTGTTCTCCTCCTCCGCGACCAGAGTCTCAGGCACCGTCACATCCTGGGACACCCTGCCGGCAGACGCTTTCCTACTCCTTCTGGGCTTCAACGGTTCCTCATCTTCATCATCATCATGGAGAGTGATAACAACATTGGATGGAGCTACAGAAAAGAATCAGAATTAGAGATCATGAGTCAGTCGACTAGAAACGGTGTTAAGAGTATAGTACCAGGTTTTGAGGTTGCTGCGTCCTCCATCTCATGGTCGTCAGCCCGGGCTGAGGTCTCATAAGTAGCAGCACTGCAACTCCAAAGAATCAGTCGACTAACTCCAGCGCCAACCAGAGATAATGTTCGCACAAAACAAGAAGACTTAAGCAGCATGATTACCATGATATGGTGGGGATGGACACCTTCATCTTCGGCAGGAGCTTGGTCGGCTTTGACGGGGCCGCCATGGGATGCTTCGACGCCTTTTCAGTCGACGCTGGAGAGGTGGTCCGAGGGCGCTTGGTCGACTGTGTAACAGTCGCAACCCCCTTGCCACGTTCAGTCGCAGGGTCATGGACAAGTTTCGACCGCCTTTCCGAGCGCGGTGGTGCGGCCTCCTCCTCCTCCTCTTCTTCGTCCTCCTCATCATCATCATCTTCATCGTCATCGTCATCATCATCATCCTCAGCGGCGTCCGAGTCCCACTCCTCCTCCTGGCTCTCGCCCCCGCTCGCTTCTCCCTCCTCAGTCGGAGCCTGTGCTCCATTGGGCATCGAGTACAACTCAGTGAGGGCCTGATAGACATCAAGACAAAGATCAGTCGACCGATCGGCAGAGAAAACAGAAATAAATGTGACAAGAATACAATGGGAAGTGGAGCAGACATACCTTGTTTGGATCACTGTGGTGGTCGAGCGGAGGAATCCTTCTGGCTCCGCGAGGGTTATCCTTGTTCCCAGTAACAGCGGCCATCCACCTTTCCAGAGTGGCATCGTCGACTGCTTCTGGATTGACCCGAGTCACATCCCCAGTCCCGCAGTACAACCACATGCAATGGCTCCGGAACTGAAGAGGCTGGATACAACGCCTAAGAAAAACCTCCAGGAGATCCATACCCGTCACTCCCTCCCGAACCAACTGAACTACACGCTCCATCAGCATCTTCACGTCAGCTTTCTCCTCCGGAATCACCTTCAGAGAGGAGGGCTTGTTCACTCGGCCCATGGTGAACTGAGGGAGTCCACTCGACTGCCCCGGCGTTGGCTGATCCTGGCAGTAGAACCAGGTCGACTGCCAGCCTCTGACTGACTCGGGAAATGTCATGGCTGGGAAGGTGCTCTTGTTCCTCACCTGGATCCCCAGACCCCCACACATTTGGACAACTTGGGTTTTTTCGTCGCCTGGGCTCGCCTTCTTCACGGTCTGAGAGCGACACGTGAATATGTGCTTGAACAAGCCCCAATGCGGTCGACAACCCAGAAAACTCTCACACATGGACACAAACGCGGCAAGATAGGCGATAGAATTCGGGGTGAAGTGGTGGAGTTGTGCTCCAAAGAAGTTCAAGAAACCACGGAAGAAAACGCTCGGCGGCAAAGAAAATCCGCGGTCGACATGGGTAGCCAGAAGCACGCACTCACCCTCTTCCGGCTGGGGTTGCCACTCTTTCCCCGGAAGCCTTGCAGCTCCGTGAGGGATTAGGCCCTCGTTGGCCATGTCGAGGAGATCCGCCTCCGTGATGGTCGATTGGATCCAATCTCCCTGGACCCAGCCTTTCGGCAGGCGAGATCTAGACGAAGACCCGCTGCGACTGGTGGATCTCCCCTTCGCCTTCTCCGTCGCCGACGCCTTCTTCGCGCATTCCAGCGCCACCGTCTTCTCCTTGACCATGGCTGCCGGCGGGACGCGCGAGGAGAAGTCGTGCGGAGGCGAGAGCGAGCGCGTTGGGCGGAGACGAAGGGAGCAGAGAGAGAATGCTGAGGCACTGCTCAAAAAGCCCTCGTCGGGCGCGTTTATAAGATCCCTTCCGAGTGGATGACAGGTGGGCCCGGTCGGTCTAATCATATCCTGAAACAGTTGCGCGGACGTGATACGTGGCGAAAAAAGCAGCGCGGGGATCGAGGCGTCTATGCCCTGTCCCATCCGAGCTCCGCGGTCCGCCCCGCTTCGCGCGCTTCCCCAAATTTCATATCCTGCGGAATCCGCGAACGGCAGATCGGTCTGCCAGACGCGGGATTTCCTG
This sequence comes from Triticum dicoccoides, assembly GCF_002162155.2. Classification (NCBI taxonomy): domain Eukaryota; kingdom Viridiplantae; phylum Streptophyta; class Magnoliopsida; order Poales; family Poaceae; genus Triticum; species Triticum dicoccoides. The sequence goes on along the minus strand of NC_041388.1, from coordinate 551,482,846 downwards.
TGATCCGTCGCTCGGAAATCGGCGAAGTCCAAAAGATCACTCGACGAAGGAAAAGAATGGATCGAGTCGACTGAAGAAAAGTTGCTCACTATCAACAAAGAGATTTTTTGGTTCAAAACAACGCACGACCAGTATGCGAAGGCTAATCGGAAACAACATCAACTCCTTCATCACTCAAGCCTCAATCCATTCGGGGGCTAATGATGGAGTCATGTACCTAGGGTAGGGTCACAGACCTGATCTAAGTACCCTGCCCAAGGACACCCTTAGAAGAGATCACCTTCCAGTCGACCTACGAGGGACTCACTCGACTGACTTGAAGGACTCGACCACGAAGACTCACTCGACCACCAGAAGGTCAAGAGGCACTCTGCACTACAACGGTCTGTAATTAAGTAGACTTTATGATAGTAAAGACACTTTATGTGGGCGTTACTAGTAACGCCCCGGACTTAATGTACCTTAAACCCTTCATTACGTGGGTTGACTGGGGTCCTGGCGCACTCTATATAAGCCACCCCCCTCCACAGGCAGAAGGGTTCGGCACCCTGTAATCCATATACACATAATCCACTCGACCGCCTCCGGGCTCCGAGACGTAGGGCTTTTACTTCCTCCGAGAAGGGCCTGAACTTGTACATCTCTTGTGTTTACAACCTCTCCATAGCTAGGACCTTGCCTCTCCATACCTACCCCCACTCTACTGTCAGACTTAGATCCACGACAGACGGTTCAAGGGATTACCGTGGACGGTCTGAGAGTGTTCAAGTACGATCTACACCGACTCTTCTTCCACTACAACTCAGAGTTGGTAACGATCTAAACCGCTAATGCATCTTCATAATGTTCCTCATTTGATCGTAGGACAAAATTTTCTGTTTTCTACTTTGTTTTCCAACAGTGGCATCATGAGCGATTCTATGAGTTGATGCAGGTTTCAGTTTAGATCACATGAGGATGTGAGGGTTTGATGATCTTGTTCTGCTTACCTCAAGTGTTGCTTCGGTTTAGTTCATTGACGACATGATGTAGCTTTATAAAAAGTTCTGGCAATCGATTGGCTCTGTTTGTTGATCTGCTAACAGTTCTTTGGGCTTCGTCATAGTCATGAATAGTCAACTATCGTACACATGAGAGGGCAATGAAGATGTACGATTTTCATGGGGGTCATGCGTATTGATGAAGTTTAGTGTGGGACTAGTTATTTTAATTAAGTCTCTTCCCTCACGTACACCGGAAATTAATTTAGCAACAAGAATTATCACCTTGATGGTGTATATAGTTTGTGTTCTTAGAAAACCCTAGAAGCCTCATAATTAAAATTTGCTAAACCGATTAGAGGACGCCTTACTTGGTTTTGTAGGATACATATGATGTGGTATAGCCTCCGTAATAATAATGAGTTTATGTATGAGATGGTTATTGTTGGGGAACGTAGTAATTTCAAAATATTCCTACGCACACGCAAGATCATGGTGATGCATAGCAACGAGAGGGGAGAGTGTGATCTACATACCCTTGTAGATTGACAACGGAAGCATTTGGTTGATGTAGTAGTACGTCTCCACGGCCCGACCGATCAAGCACCGAAACTACGTCACCTCCGAGTTTTAGCACACGTTCAGCTCGATGACGATCCCCGGACTCCGATCCAGCAAAGTGTCGGGGAAGAGTTCCGTCAGCACGATGGCGTGGTGACAATCTTGATGCACTACCGTCGCAGGGCTTCACCTAAGCACCGCTACAATATTATCGAGGACTATGGTGGAAGGGGGCACCGCACACGGCTAAGAATATGATCACGTGGATCAACTTGTGTGTCAAGGGGTGCTCCCTGCCCCCGTATATAAAGGATCAAGGGGAGGAGGCCGGCCGGCCCTCTATGGCGCGCCAAGGAGGAGTCCTCCTCCTAGTAGGAGTAGGACTCCTACTAGGAGGGGGAAAGAAGTGGGGAGGGAGAGGGAAAGGGGGGCGCCCCCTCTCCTAGTCCAATTGGGACCAGGGGGGAGGAGGCGCGCGGCCCACCTTTGGCTGCCCCTCTCTCTCTCACCACTAAGGCCCATATGGCCCATTACTTCTCCCGAGGGGGTTCCGGTAACCCTCCGGCTCTCCAGTTTTCTCTGAAATCACCCGGAACACTTCCGGTGTCCGAATAAAGCCGTCCAATATATCAATCTTTATGTCTCGACCATTTCGAGACTCCTCGTCATGTCCGTGATCACATCCGGAACTCCGAACTAACTTCGGTACATCAAAACTCATAAACTCATAATATAACTGTCATCGAAACCTTAAGCGTGCGGACCCTACGGGTTCGAGAACAATGTAGACATGACCGAGACACATCTCCGGTCAATAACCAATAGCGGAACCTGGATGCTCATATTGGCTCCTACATATTCTACGAAGATCTTTATCGGTCAGACCGCATAACAACATACGTTGTTCCCTTTGTCATCGGTATGTTACTTGCCTGAGATTCGATCGTCGGTATCTCAATACCTAGTTCAATCTTGTCACCGGCAAGTCTCCTTACTCGTTTTGTAATACATCATCTCGCAACTAACTCATTAGTTGCAATGCTTGCAAGCCTTATGTGATGTGCATTACCGAGAGGGCCCAGAGATACCTCTCCGACAATCGGAGTGACAAATCCTAATCTCGAAATACGCCAACCCAACATGTACCTTTGGAGACACCTGTAGAGCACCTTTATAATAACCCAGTTACGTTGTGACGTTTGGTAGCACACAAAGTGTTCCTCCGGCAAACGGGAGTTGCATAATCTCATAGTCATAGGAACATGTATAAGTCATGAAGAAAGCAATAGCAACATACTAAACGATCGGGTGCTAAGCTAATGGAATGGGTCATGTCAATCACATCATTCTCCTAATGATGTGATCCCGTTAATCAAATAACAACTCTTTTGTTTATGGTTAGGAAACATAACCATCTTCAATTAACGAGCTAGTCAAGTAGAGGCATACTAGTGACACTTTGTTTGTCTATGTATTCACACAAGTATTATGTTTCCGGTTAATACAATTCTAGCATGAATAATAAACATTTATCATGATATAGGGAAATAAATAATAACTTTATTATTGCCTCTAGGGCATATTTCCTTCAGTCTCCCACTTGCACTAGAGTCAATAATCTAGTTCACATCGCCATGTGATCTAACATCAACAGTTCACATCTTTATGTGGTTAACACCCATAGTTCACATCAATATGTGACCAACACCCAAAGGGTTTACTAGAGTCAGTAATCTAGTTCACATTGCTATGTGATTAACACCCAAAGAGTACTAAGGTGTGATCATGTTTTGCCTGTGAGAGAAGTTTAGTCAACGGGTCTGCCATATTCAGATCCATAAGTATTTTGCAATTTTCTATGTCTACAATGCTCTGCACGGAGCTACTTTAGCTAATTGCTCCCACTTTCAATATGTATCCAGATGAAGACTAAGAGTCATCCGGATTAGTGCCAAAACTTGTATCGATGTAACCCTTTTACGACGAACCTTTTGTCACCTCCATAATCGAGAAACATATCCTTATTCCACTAAGGATAACTTTGACCGCTGTCCAGTGATCTACTTCTAGATCACTATTGTACTCCCTTGACAAAATTAGTGTAGGGTATACAATAGGTCTGGTACACAGCATGGCATACTTTATAGAACCTATGGCCAAGGCATAGGGAATGACTTTCATTCTCATTCTAGATTCTGCCATGGTCGGGCTTTGAGTCTTACTCAATTTCACACCTTGTAACACAGGCAAGAATTCTTTCTTTGACTGTTCCATTTTGAACTACTTCAAAATCTTGTAAAGGTATGTACTCATTGAAAAAAAACTTATCAAGCGTCTTGATCTATCTCTATAGATCTTGATGCTCAATATGTAAGCAGCTTCACTGAGGTTTTCTTTGAAAAAATCCTTTCAAACACTCCTTTATGCCTTGCAGAATAATTCTACATTATTTCCGATCAACAATATGTCATACACATACACTTATCAGAAATGTTGTAGTGCTCCCACTCACTTTCTTGTAAATACAGGCTTCTCCAAAAGTCTGTATAAAACCAAATGCTTTGATCACACTATCAAAGCGTTTATTCCAACTCCGAGAGGCTTGCACCAGTCCATAAATGGATCGCTGGAGCTTGCACACTTTGTTAGCTCCCTTTGGATCGACAAAACCTTCTGGTTGCATCATATACAACTCTTCTTCCAGAATCCATTCAGGAATGCAGTTTTGACATCCATCTGCCAAATTTCATAATCATAAAATGCGGCAATTGCTAACATGATTCGGACAGACTTAAGCATCGCTACGGGTGAGAAGGTCTCATCGTAGTCAATTTCTTGAACTTGCCGAAAACCTTTTGCGACAAGTCGAGCTTTGTAGACAGTAATATTACCATCAGCGTCCGTCTTCCTCTTGAAGATCCATTTATTTTCTATGGCTTGCCAATCATCGGGAAAATCCATCAGAGTCCATACTTTGTTCTCATACATGGATCATATCTCAGATTTCATGGCCTCAAGCCATTTTGCGGAATCTGGGCTCATCATCACTTCCTCATAGTTGGTAGGCTCGTCATGGTCAAGTAACATGACCTCCAGAACTGGATTACCGTACCACTCTGGTGCGGATCTCACTCTGGTTTACCTACGAGGTTCAGTAGTAACTTGATCTGAAGTTATATGATCATCATCATTAGGTTCCTCACTAATCGGTCTAGTAGTCACAGGAACAGATTTCTGTGATGGACTACTTTCCAATAAGGGAGTAGGTACAGTTACCTCATCAAGTTCTACTTTCCTCCCACTCACTTATTTCGAGAGAAACTCCTTCTTTGGAAAGGATCCATTCTCAGCAACGAATATCTTGCCTTTGGATCTGTGATAGAAGGTGTACCCAACATTTTCTTTTGGGTATCCTATGAAGACGCACTTCTTCGATTTGAGTTTGAGCTTATCAGGATGAAACTTTTTCATATAAGCATCGCAACCCCAAACTTTAAGAAACGACAACTTTGGTTTCTTGCCAAACCATAGTTCATACGGTGTCGTCTCAACAGATTTAGATGGTGCCCTTTTAACGTGAATGCAACTGTCTCTAATGCATAACCTCAAAACGATAGTGGTAGATCGGTAAGAGACATCATAGATTGCACTATATCCAATAAAGTACGGTTATGACGTTCGGACACACCATTATGCTGTGTTGTTCCATGTGGCATGAGTTTGTGAAACTATTCCACATTGTTTTAATTGAAGACCAAACTCATAACTCAAATATTTGTCTCCGCGATCAGATCGTAGAAACTTTATTTTCTTGTCACGATGATTTTCCACTTCACTCTGAAATTCTTTGAACTTTTCAAATGTGTCAGACTTATGTTTCATTAAGTAGATATACCCATATCTTCTCAAATCATTTGTGAAGTTCAGAAAATAACGATACTTGCCGTGAGCCTTAACACTCATCGGACCGCATACATCAGTATGTATTATTTCCAATAAGTCAGTTGCTCGCTCCGGAGAACGGAGTCTTAGTCATCTTGCCCATGAGGCATGGTTCGCAAGCATCAAGTGATTCATAATCAAGTGATTCCAAAATCCCATCGGCATGGAGTTTCTTCATGCGCTTTACACCAATATGACCTAAACGGCAGTGCTACAAATAAGTTGCACTATCATTATTAACTTTGCATCTTTTGGTTTCAATATTATGATTATGTGTATCACTACGATCGAGATCCAATGAACTATTTTCATTGGGTGTGTAACCATATAAGGTTTTATTCATGTAAACAGAACAACAATTTATTCTCTTACTTAAATGAATAACCGTATTACAATAAACATGATCAAATCATATTCATGCTTAACGCAAACACCAAATAACACTTATTCAGGTTCAACACTAATCCCGAAAGTATAGGGAGTGTGCGATGATGATCATATCAATCTTGGAACCACTTCCAACACACATCGTCACTTCACCCTTAACTAGTCTCTGTTTATTCTGCAACTCCCGTTTCGAGTTACTAATCTTAGCAACTGAACTAGTATCAAATACTGAGGGGTTGCTATAAACACTAGTAAAGTACACATCAATAATATGTATATCAAATATACTTATGTTCACTTTGCCATCCTTCTTATCTGCCAATCACTTGGGGTAGTTCCGCTTCCAGTGACCAGTCCCTTTGCAGTAGAAGCACTTAGTCTCAGGCTTAGGACCAGACTTGGGCTTCTTCACTTGAGCAGCAACTTGCTTGCTGTTCTTCTTGAAGTTCCCCTTTTTTCCTTTTCCCTTTTCTTGAAACTAGTGATCTTGTCAACCATCAACACTTGATGCTCTTTCTTGATTTCTACCTTCATCGATTTCATCATGAAGAGCTTGGGAATCGTTTTCGTCATCCCTTGCATACTATAGTTCATCACGAAGTTCTACTAACTTGGTGATGGTGACTAGAGAATTCTGTCAATCACTATCTTATCTGGAAGATTAACTCCCACTTGATTCAAGTGATTGTAGTACCCAGACAATCTGAGCACATGCTCACTACTTGAGTGATTCTCCTCCATCTTTTAGCTATAGAACTTGTTGGAGACTTCATATCTCTCAACTCGGGTATTAGCTTGAAATATTAACTTCAACTCCTGGAACATCTCATATGTTCCATGACGTTCAAAACGTCTTTGAAGTCCCGATTCTAAGCCGTTAAGAAAGGTAATATTAGGAAAAATCATGTTAAAATTTTAGCCCTATCGGAGTTACGGATCTCTGGGAATATAAGAAATGGATTTCGGCCAGAAACAACGACGCGGAATCAGAGAGAGAGATCCAATCTCGAAGGGGCTCCTGCCCTCTGTGAGCCATGGCAGCCAAGGACCACAGGGGAAACCCTCCTCCCATCTAGGGTGGAGGCTAAGCAAGAAGAAGAAGGAGGAGGCTCCATTCCCCTCTCTTCCGATGGCGCCGGAGTGCTGCCGGGGGAACCATCACGACAGTGATCTATACCAACAACTTTGCGGCCATCATCACCAACTCTCTCCCCCTCTATGCAACGTGTAACTAATAACCCACAAGTATATGGGATTGCAACATTCTTTGAGGGTAGAGTATTTAACCCAAATTTATAGATTCGACACAAGGGGAGCCAAAGAATATTCAGAAGTATTAGCAACTGAGTTGTCAATTCAACCACACCCAAAATACTTAATATCTGCAGCAAAGTGATCAGTAGCAAAGTAGTATGGAAATTTGATAGTAGCGATAACAATAGCAATATTAACAGTAACGGGAACAGTAGCAGTTTTTTAGTGATCATAATAGTAGCAACAGCGAGCAACTGAGTTGTCAATTCAACCACACCTGAAATACTTAATATCTACAGCAAAGTGATCAGTAGCAAAGTAGTATGGAAATTTGATAGTGGCGATAACAGTAGAAATATTAACAGTAACAGGAACAGTAGCAGTTTTGTAGTGATCATAATAGTAGCAACATCGAAAGTAACTTAGTAAAGATCAATATATGAAAAGCGCATAGGCATTGGATCAGTGATGGATAATTGTGTTGGATAATATTCATCATGTAGCAGTTATAACCTAGAGCGACACAGAACTAGCTCCAATTCATCAATGTAATGTAGGCATGTATTCCGTATATAGTCATACGTGCTTATGGAAAAGAACTTGCATGACATCTTTTGTCCTACCCTTTCGTGGCAGCGGGGTCCATAAGAAAATTAAGGGATATTGAGGCCTACTTTTAATAGAGAACCGAAACAAAGCATTAGCACTTAGTGAATACATGAACTCCTGAAACTACGGTAACCACCAAAAAGAATCCCAATTATTGTCACCTTGGGGTATGCGGATCATAACTTGTAATAGGTGCATATAACTTGCAAGATACGATATAGAACACACATATATTTATGAAAACATAATAGATTCAAATATGAAATCATGGCACTCATGCTCTAGTGATAAGCATTAAGCATAGCAAAGTCATAGCAGCATCAATCTCAGAACATAGTGCCCCTCCGCCACCATGGAGGCCATGGACCAGAGGGGGAACTCTTCTCCCATCTAGGGGGGAGGCCAAGGAAGAAGAAGAAAGAGCGGGGCTCTCTCCCTCTCTCTTTAATGCTATGGTTGGGTTCTACCTTAATGATCTTTGGTAATTGCGGATGCTTGCTAGAGTTCCAATCATAAGTGCATATGATCCAAGTACGAAAAGTATGTTAGCTCATGCCTCTCCCTCATATAAAAATGCAACAATGATTACTGGTCTAGTTATCGATCGCCTAGGGACAAATAACTTTCTTGTGTGACAAAAGCTTTCTACTAAACAACTAACTTTTATTATCTTGCAATTTATTGTAGCTTTACTCTCGTAAAGTACTTCTAGTTTTATTCTTGTTCTAGGTAAAGCAAACATTAAGTGTGAGTAGAGTTGTATCGGTGGTTGATAGAACTTGATGGAATATTTGTTCTACCTTTAGCTCCTCGTTGGGTTTGACATTCTTATTTATCGAAAAAGGCTACAAATGATCCCCTATACATGAGGGTTATCACACCGTCGTAGCCATCCATTCCGTCACCACCGCCGCTGGAGGGACCCATGCCGTCGCCGTCGTCGTCGTCGTTCTTGTCCCTCCAACAGTGGAAGGGCGTTGTAGTGATAGCCTTGTCCGGCAACTGCCTGCCGCTTGCGAAGGAGCCTCTTCACCTCCTGTTGCACGATGCGAAGGGTCGCCTTGGCCACTGTCGGTGTCAAAACCGGCGGATCTCGGGTAGGGGGTCCCGGACTGTGCATCTAGGCCGGATGGTAATAGGAGGCAAGGGACACGAAGTTTTACCCAGGTTCGGGCCCTCTCGATGGAGGTAAAACCCTACGTCCTGCTTGATTAATATTGATGATATGGGTAGTACAAGAGTAGATCTACCACGAGATCGAGGAGGCTAAACCCTAGAAGCTAGCCTATGGTATGATTGCTGATGTGTACGTTGTCCTACGGACTAAAACCCTCCGGTTTATATAGACACCAGAGAGGGTTAGGGTTACACAAAGTCGGTTACAATGGTAGGAGATCTTCATATCCGTATCGCCAAGCTTGCCTTCCACGCCAAGGAAAGTCCCTTCCGGACACGGGACGGAGTCTTCAATCTTGTATCTTCATAGTCCAGGAGTCCGGCTGAAGGTATAGTCCGGCTATCCGAGCACCCCCTAATCCAGGACTCCCTCAGTAGCCCCTGAACCAGGCTTGAATGACGACGAGTCCGGCGCGCAAATTGTCTTCGGCATTACAAGGCGGGTTCCTCCTCCAAGTACTTCATAGAAGATTTTGAACACAAAGATAGTGTCCGGCTCTGCAAAATAAGTTTCCACATATTGCTATAGAGAGAATAATATTTACACCAATCTAATCTGCTAACGTATTCCGTAGCGTGTCACACTACGGCCAAGCCTTTATCCGAGTCATTTCATTATCCCACCTCAATGCGTCATGCGAGGCAGTTTCCTTGGCACGTCTTGTTAAAGCAGAGATCGTGTCCCCTTATCCCGGGATTCTCATCAATACGGGCGTGGGTAACCCAACCGCGCCATTGATTACGGTGCTTGGAGATAAGCGAGTTTTACCAGGCTGGTGGGGACATGTAGTTGCGTCCACCCATATAAGGGGATAAGGATCCACCTTTTCACCTATGCCTTCTTCCTCCTTCGCCTATCCATTCTTGTGCACTCAAGCTCCAGCGTCCAAGTCCGAACTCCCCACCTCAACCTTCTCCAGCCATGTCCGGAGCGGGAGGCAAGTGGATGGTCTCCTCCGTCACGGAGGGACACATCAAAAATCTGAGGAAGGCCGGATACCTGTCTAACGACATCGCGTACCGGCTTCCCGAAAAGGGGCAGCTCATCCCCACCTCTAGGCCCCATGAGAGGGTGGTGTTCCTCCCTCATTTCCTCCGCGGACTGGGCTTCCCTCTCCACCCATTTGTCCAGGGGCTCATGTTCTACTACGGCCTGGATTTCCACGATCTGGCCCCGAACTTCGTCCTCAACATCTCGGCGTTTATTGTCGTGTGCGAGGCCTTCCTCCGTATCCACCCCCATTTCGGCCTATGGCTCAAGACTTTCAACATCAAGCCGAAGGTGGTGCGCGGCAACCAGGCGGAGTGCGGAGGCGTCATGGTGGGCAAGATGGCCAACGTCCTATGGCTTGAGGGCTCCTTTGTGGAGACCCTGAAGGGGTGGCAATCGGGGTGGTTTACATCACTGAGCCGTGCGACGCCGAATGGGTCGCACCCCCTGAGTTTCGATCCGGACCTCCTACGCGGCTCACCTCCTGGAAGGAGACGGGCCTGTCGTGGGGTAAGAAGGGAGAGCTGACCGGACTCCAAACATGCGTCCAAACCCTGGTGGACGAGAAGCTCAAACTTGTCAACGTAGTCCAGGTTATGCTCATCTGCTTGATGCTCCCGTGTCAGCAACGGGCTTTCAACATGTGGGAGTTCGACCCGGTGCGGCACCAAACTCTAAGCAGGCTCTTCGACACGACGTACGAAGATGCCTGGAAGGTTCTTTTCAAGGGCGTCGAGGCTCCCGCATCCGCTACCGAGGATCGCGGATTCAGTGCGCAGCGTCATGCTCTCGCATTAAGCTGTTTTTTTCCTTTTACAGGGTATCGGTTTTTCATAGTTTGACTCCATGCGGGATCTAAACTCCCTTACCTTTGACAGGATTGGCAGGTGACATCCGGACAGATCAACTGTCCGGCTCCTTTGCCCGAAGGCCCAGCGGACGCTCACTTGGCAAAGCTGCTGGTTTCGGCACCCTATGTGGTGCCGGAGAAGAAGGCCGCGAAAAAGGCCACGGGGACTCGAAAGAGTGCCCGGCGCCAGGAGGTGTTGGATTCATCATCCGACGGTTCCGAGGCGCATTCCTCCCGTGAAGACGAGGAGGAAGAAGAAGAAGAGATCTCTCCCCCTCCAGCGGGGGGAGAGAAGAAAAGGAAGGCCGCCCTCTCTGGGGAGGCCGGAGGGTCCAAGAAGGGGAAAACCCTTCCTCCGGACTGCTCCACCGACGCCGGCGACGGCGGAGAGGAGTGGCAGCCCAGGGCCAAGCCCCTGGCAAAATCTTAAGTATCCGGATACCAGAGTAATTCATATTATTCGTTTATTGCACAGTTTTCCCTTACGTCGAATATGTTTATGCAGCCCACCCAAATACCGGCTCGACGCGTCGTCGAGCTGCTCACTGGACTCGTCGGATGTGAACTCGCTTCCGACGGCTTCCTCCCCCCGCCCTACGAACGACACCGAAGTGTTGTCCCAACAGGTTCCAAGCCGGGAGGAGGTGGTCCTGGAGGCGCCGCAAGGCGACCTCCCGGACTCCAGGAGTAAAGGGGATGAAACCCCCCAGGGCTCCAAGTCCGGCTCTAGGCCGGACACCGCTCCAGAACCTTCAAAGGTTCCAGAGTCTGGCAGGGGACCTCCTTCCAAGAGGAGCAAGTCCACCGTGTCGGTGGCCCCCGTCCAATCGGAGGCGCCGGAGAATATGTTGGAGGCGCTCCAAGGCGCCTCCATCGATGAGGAGCACCGCACTATTATGAGTGCGGTGGTTCAGAAGGTTCAGTCCGCCAAGAGTGGACTGACTGAAGCTTGTACTAGCCTTTTTAACAGGCTTTGAGGTAAGTAAAGAATGTGTAAATAATATTACCGCATAGACAGTAGCCCCTGATGCTCTATTTGGCGTTCGGGAAGAAAAGCCGAATAGAGGATCAAATAAAATTCGTAGGAGTCTAACAAAAATGAGTCAATATGCATATGCAGGCTTCTCTGCTTGCGTCCGCCGCACTGACTGCGGAAGTGGACACGCTAAAGCAGAACCTCGAGCGGTCCAAGCAAGAGCTCGGGCGTGCCAAGAAGCAGCTCGAGGACAATGAAGGTAAGAAATACCTTGTTTTTAAATATATATATATAAAGGTGCAATTGCAAAGAATGACATGATTATCGTGGCTATTGTAGGGGCCACGTCTGAAGTGGCGACCCTTAAGCAAGCGCTAGTCGAGGCCGAGAAGAGGGTGGCCTCGGAGCGCACCGAGCGGGAGAAGTATGAGGCCGAGGTTGGCAAGGTGCGGCAAGAGCTCCAGGCTCTCATGGAAAATATGAGAGTTTGGAGCTTGACTCAAAGACGCGAGTGCCCGAGCTCACGGTGGCTATTGAAAATGCCAAGTCTGCCAAGGCCGAATCCCAGAAGATCCTCCAGGAGTTGGATGAGGTGAAGAAGATAGCGGCAGGTAAGGCATTCTTTATGCAAAGCAAACACATAAATGTGAGTTACTTGTTACTTACTTGAATCCGGAGCTCTCCAGGAGCGTTCGCAGATCTTCCCTGGAGTGTGTCCGATGCCGCCGCATTCTATCAAGCCGAGGAGGGCAGATCGACAGAGAAGGTGTTCTGGTCTCAGTATGCTGAGGCCGGACACCCCGTGCCCCTGAGCGACCAGCTGAAGCAACTGGTCGAGCTCCACAAGGCGGCCGAACAGGCCATGAAGGGCCTTATTGTTCGTCTGTGGCCTGGAGGGGCTCTGCCTGGGAGCTATTTTGGGCTGGTGCGGCGGCTGGTGGAGGCCTGTCCAAGGCTCGAAGTCATCAAGCGCTACATCTGCATTGAAGGTGCCCATAGGGCCCTTGCCCGTGCTAAGGTGCACTGGGGCAAGCTGGATGCTGAGAAGCTTGTGAAGGACGGGCCACCGCCGGGGAAAGAGCATCGCAAGCCCGAAAATTACTATAAGGATGTTCTGAAGGGTAATTGCCTTGTGGCGGATGAATGTTCCAGGGATGTAATTTTTGAGTGAAACTTGCTCATTTTGTCCTGTGCGCTGAAAACTTGTTTATATGCGCTAAGCAATGCTGTTGGAATTTAAAATATTACCTTCTGTGCGGCTGTTTATCAATTCTGAGAGATGGCGAGTCGTCGGCTTCTGCCCTCGTGCCGCTAGTGCTGGGGTGTTCGGGGATAAACCTGAGCGCTCTTTTTTCCATGTTTGGGTCCTACGAGGGAGGCGCTCAGCCCAACGAAGAAGGCAATCGGACTATAATGCGTGAACACTCTCACTTAGCCATAGAATTCTATAATTTTAAATTTCGGCGAAGCCCCTGGTATTCGGAAGACCGAGTTCGGGGCGCTATCCATGCCTTGGCCGGACAGAGCCGGCTCCTCGCCCTAAGCGGCATAAGTCTTTAGGGACTCGAAAAACCTCTCGAACAGCGACCAGCTCTCGCTTCATCATGACAGTCAGTTTTAGCTTTCTCCACTGAGGTGCTCGACCCAGCTCAACTGGGGCACAATCGCAGTGGTTCTCCTAGTGCTACCTTAGCCGATATGGCGGAACGTAAGGCACCAAAACATAGGAGCCGGGCAAACCCAACTATTGACCCAAGACATGATTCGGAGCCGATGCATATAATGCTATAAGTTCGGGGTGCCGCACTTGTTAAAGTGTTCAGACTTCTCACACCATATTGAGGGGTACTAAAGCCCCTGGCGTATTTTGGCCGTACCAACGTGTACGGGGGCAACATGTAGTTAAGGAACATATATAAAGAAAAAAGGTAATGCAAAAATAGACGAAAGCTATGCATTGTTTATTAAAAAGGGATGCGATCAAAGCAGAACGATACAAATAATGCGATAAGTGGAAGGTTGGACTAGTTAACATGTCCGTTCCAGGGGCAAGATGCGGAATAGTATGCGGAACAGGTATACTGCTCGTGATAGAGACCACCTGGGAGTTCCGTAATGCGGCGTGGCTTGTCTGCTTCCCTGGTTCTTGCATCATTTGTGCGGCAATTGAACTGCCGAACAGGCCTTCCAGAGGATGGAGTCCTGAAAGTAAGAGAAAATTAAAAAATCGGCAGCCCCTGGTTTGGTTTAAGCCGTGTTTTGGGTGTGCCGTGATGGTGCCCCTCCCCCTGTACCCATGGTATCTCTAGAGCGTAGTTATGTACGCGAAGTACTGGCGTCGCCTTTTTGCGAGGGGTGGGGTTGGGGCCGCATTGCTACGCATGCTCGGATCGTGCCAGGTGGTCTTGTTCTAGGTTACTCCGGGCGCTTGACGGTGGCCGGTCATTTAGTGGCCGGACTGGAGAACTGCCTGGAGAGGCTGCTTTGTACTTCCGCTGCAAGGGCCGCCGTGTGCTCCTCCGTTCGGAGGGAGCGTTCGGTGTTTCCATTGACCGTAATTACTCCTCGAGGGCCTGGCATCTTGAGCTTAAGGTATGCGTAGTGCGGTACCGCATTGAACTTAGCGAATGCGGTTCGCGCGAGCAGTGCGTGATAACCACTGCGAAACGGGACTGTTGTGTATATTACTACTGGGCGTAAACCGGCCTATCTGGGCCGGGTTAACTTCATCAGTAGTTAATTATGTTAAAGCCCAAGAAGGCAGATGAGAGCTCAAGACCCATAGTCGGTTCAAGGCCTGTAGCCGTAAACCGGCGTTAGTATTTAACTTGTATTGTAAGTTAGGAATAAGTAGAGACCAAACCAGACACTTGTATTGTAAGTTAGGAATAAGTAGAGACCAAACCTGTTAGCAAGTGTGATGCGGCCACGGCGGTTCAGTTCATCAAAAAAGTGATTTTCCGGTTTGGCTTTCCGCACAGTATCATCACAGATAATGGTACCAATTTGTCCAAGGGTGCCATGAAGGAGTTCTGTGAACGAGAGCACATCCGGCTTGACGTTTCATCAGTGGCACACCCATAGTCCAATGGTCAAGCAGAAAGGGCTAATCAAGAGATCTTGAAAGGCATCAAACCCCGGCTTATGGTTCCTTTGCAGAGAACACCGGGTTGTTGGGTAGAAGAGTTACCATCTGTGTTATGGAGCATCAATACCACACCCAACAGATCAACAGGATACACACCGTTCTTCATGGTCTATGGAGCGGAGGCGGTTCTCCCTAGTGATATCCGTCATGACTCACCTCGTGTGGCGGCTTATGTTGAAGCGGACAATGAGACAGCACGGCAAGACACTTTGGACATGTTGGATGAAGAACGTGACATAGCAGCCGCCCGCTCGGTGATTTACCAACAAGATCTTCGTCGTTATCACAGTCGCCGAGTCACAGTCGTCGTTATCATAGCAGCCGCCCGCCCGCTTTGGCTCATCCAAGATCACACTAATATGCATAACCTATCCCCACCTTGGGAGGGACCTTTCGTGATCAGCAAGAATCTGCACAACGGGTCATACTATCTGATCGATATTCGAGAGCATAAAGACTCACGTACATCAGAGGAGGAGACCAACAGGCTGTGGAATATAGCTCATCTTCGGCCTTACTATACCTGAGCCATTGGCTCTACTTATGTACATATTACGACGATGTATATATTATGATTAAATATAATAAACCGGAACCTCAGCTAAAGCGGGGTATCTGTTCTTGTACATCATGTGTGGTTACACGGAGTTGTTCTAAAGCGGCCTCCGGTTTACCCCTTGAGTTAGCTTTTCAAAAGTATCATGTTATATCACTTGGGGGCTTGGTCGTGTCTGAACCAATGCAACACCTCTTGATAGGCGAGAGCCACCAGATCACTTGGGGACTTGGTCACGTCTGAACCAGTCATGCCTCTTGATTGGCCTAAGGCCACAGAATCACATGGGGGCTTGGTCGAACCCGAACCATTGCCACGCCTCTTGATCGGCATAAATGCCACGGTTTCATTTGGGGACCTGGCTGACTTGAACCATGGATACACCTATCGGGAGCTTGGTCATGTCCGACCATGGTAACGCCATCTGATCAGCTAAAATAAGCCTCTTTTTGCAAATGGTTTTATCATTGCCTTTGCTACACAATTTTCTTTGATAGATATTTTCTTTCTTTTTTGTTGCGTTTTTTAAACCAACAAAATTTTAAACCGGTTCACACTGTCAATTGACGGAACACGGTCCATTTTTAATCCAAAGACTATTTGCTCGGTTTGATTTTCTGTTAACATCCTATTACGGAGTAACACGATGTTTTACAACCCGGCATGATTTACATGGTAAACCGGCATTATATATATACAGGAGCTGCTATCTCCTCCAAACAGTGTGGGTTTATAAACCTCCACTTTAAGATTGGCTAAACTAACTTCATGTCCAACGATGGCAGGTATTATGTATCTCAAAGATTTGATCATATGCTTAAATTTCAGATATTTTGATGCAAACATCATACTCCGCCTGATGGTACAACCGCGGTGGCACTTTAAGATTTTTTATGTTGCAGAAAACACTTTAGACAGTTCATCACCCAAAGGAAACACAAGTTGCAGTGGTTATGCACGAAGGCTTATTAAGATCAAGAGTATCAGCTAGCCTATTACAAGGCAACACGGTGCCCAGAATAAGTTCATTGTTTTTCAAAGGAGAAGCAGTTTAAACCGGCTTCCGGTTCAAGCTTGGTCACCAGCCTGGCCTGATGGTTGTGGGTCATCCCGCGCCGCTTCAGCTCCAGTTTCTCTACCCAGCGGCTGGAAATCAACAGTTGTCCAGTCGATTCCCATTAATGCTCGAAAGACAGCTTCGTCATGGATCAACAACGACGGTTCAATATCGGGAGCATAAGTATGCTTACGGATTGGAGGGATAAGATTTTCCGCTTCATGAATTGGTGCAGCTACTCGCATGTTTTGATTGTCATAATGGGCTTGATAGTGAGACAAGTCTGCTTCTTCAGCCAATTGACAAGCTAGCGGACGCACCTCCCGGTTTATTACTCGCAGATCCGCTTCACCAAACTCTGACCCGTCTTCCTTCAAGCTGGGATAGCCCTGAGCTGCTTCAATAGGATCAAAATCCGGCACCCAAGCTTTTGCCCGGATTAAGGCGTTGATCGTGCCGGTTCGAGCAGCAGATTTCTTCAGCTCTTCAACCCGGGCAGGAAGCACCGATAGTTTCTGCAGAGTGTCCTGAATCAAAGTGGGCGCCGGCTTGTTGTGGGATGCAGTACAGATGATCCGCCGTGCACCAGTGTACAGTTGTTCGATCAAAGTATAGGCGCCTTTCAATTTCTTCCGCACCTCTGACCCCAAATGGCCAATGCGTGTCCCTGAAATATCACAAAGGGTTAACAAACCGGCAGCTCTATAAGAGGGCCGAATCGACCCAGAAATCAAACCGGCTTACCAAAGATAGCAGTGGTGATGGCATGCACATGCCGGTTTATGCTGGGCAGTTTGTCCACCACCGGTTTAAGTGTAGCCTCAACATCTTCTGCTTGTTTGGTTAAAGCGGATTTTTCAGTGGCCCAATCCGCCCGCTCTTTCTTGAAGCCCTCCTTAAGCTGTTCCATGGCGCGTAAAGCGCCGGTTAACTCTTCTTTTGCTTTGGAGGTTTCAGCTTGTTGGGACTTCAGATTTTCTTGGAGATCGGCGACTTGGTTCTCTTTAGTCTTCAGTTCAGCCTGCATACAGACAGTTATATGATTCAGCAAGCAGTGCAAGAATTGAAGCACCAACCACATAACAAGTTATGCACTTGGCGCTTGGGGGCTAATGCCTATTTGATCTTCATATTTCACTTGATTATAAAGTCCCAAGCTCAATACAAGTATTCAACTTGGCACTTGGGGGCTAATGGCTATTTGTTCAAATAAGTTCTGATGCAGCGATATTAATTACTTAAGTCCCGGTTTAACTATACTAAGTTGAACCGGCCCTTGGGGGCTACAATAGCGAATTTCGAGGCTTTAAGATTTATATTAGTAAGTCCCGGTTTGAAAGAAGATTACAAACCGGTCCTTGGGGGCTAGGCGAGTCAGCAAGCATTGAAGCATACAAGTAGGAAAGAGCATATGGAAGTTACCTCATATTTATCTTTCATCATGTTAACCAGACCGGCTTCATAGTCACGACTGGTATGCAGCCGGTTCAGATAGCCGGAATGGATGTCTTGGGCGTTCAGAGCAGCGTAAGTCGCCAGATCAATATTCCACTTGCCCTTGCCAAAGGCAGCAAATTCTTCCTTGGCAGTATGTTTAGACAAAGCGACAGGATTGCTTGGCTCTGTATGGCCAATGCCAGTAATAACATCTTCATCATCCTTGGCGTCACCGGTTTGCACTGGGGCCGTTGGCTTATCAGTAGGCTTTGATGGATTGGTGGATTTGTCAATCCGGATGGGGCTTGTGGGCTGGTTGACAGGACTTGAGGTATCAATAGGCCTCTCTTCAGCAATAGGATCGTCATCCCACTGCGGTGGATCATTGGGTATATCTTCAGGAATAGCCGCTTCAAGATCTGGTATTGCGCCCTGTTCAGGGACGGCATCTTCTTCAGCCGCTTTATCTAGGCGAGCCTTCTTTCTTGGCTTAGGCTTGGCCCTGAAAGGAGTAACAAAGGTCAGTACAGTATATGCTACAAAGTAATACACCAAAAGCATTATGATAAGTATGGCTTACCCAAGCACTGTTTTGAGCGGCGGCAGCTGGGTAGCTGATGACTCGCCAGATGATGAATGGGAAGTGACCTGATAATCAGAGTCAGACGGATTAAGAGGCTGACGAAGATAGCCCATTTTAGGACAAGCACTGACAGGCAAATTAGAGACCTCTGAATGGCGTTTCCGAACCGGACTATTCGGTAAACCGGCGGAGGTAACTACCTAGCCGCTATGCCGGGTTGTGCGGCGAGCTTCGTGTTGTTGGGTCTTCATAAGAAATTTGGGATCCAAGTAAGCAAGAGGATGAGAAAATTTAACCTTCCGGTTTGCCTGACGGATTTTTAGTGAAGGCAAAGGATCTGAATCGGAGGAAAGAATAATTACCTCTGCAACATCAGCATGGCTGGCTTCGGTATCATCCTGACAAATATCATCATCAATAAGGCGCATGAAAAATAAGCCAAGTGAATCAAGCTCTACCTCAAGGTCCGGGTTACCCACATCGTCATCAGCGGCCGGATCAGAGGATGGAGTGGTTCTTTTCCTGTGGGTAGTCTTGTTCACAGCTTTAGTCTTTTGCCGGGTTGGTCATTCCGGTTTATCTGTTTTTTCTGGCTTCTCCTGTGGAAGTTTCTTGCTCCAAAACGGATCATTACCCTGTTTAAATAGACGTTGGTGTTAAACAATGACCAGATATACCAATAGCAGGCTCAATAAAAAGAAAGATCAAACTCTTACAACTGGCGATTTGTTGGTGACACAGAAGGGAAGCAGGCCAGTTTGAGCACAGACGTATTCCGGTTCATTCAGCATTTTATTCACAGCCTCTGTGATTTCTTCATCGGTAAGCTGGATGTTAGCATGCCGCAGTGGGTCATCAACACTGCCAGTATACTCGCACATCAAACCGGAGCGCTGACTAAGGGGCAGTATGCTCCACGATATCCAACAACGAGCGAGATCAACTCTTGTTAAACCATTGGCCATGAAGGCTCTGAGCTTGGACAGTTGAGGAGCGTATTTGCTTCTCTCCTTGGCAGTCAACCTTTGCGGAAAGGGGTGTGTATTGCTAAGCCGCTCCGGACGAAAGCCAGGCAAAAGGATTTCACCAGTAGGGGAGGTGTCTTTGCAATAGAACCATGTTTGATTCCACTCTTTGGGGTGGCTGTGCAATTTGGCATGAGGATATGTGACCTCTTTTCTTTTCTGAATCGCCACACCACCCAATTCTGTGTTGGAACCGTCAGTAAACTCAGTGCGGTGGTTTAGATGGAAGCAGTATCTGAACAGTTTAACGGTGGGCTCCTCTTGAAAGAACGCCTCACAAAGTACTTGGAAATGACACATGTTTGTAACAGAGTTGGGGCCAATGTCTTGTGGGTGAAGTTGAAAATTGGCTAAAACATCCCGGTAAAATTTAGAACCGGGCGGCTTAAAGCCCCGGGCTAAGTGATCTACGAAAACGACGACCTCTCCTTCTTGAGGTGTGGGAGGGCATTCTTCGCCAGGGACCCTCCAATGGATGGTATTTTTGCTGCCTAAAGCACCGATCAGGACTAAGTTGTTCAGTTCAGTCTCTATGACGCGAGAAGGAACCCAGTTGCACTCATATACTTGCTTGGCCATGATGAAATCTACAAGATAGGTAATTCCGGTTCAAGAATGCATTGATGAAAGTGCACTGGTATGTACAATGTTAAACCGGAAACATCTCTATCTAAATCGGAGTTTTATGAAGCAACAACATCTGGCGGTTAAACAAGGGGACTAATGGTATATACCGGTTTAGCAATTTTTCTACAAAGTAAAACCGCCGGATCTAAGCATTGAAATAGTTGAGATTGCGGATAGATAAGTGTAAACAGATTTCACAAGATTTCTCTACAGGAACGGATCTGAAGCAAGTTCAGAAAAGAAGGAAAATATTCAAGGTTCAAAAAAGAGCAGTACCGAATCAATGGGGAGAGATACAGGTAGATCTACGATCTGGAGGCATATGAATAAAGGCGGATGCTAAGAGCTACCGCTACACAGAGCAAAGGTTCACAGGTTCATCTAGGATCTATCATATGGGTACGAAGCAGATGATGAACTCTGAAGAATTTGGAAACCCTAGAAAGGATCTACAGAGGAAAAGGTAAAGAACTCACCGGAGCCAAGGAAGAAACAGAAGGCCACCGCGATGCTCTGGTACAGTCAGGGCGATGTAGCGGCCAAGGTTGGAGCAGAGGTCATCGACGGAGGCGGAGCTCCGAAGCTGGACGACGCGGGGAAGACGAAGCAGAAGGGCACGAAGGGGAAAAAGAAAATGACCCTTCGGTCTTATTTATAAGGCAAGGGACATGTGTCGGGCACGAAAATCAAGGAACCGTGGGTCTAGAAATGGAGCTGTCGCCTCAATTGTCGCAGACCTATTAAACAAAAAAGGTATCATGGATAATTTTTTTTAACAGGTGACGTCACGCCGGTTTACAACGACCAGAGAAGATGACATCACGGCGGTTCAACAAAATACAAGAAGATGTTGGAGGTGAAGGTTTTGCTAAGAATTGACATGAACCTATTCAAATCAATCTGGGGCCTAATGTTGGGGATATTACTACTAGGCGTAAACCGGCCTATCTGGGCCGGGTTAACTTCATCAGTAGTTAATTATGTTAAAGCCCAAGATGGCAGATGAGAGCTCAAGACCCATAGTCGGTTCAAGGCCTGTAGCCGTAAACCGGCGTTAGTATTTAACTTGTATTGTAAGTTAGGAATAAGTAGAGACCAAACCAGACACATCTATGAGCCGGTATTGGGACTCTGTGAACCGATGGATGTCACCCGTGTATATAAGGGGACGACCCGGCGGCGGTTCAAGGACAACAGACAACAACTCGAGACTTAGGAGAAGCTTGTTTGCTCCCTAGTCATCGAAACCCCATCAATTCCATCACAACTAGACGTAGGCTTTTACCTTCATCGAAGTGGCTGAACTAGTATAAACTCTCTTGCGTTCCTGTGTCCGCTTTAACCCCTTCAAGCTAACCCGTCGCGATGGCTCCACGACTAAGTCCTTTCTCTAGGACATCTGCCGTGACAAAACCATGACAGGGACTATGTCGAAGATTAACTCCTTGCTTCGGAAATTATTCGGAGATCCGATGACCACTTCAAGTGTGACTGAGCCTGTACAGTTGGCCTCTACACCTGGTATTACGCCTTTAAAGGTCGTTTTGGTGGGCTTAATCCTCGAGGGATCTATGCCCATTTTCCGCACTGTATCCTGGTAAAGCAGGTTCATACTGCTGCTGCCGTCCATAAGGACTCTAGTGAGATGAAATTCGTCAATAATTGGGTCTAGAACCAATGCGGCGAATCCGCCATGACGGATGCTAGTGGGATGGTCCCTTCGATCAAAGGTGATCGGGCAGGAGGACCATGGGTTGAACTTTGGGGCGAATGGCTCTACCGCGTATACGTCTCTTAACGCGCGCTTCTGCTCCCTTTTGGGGACGTGGGTTGCGTATATCATGTTCACCGTCCGCACTTGTGGGGGAAAACCCTTTTGTCCACTGTTGTTCGGCGGCCGGGGCTCCTCGTCGTCATCGCTATGCAGCCCGTTGTCTTCATTTTCAGCGTTTAACTTGCCTGCCTACTTGAACACCCAACAATCCCTGTTGGTTTGATTGGCCGGCTTTTCGGGGGTGCCATGTATCTGGCACAAGCGGTCGAGTATTCAGTCCAAACTGGACGGGCCCCTAGGATTCCTTTTGAATGCCTTTTTCCGCTGACCGGATTTAGAGCCTCTGAATCCGACATTAACTGCCGTATCCTCAGCATTGTCGCTGTTAATGCGGCGCTTCTGCTTGTTGCGACGCGACCTGCCACTACTGTCCCTGGTGTCCGAATTACCAGGGTTCTTGGTCATATTGTTGCTACGAGCAAGCCAGCTGTCTTCTCCCGCGCAAAAGCGGATCATGAGTGTCGTGCTGCCATAGATTTCGGCTTTTCCTGTCCAAGGTGCCGGGCCAGCCACTCGTCACGGATATTGTGCTTGAAGGATGCTAGGGCCTCAGCGTCCAGACAGTCGACTATTTCATTTTTCTTTGTTAGGAACCGTGTCCAGAATTGCCTGGCCGATTCCTCTGGATATTGAATTACGTGACTTAGGTCATCGGCGTCTGGGGGTCGCACATAAGTGCCCTGGAAATGTTGGGGAACGTTGCAGAAAACAAAAATTTTCCTACAGTTTCACCAAGATCCATCTATGAGTTCATCTAGCAACGAGTGATCGGATGCATCTACATACCTTTGTAGATCGCGAGCAGAAGCATTCAAAGAACGGGGATGAGGTAGTCGTACACGACGTGATCCAAATCACCGGAGATCCGAGCGCCGAACGGACGGCACCTCCGCGTTCAAGACACGTACGGTCAGCGTAACGTCTCCTCCTTCTTGATCCAGCAAGGGGAGAGGAGAGGTTGAGGAAGATGGCTCCAGTAGCAGCACGACGGCGTGGTGGTGATGGAGCTGCAGTACTCCGGCAGGGCTTCGCCGAGCTCTACGGAGGAGGAGGAGGTGTTGGAGAGGGAGAGGGAGGCACCAAAGGCGTGGCTTGAGAGGCCCTCCTTCCCTCACTATATATAGGGAGCCCAAGGGGGGGCGCCGGCCCTAGGAGATCCAATCTCTTAGGGGGGCGGCGGCCAAGGGAGGATTCCCTCCCCCCCAAGGCACCTAGGAGGTGCCTTCCCCTTGTGGGACTTTCCCTTCTTGCAACCCTAGGAGCATGGGCCTCTTGGGGATGGTGCCCTTGGCCCATGTAGGCCAAGGCGCACCCCCTACAGCCCATGTGGGCCCCCGGGGCAGGTGGCCCCACCCGGTGGACCCCCGGGACCCTTCCGGTGGTCCCGGTACAATACCGGTGACCCCGAAACTTTTCCCGATGGCCGAAATAGCACTTCCTATATATAATTCTTTACCTCCGGACCATTCCAGAACTCCTCGTGACGTCCGGGATCTCATCCGGGACTCCGAACAACATTCAGGTTACTGCATATACATATCCCTACAACCCTAGCGTCACCGAACCTTAAGTGTGTAGACCCTACGGGTTCGGGAGACATGTAGACAGGACCGAGACGGCTCTCCGGTCAATAACCAATAGCGGGATCTGGATACCCATGTTGGCTCCCACATGCTCCTCGATGATCTCATCAGATGAACCACGATGTCGAGGATTCAAGCAACCCCGTATACAATTCCCTTTGCCAGTCGGTATGTTACTTGCCCGAGATTCGATCGTCGGTATCCCAATACCTCGTTCAATCTCGTTACCGGCAAGTCACTTTACTCGTACCGTAATGCATGATCCCGTGACCAGACACTTGGTCACTTTGAGCTCATAATGATGATGCCTTACTGAGTGGGCCCAGTGATACCTCTCCGTCATACGGAGTGACAAATCCCAGTCTTGATCCGTGTCAACCCAACAGACACTTTCGGAGATACCTGTAGTCTACCTTTATAGTCACCCAGTTACGTTGTGACGTTTGGTATACCCAAAGCACTCCTACGGTATCCGGGAGTTACACGATCTCATGGTCTAAGGAAAGGATACTTTGACATTGGAAAAACTCTAGCAAACGAACTATACGATCTTGAGCTATGTTTAGGATTGGGTCTTGTCCATCACATCATTCTCCTAATGATGTGATCTCATTATCAATGACATCCAATGTCCATAGTCAGGAAACCATGACTATCTGTTGATGAACGAGCTAGTCAACTAGAGGCTTACTAGGGGCATGTTGGTGTCTATTATTCACACATGTATTATGATTTCCGGATAACACAATTATAGCATGAATAAAGACAATTATCATGAACAAGGAAATATAATAATAATGCTTTTATTATTGCCTCTAGGGCATATTTCCAACAGTCTCCCACTTGCACTACAGTCAATAATCTAGTTACATTGTGATGAATCGAACACCCATGGAATTCTGGTGTTGATCATGTTTTGCTCTAGGGAGAGGTTTAGTCAACGGATCTGCTACATTCAGGTCCGTATGTACTTTACAAATATCTATGTCTCCATCTTGAACATTTTCACGAATGGAGTTGAAGTGACGCTTGATGTGCCTTGTCTTCTTGTGAAACATGGGCTCCTTGGCAAGTGCAATGGCTCCAGTGTTGTCACAGAAGAGTTTGATTGGCCCCGACGCATTGGGTATGACTCCTAGGTCGGTGATGAACTCCTTCACCCAAATTGCTTCATGTGCTGCCTCCGAGGCTGCCATGTACTCCGCTTCACATGTAGATCCCGCCACGACGCTCTGCTTGCAACTGCACCAGCTTACTGCCCCACCATTCAAAATATACACGTATCCGGTTTGTGACTTAGAGTCATCCAGATCTGTGTCGAAGCTAGCGTCGACGTAACCCTTTACGACGAGCTCTTCATCACCTCCATAAACGAGAAACATTTCCTTAGTCCTTTTCAGGTACTTCAGGATATTCTTGACCGTTGTCCAGTGTTCCTTGCCGGGATTACTTTGGTACCTTCCTACCAAACTTACGGCAAGGTTTACATCAGGTCTGGTACACAGCATGGCATACATAATAGAACCTATGGCTGAGGCATAGGGGATGACACTCATCTCTTCTATATCTTCTGCCGTGGTCGGACATTGAGCTGAGCTCAATTTCACACCTTGTAACACAGGTAAGAACCCCTTCTTAGACTGATCCATATTGAACTTCTTCAATATCTTATCAAGGTATGTGCTTTGTGAAAGACCTATGAGGCGTCTCGATCTATCTCTATAGATCTTGATGCCTAATATATAAGCAGCTTCTCCAAGGTCCTTCATTGAAAAACTCTTATTCAAATAGGCCTTGATGATGTCCAAGAGTTCTATATCATTTCCCATCAAAAGTATGTCATCTACATATAATATGAGAAATGCTAAAGAGCTCCCACTCACTTTCTTGTAAACGCAGGCTTCTCCATAAGTCTGCGTAAACCCAAACGCTTTGATCATCTTACCAAAGCGAATGTTCCAACTCCGAGATGCTTGCACCAGCCCATAGATCGAGCGTTGGAGCTTGCACACCTTGTCAGCATTCTTAGGATCGACAAAACCTTCCGGCTGCATCATATACAATTCTTCCTTAAGGAAACCATTAAGGAATGCCGTTTTGACGTCCATTTGCCATATCTCATAATCATAGTATGCGGCAATTGCTAACATAATTCGGACGGACTTTAGCTTCGCTACGGGTGAGAAAGTCTCATCGTAGTCAACCCCTTGAACTTGTCGATAACCCTTAGCGACAAGCCGAGCTTTAAAGATGGTCACATTTCCATTCGCGTCTGTCTTCTTCTTAAAGATCCATTTATTTTCCATGGCTCGCCGACCATCGGGCAAGTCAGTCAAAGTCCATACTTTGTTTTCATACATGGATCCTATCTCGGATTTCATGGCTTCTAGCCATTTGTCGGAATCCGGGCCCGCCATCGCTTCCTCATAGTTCGAAGGTTCACCGTTGTCTAACAACATGATTTCCAAGACAGGGTTGCCGTACCACTCTGGTGCGGAACGTGTCCTTGTGGACCTACGAATTTCAGTAGGAGCTTGATCAGAAGTATCTTGATCATCATCATTAACTTCCTCTCTAGTCGGTGCAGGCACCTCAGGATCATTTTCTTGAGTTGCGCCATTTTCCGGTTCAAGAGGTAATACTTCATCAAATTCTACTTTCCTCCCACTTACTTCTTTCGAGAGAAACTCCTTCTCTAGAAAGGATCCATTCTTGGCAACAAAGATCTTGCCTTCGTATCTGAGGTAGAAGGTATACCCGATAGTTTCTTTAGGGTATCCTATGAAGACGCATTTTTCTGACTTGGGTTCGAGCTTTTCAGGTTTAAGTTTCTTGACATAAGCATCGCATCCCCAAACTTTTAGAAACGACAGCTTAGGTTTCTTCCCAAACCATAATTCATATGGTGTCGTCTCAACGGATTTCGACGGAGCCCTATTTAAAGTGAATGCGGCAGTCTCTAAAGCATATCCCCAAAAAGATAGCGGTAAATCGGTAACAGACATCATAGATCGCACCATATCTAATAGAGTGTGATTACGATGTTCAGACACACCGTTACGCTGAGGTGTTCCAGGCGGCGTGAGTTGTGAAACTATTCCACATTTTCTTAAGTGTGTGCCAAATTCATGAGTCAAGTATTCTCCTCCACGATCTGATCACAAAAACTTGATTTTCCTGTCACGTTGATTCTCAACCTCACTCTGAAATTCTTTTAACTTTTCAAAGGTTTCAGACTTGTGTTTCATTAAGTAGACATACCCATATCTACTCAAATCATCAGTGAGGGTGAGAACATAACGATAGCCACCGCAAGCCTCAAGACTCATTGGACCGCACACATCAGTATGTATGATTTCCAATAAGTTGGTTGCTCGCTCCATTGTTCCTGAGAACGGAGTCTTGGTCATTTTACCCATGAGGCATGGTTCGCACGTGTCAAATGATTCATAATCAAGAGACTCTAAAAGTCCATCTGCATGGAGCTTCTTCATGCATTTGACACCTATGTGACCAAGGCGACAGTGCCACAAGTATGTGGGACTATCATTATCAACCTTACATCTTTTGGTACTCACATTATGAACATGTGTAGCATTACGTTCGAGATTCATAAAGAATAAACCATTCACCATCGGAGCATGACCATAAAACATATCTCTCATATAAATAGAAAAACCATTATTCTCGGATTTAAATGAGTAGCCATCTCGAATTAAACGAGATCCCGATACAATGTTCATGCTCAAAGCTGGCACTAAATAACAATTATTAAGGTTTAAAACTAATCCCGAAGGTAAATGTAGAGGTAGCGTGCCGACGGCGATCACATTGACCTTGGAACCATTCCCGACGCGCATCATCACCTCGTCCTTTGCCAGTCTCCGCTTATTCCGCAGCTCCTGCTTTGAGTTACAAATGTGAGCAAGTGCACCGGTATCAAATACCCAGGAGCTACTACGATTACTGGTAAGGTACACATCAATTACATGTATATCACATATACCTTTTGTTTTGCCGGCCTTCTTGTCCGTTAAGTATTTGGGGCAGTTCCGCTTCCAGTGACCACTTCCCTTGCAATAAAAGCACTCAGTCTCGGGTTTGGGTCCATTCTTTGGCTTCTTCCCAGCAGCTTGCTTGCCAGGCGCGGCAACTCCCTTGCCGTCCTTCTTGGAGTTCTTTTTACCCTTGCCCTTCTTGAACTTAGTGGTTTTATTCACCATCAACAGTTGATGTTCCTTCTTGACTTCTACCTTCGCTGATTTCAACATTGAAAATAACTCAGGAATGGTCTTTTCCATCCCCTGCATGTTGAAGTTCATCACGAAGCTCTTGTAGCTTGGTGGAAGCGACTGGAGGATTCTGTCAATGACCGCATCATCCGGGAGATTAACTCCCAGTTGAGTCAAGCGGTTATGTAACCCAGACATAGTGAGTATGTGCTCACTGACAGAACTATTTTCCTCCATCTTACAGCTAAAGAATTTGTCGGAGACTTCATATCTCTCGACCCGGGCATGAGCTTGAAAAACCATTTTCAGCTCTTCGAACATCTCATATGCTCCATGTCTCTCAAAACGCTTTTGGAGCCCCGGCTCTAGGCTGTAAAGCATGCCGCACTGAATGAGGGAGTAGTCATCAACACGTGTCTGCCAAGCGTTCATAACGTCTTGATTCTGTGGGACGGAAGCGTCACCTAGCGGTGCTTGTAGGACATATTCTTTCTTGGCAGCTATGAGGATGATCCTCAGGTTCCGGACCCAGTCCGTATTCTTGCTGCCATCGTCTTTCAGCTTGGTTTTCTCTAGGAACGCGTTGAAGTTGAGGACTACGTTGGCCATTTGATCTACAAGACATATTGTAAATATTTTAGACTAAGTTCATGATAATTAAGTTCATCTAATCAAATTATTCAATGAACTCCCACTTAGATGGACATCCCTCTTCTAGTCATCTAAGTATAACATGATCCGAGTTAACTAGGCCGTGTCCGATCATCACGTGAGACGGACTAGTCAACATCGGTGAACATCTTCATGTTGATCGTATCTTCTATACGACTCATGCTCGACCTTTCGGTCTTCTGTGTTCCGAGGCCATGTCTGTACATGCTAGGCTCGTCAAGTCAACCTAAGTGTTTGCATGTGTAAATCTGTCTTACACCCATTGTATGTGAACGTTAGAGTCTGACACCCGATCATCACATGGTGCTTCGAAACAACGAACTGTCGCAACGGTGCACAGTTAGGGGGAACACTTTCTTGAAATTATTATGAGGGATCATCTTAGTTACTACCGTCGTTCTAAGTAAACAAGATGCAAAAACATGATAAACATCACATGCAATCAAATAATAATAGTGACATGATATGGCCAATATCACATAGCTCCTTTGATCTCCATCTTGGGGCTCCATGATCATCTTGTCACCGGCTTGACACCATGATCTCCATCATCGTGTCTCCATGAAGTTGCTCGCCAACTATTACTTCTACTACTATGGCTAACGCGTTTAGCAATAAAGTAAAGTAATTTACATGGTGTTTCTCAATGACACGCAGGTCATACAAAATAAAGACAACTCCTATGGCTCCTGCCGGTTGTCATACTCATCGACATGCAAGTCGTGATTCCTATTACAATAGCATGAACATCTCATACATCACATATATATCATTCATCATTCATCACAACTTTGGCCATATCATATCACAAAGCACTTGCTGCAAAAACAAGTTAGACGTCCTCTAATTGTTGTTGCAAGTTTTACGTGGCTGAAATAGGGTTCTAGCAAGAACGTTTTCTTACCTACGTGAAAGCCACAACGTGATTTGTCAACTTCTATTTACCCTTCATAAGGACCCTTTTCATCGAATCCGCTCCAACTAAAGTAGGAGAGACAGACACCCGCCAGCCACCTTATGCAACTAGTGCATGTTAGTCGGTGGAACCGGTCTCACGTAAGCGTACGTGTAAGGTTGCTCCGGGCTGCTTCATCCCACAATACCGCTGAAGCAAGATAAGACTAGTAGCGGCAAGAAAGTTGACAACATCTACGCCCACAACAAATTGTGTTCTACTCGCGCAAGAAGAACTACGCATACACCTAGCTCATGATGCCACTGTTGGGGAACGTTGCAGAAAACAAAAAATTTCCTACGGTTTCACCAAGATCCATCTATGAGTTCATCTAGCAACGAGTGATCGGATGCATCTACATACCCTTGTAGATCGCAAG
The DNA here is from genome assembly GCF_002162155.2 of Triticum dicoccoides. Taxonomy (NCBI): domain Eukaryota; kingdom Viridiplantae; phylum Streptophyta; class Magnoliopsida; order Poales; family Poaceae; genus Triticum; species Triticum dicoccoides. Next base: position 551,453,032 of record NC_041388.1, on the reverse strand, counting down.
CGGAAGCGTTCAAAGAACGGGGATGAGGTAGTCGTACACGACGTGATCCAAATCATCGGAGATCCTAGCGCCGAACGGACGGCACCTCCGCGTTCAACACACGTACGGTCAGCGTAACGTCTCCTCCTTCTTGATCCAGCAAGGGGAGAGGAGAGGTTGAGGAAGATGGCTCCAGTAGCAGCACGACGGCGTGGTGGTGATGGAGCTGCAGTACTCCGGCAGGGCTTCGCCGAGCTCTACGGAGGAGGAGGAGGTGTTGGAGAGGGAGAGGGAGGCACCAAAGGCGTGGCTTGAGAGGCCCTCCTTCCCTCACTATATATAGGGAGCCCAAGGGGGGGCGCCGGCCCTAGGAGATCCAATCTCCTAGGGGGGCGGCGGCCAAGGGAGGATTCCCTCCCCCCCCCCCCAAGGCACCTAGGAGGTGCCTTCCCCTTGTGGGACTCTTCCCTTCTTGCAACCCTAGGCGCATGGGCCTCTTGGGGCTGGTGCCCTTGGCCCATGTAGGCCAAGGCGCACCCCCTACAGCCCATGTGGCCCCCCGGGGCAGGTGGCCCCACCCGGTGGACCCCTGGGACCCTTCCGGTGGTCCCGGTACAATACCGGTGACCCCGAAACTTTTCTCGATGGCCGAAATAGCACTTCCTATATATAATTCTTTACCTTCGGACCATTCCGGAACTCCTCGTGACGTCCGGGATCTCATCCGGGACTCCGAACAACATTCGGGTTACTGCATATACATATCCCTACAACCCTAGCGTCACCGAACCTTAAGTGTGTAGACCCTACGGGTTCGGGAGACATGTAGACATGACCGAGACGGCTCTCCGGTCAATAACCAACAGCGGGATTTGGATACCCATGTTGGCTCCCACATGCTCCTCGATGATCTCATCAGATGAACCATGATGTCGAGGATTCAAGCAACCCCGTATACAATTCCCTTTGCCAGTCGGTATGTTACTTGCCCGAGATTCGATCGTCGGTATCCCAATACCTCGTTCAATCTCGTTACCAGCAAGTCACTTTACTCGTACCGTAATGCATGATCCCGTGACCAGACACTTGGTCACTTTGAGCTCATAATGATGATGCATTACCGAGTGGGCCCAGTGATACCTCTCCGTCATACGGAGTGACAAATCCCAGTCTTGATCCGTGTCAACCCAACAGACACTTTCGGAGATACCTGTAGTCTACCTTTATAGTCACCCAGTTACGTTGTGGCGTTTGGTATACCCAAAGCACTCCTACGGTATCCGGGAGTTACACGATCTCATGGTCTAAGGAAAGGATACTTTGACATTGGAAAAACTCTAGCAAACGAACTATACGATCTTGAGCTATGTTTAGGATTGGGTCTTGTCCATCACATCATTATCCTAATGATGTGATCTCATTATCAATGACATCCAATGTCCATAGTCAGGAAACCATGACTACCTGTTGATCAACGAGCTAGTCAACTGGAGGCTTACTAGGGACATGTTGGTGTCTATTATTCACACATGTATTACGATTTCCGGATAACACAATTATAGCATGAATAAAGACAATTATCATGAACAAGGAAATATAATAACAATGCTTTTATTATTGCCTCTAGGGCATATTTCCAACAGGAAATTGTCGAGGAATGCGGTTTCCAGGTCCTCCCAACAACTGATTGATCTTGTTGGCAAGCTGTTAAGCCAATGCCGAGCTGATCCTTTAAGCTTGAGTGGGAGGTATTTGATGGCGTGGAAATCATCGCCGCGGGCCATGTGGATATGAAGGAGATAATCCTCGATCCATACTGCAGGATCTGTTGTGCCATCATATGATTCGATGTTTACGGGTTTGAAACCCTCGGGGATTTGATGATCCATTATTTCGTTTGTAAAGCATAGTGGGTGTGCGGCGCCTCTGTACTGGGCTATATCACGACGTAGCTCCAATGAGCCTTGTCTACTGTGTTCGGCCCTGCCGAATTTGTGGCCGGCGTGACGGTTACCGTCTCGAGCCGTGGGGCGCCCACGCGATCCGTAGATCGATCTTGTTTGCCTTGCCTTGTCCTCCAACGTGTCTCCTAAGTCCGGCGCATATTCACGTGCCTTGGTACGGGGTGCGGCTTGAGTGGAGGGCCAAGAGGCCTCTCTGTCGCGGCCACGAGGTGGCCGGTCGGCCGCATCAAGTGCTTCCTCCTCTAATCGGGGTAGCAACCTGCGCTTTGGGTAGCTCTTGGAGGGGCGTTCGAGTTTATGCTCTTCGGCCGCAAGGACTTCAGTCCATCTATCGACTAGCAAATCTTGATCAGCTCTAAGCTGTTGCTATTTTTTCTTGAGGCTTCTTGTCGTGGCCATAAGCCTGCGTTGAAAACGCTCTTGCTCGACGGGATCCTCTGGCACGACGAATTCGTCGTCGTCGAGGCTTGCCTCGTCTTCGGAGGGAGGCATATAATTATCGTCCTCGACCTCTCTGTCTGCCGCTCTCTCATGAGGGCTGGTTTCTCCATCCTCCTGTGCTAAATCTTGCTGGAGGGGATTTTCTTCGGCGCTTTCCGGAGTATTATTATCTCCCGTGCTGGAATCACCGTGTTTGTTTTGGCGGGATTTTGAGCGGCGCGCTGACGCCGACGCTTAGGCTGTTTCTTGGAGGGGTCATCCTCCGCTGTTCCATCGCCATCTCCCTCTTTTGGGGTGTCCACCATGTATATGTCATATGACGAGGTGGCTTTCCAGGGCCTAGTATGCGCTGGTTCTTCATCATCTCCTTCATCAGCGTCCATACCATCGATGTCTTCGGAGTCGAAGTCAAGCATGTCGGTTAAGTCGTCGACAGTGGCTACAAAGTGGGTGGTGAGTGGGCTTTGAATTTCTTCATCGTCTGTACCCCAACCTTGCTGACCGTAGTCCGGCCAGGGCTCTCCCGATAAAGAGAGAGACTTCAGTGACTTCAGGATATCGCCGAAAGGCGAGTGCTGAAAGATGTCTGCGGCAGTGAACTCCATGATCGGCGCCCAATCGGATTCGATCGGCAGGGGAGTGGAGGGTTCGGAGTCCGGAGAGGAGTCCGGCTTCATGGAGTCACAAGTCTCGCAGAGTACGGGGCTGGTGTTCGGCTCAATCGCCATTGGGGTCGCAGCCCCGAGGTGGCGTCCAACCGCCCATCCTCGATCGGCGCAGTTGGCTCCGAATTAAGGGCCGGAGCCGATGCGGGTGCAGCCTCCAGGGCACTGTTCGGCGGCAGAGCTAGATCATGCTCGTCGTGACAGTGCGGCGCGCTCGGCAGTGGCTCGAATCCGTCGAAGATCAAGTCCCCGCGGATGTCAGCCATGTAGTTTAAACTTCCAAATCTGACCTGACGGCCAGGGGTGTAGGTTTCGATCTGCTCCAGACGGCCAAGCGAATTAGCCCGCAATGTGAAGCCACCGAAGACGAAGATCTGTCCGGGGAGGAAGGTCTCACCCTGGACTGCATCGCTATTGATGATCGTAGGATCCATCGAGCCTGACGGCGACGACACAGAGGAACTCTCAATGAAAGCACCAATGTCGGTGTCAAAACCGGCGGATCTCGGGTAGGGGGTCCCGGACTGTGCGTCTAGGTCGGATGGTAACAGGAGGCAAGGGACACAAAGTTTTACCCAGGTTCGGGCCCTCTCGATGGAGGTAAAACCCTACGTCCTGCTTGATTAATATTGATGATATGGGTAGTACAAGAGTAGATCTACCACGAGATCGAGGAGGCTAAACCCTAGAAGCTAGCCTATGGTATGATTGTTGATGTGTACGTTGTCCTACGGACTAAAACCCTCCGGTTTATATAGACACCGTAGAGGGTTAGGGTTACACAAAGTCGGTTACAATGGTAGGAGATCTTCATATCCGTATCGCCAAGCTTGCCTTCCACGCCAAGGAAAGTCCCTTCCGGACACGGGACGGAGTCTTCAATCTTGTATCTTCATAGTCCAGGAGTCCGGCTGAAGGTATAGTCCGGCTATCCGAACACCCCCTAATCCAGGACTCCCTCAGCCACTGTCGACACCGCCGGTGGAGCCCTGGCGGCGGCCTTGCCCCTGCCGGCATTGGCAGAGCAGTCGCTAAGCGACCACTCGTCGCCAATCTTGGCGAGCTCGTTGTCAAGGTGGAGCCTGGCAGCCGTCTTTGTGATTGGGATGGAGTGATCGAGCACCCACGAGGCGGCGAGGTATGGGTCATTGCAAATCCATACCAGCGCCATTCCGCTCTTGGCGAATGCGGAGCGGCGACACCGATAGTGTGTCAGTCGTACTGCGCCTACTGTCTCGCCACCCGGTCCTCCTCGGATATGAGGGTCCTCGAGCCCGAGCCACCGCCGTAAACACCTACTCCGAGTGTTGGAAATATGCCCTAGAGGCAATAATAAAATGGTTATTATTGTATTTCTTTGTTCATGATAATTGTCTATTGTTCATGCTATAATTGTGTTATCCGGAAATCGTAATACATGTGTGAACACATAGACCACAACACGTCCCTAGTGAGCCTCTAGTTGACTAGCTCGTTGATCAAAAGATAGTCACGGTTTCCTGACTATGGACATTGGATGTCATTGATAACGGGATCACATCATTAGGAGAATGATGTGATGGACAAGACCCAATCCTAAGCTTAGCTCAAAGATCGTGTAGTTCGTTTGTTGTAGCTTTTCTGAATGTCAAGTATCATTCCCTTAGACCATGAGATTGTGCAACTCCCAGATACCGTAGGAGTGCCTTGGGTGTGCCAAACGTCACAACGTAACTGGGTGACTATAAAGGTACATTACAGGTATCTCCGAAAGTGTCTGTTGGGTTGGCACGAATCGAGACTAGGATTTGTCACTCCGTATGACGGAGAGGTATCTCAGGGCCCACTCGGTAATGCATCATCACAATGAGCTCAAAGTATTCAAGTGGTTGATCACGGGATCATGCATTACGGTATGAGTAAAGTGACTTGCCGGTAACGAGACTGAATGAGGTATTGGGATACCGACGATCGAGTCTCGGGCAAGTAACGTACCGATTGACAAAGGGAATTGTATACGGGATTGATTAAGTCCTCGACATCGTGGTTCATCCGATGAGATCATCAAGGAGCATGTGGGAGCCAACATGGGTATCCAGATCCCGCTGTTGGTTATTGACCGGAGAGCCGTCTCGGTCATGTCTACGTGTCTCCCGAACCCGTAGGGTCTACACACTTAAGGTTCGGTGACACTAGGGTTGTAGAGATATGAGTATGCAGTAACCCGAAAGTTGTTCAGAGTCCCGGATGAGATCCCGGACATCACAAGGAGTTCCGGAATGGTCCGGAGGTGAAGAATTATATATAGGAAGTGCAGTTTCGGCCATCGGGAGAGTTTCGGGGGTCACCGGTGTTGTACCGGGACCACCGGAAGGGTCCCGGGGGTCCACCGGGTGGGGCCACCCATCCCGGAGGGCCCCATGGGCTGAAGTGGGGAGGGCAACCAGCCCCTGGTGGGCTGGTGCGCCCCCCTTGGGCCCCCCCCATGCGCCTAGGGTTGGGAACCCTAGGGGAGGGGGCGCCTCCACTTGCCTTGGGGGCTACTCCACCCCCTTGGCCACCGCCCCCCTAGGAGATCCCATCTCCTAGGGCCGGCGCACCCCCCTAGGGGGCCTATATAAAGGGGGGAGGGAGGGCAGCAACACCTCAAGTCTTGGCGCCTCCCTCTCCCCTGTTACACCTCTCCCTCTCCAGAAGCTCGGCGAAGCCCTGCTGCGATCACTGCCGCATCCACCACCACGCCGTCGTGCTGCTGGATCTTCATCAACCTCTCCTTCCCCCTTGCTGGATCAAGAAGGAGGAGACGTCATCCGCTCCGTACGTGTGTTGAACGCGGAGGTGTCGTCCGTTCGGCACTTGGTCATTGGTGATTTGGATCACGGCGAGTACGACTCCATCATCCCCGTTCTCTTGAACGCTTCCGCTCGCGATCTACAAGGGTATGTAGATGCACTCTCCTCTCATTGCTAGTTGACTCCATAGATTGATCTTGGTGAAACGTAGGAATTTTTTTTGTTTTCTGCAACGTTCGCCAACAGTGGTATCAGAGCTAGGACTATGCGTAGTTACTATGCACGAGTAGAACACAAAGTAGTTGTGGGCGTCGATATTGTCAATTTGCTTGCCGTTACTAGTCTAATCTTGATTCGGCGGCATCGTGGGATGAAGCGGCCCGGACCAACCTTACACGTACGCTTACGTGAGACTGGTTCCACCGACTGACATGCACTAGTTGCATAAGGTGACTGGCGGGTGTCTGTCTCTCCCACTTTAGTCGGATCGGATTCGATGAACAGGGTCCTTATGAAGGGTAAATAGAAATTGACAATTCACGTTGTGGTTTTGGCGTAGGTAAGAAAACGTTCTTGTTAGAACCCTATTGCAGCCACGTAAAACTTGCAACAACAAATAGAGGACGTCTAACTTGTTTTTGCAGCAAGTGTCATGTGATGTGATATGGCCAAAGTTGTGATGAATGATGAATGATATATATGTGATGTATGAGATCATGTTCCTGTAATAGGAATCACGACTTGCATGTCGATGAGTATGACAACCGACAGGAGCCATAGGAATTGTCTTTATTTTTGTATGACCTGCGTGTCATTGAGAAACGCCATGTAAATTACTTTACTTTATTGCTAAACGTGTTAGCCATAGTAGTAGAAGTAATAGTTGGCGAGCAACTTCATGGAGATCATGATGATGGAGATCATGGTGTCATGCCGGTGACAAGATGATCATGGAGCCCCAAGATGGAGATCAAAGGAGCTATATGATATTGGCCATATCATGTCACTATTATTTGATTGCATGTGATGTTTGTCATGTTTTTGCATCTTGTTTACTTAGAACGACAATAGTAAATAAGATGATCCCTCATAATAATTTCAAGTAAGTGTTCCCCCTAACTGTGCGCCGTTGCGACAGTTTGTTGTTTCGAAGCACCACGTGATGATCGGGTGTGATAGATTCTAACGTTCACATACAACGGGTGTAAGACAGATTTACACATGCAAACACTTAGGTTGACTTGACGAGCCTAGCACGTACAGACATGGCCTCGGAACACAGAAGACCGAAAGGTCGAGCATGAGTTGTATAGAAGATATGATCAACATGAAGATGTTCACCCATGTTGACTAGTCCGTCTCACGTGATGATCGGACACGGCCTAGTTGACTCGGATCATGTTATACTTAGATGACTGGAGGGATGTCTATCTGAGTGGGAGTTCATTGAATAATTTGATTAGATGAACTTAATTATCATGAACTTAGTCTAAAATCTTTACAATATGTCTTGTAGATCAAATGGCCAATGTTGTCCTCAACTTCAACTCGTTCCTAGAGAAAACCAAGCTGAAAGACGATGGCAGCAACTATGCGGACTGGGTCCGGAACCTGAGGATCATCCTCATAGCTGCCAAGAAAGATTATGTCCTACGAGCACCGCTAGGTGAAGCACCTGCTTTCCTTGCAGAACAAGACGTTATGAACGCTTGGCAGACACGTGCTGATGATTACTCCCTCGTTCAGTGCGGCATGCTTTACATCTTAGAACCGGGGCTCGAAAAGCGTTTTGAGAGACACAGAGCATATGAGATGTTCGAAGAGCTGAAAATGGTTTTTCAAGCTCATGCCCGGGTCGAGAGATATGAAGTCTCCGACAAGTTCTTCAGCTGTAAGATGGAGGAAAATAGTTCTGTCAGTGAGCACATACTCAAAATGTCTGGGTTGCATAACCGCTTGACTCAGCTGGGAGTTAATCTCCCGGATGACGCGGTCATTGACAGAATCCTTCAGTCGCTTCCACCGAGCTACAAGAGCTTTGTGATGAACTTCAATATGCAGGGGATGGAAAAGACCATTCCTGAAGTATTTGCAATGCTGAAATCAGCAAAGGTAGAAGTCAAAAAAGGAACATCAAGTGTTGATGGTGAATAAAACCACTAAGTTCAAGAAAGGCAAGGGTAAGAAGAACTTCAAGAAGGACGGCAAGGGAGTTGCCGCACCCGGTAAGCAAGCTGCCGGGAAGAAGCCAAAGAATGGACCCAAGCCCAAGACTGAGTGCTTTTATTGCAAGGGAAGTGGTCACTGGAAGCGGAACTGCCCCAAATACTTAGCGGACAAGAAGGCCGGCACCATGAAAGGTATATGTGATATACATGTAATTGATGTGTACCTTACCAGTACTCGTAGTAGCTCCTGGGTATTTGATACCGGTGTGGTTGCTCACATTTGTAACTCAAAGCAGGAGCTGCGGAATAAGCAGAGACTGGCGAAGGACGAGGTGACGATGCGCGTTGGGAATGGTTCCAAGGTCGATGTGATCGCCGTCGGCACGCTACCTCTACATTTACCTACGGGATTAGTTTTAAACCTCAATAATTGTTATTTAGTGCCAGCTTTGAGCATGAACATTGTATCAGGATCTCGTTTAATTCGAGATGGCTACTCATTTAAATCCGAGAATAATGGTTGTTCTATTTATATGAGAGATATGTTTTATGGTCATGCTCCGATGGTGAATGGTTTATTCTTAATGAATCTCGAGCGTAATGCTACACATATTCATAGTGTGAATACCAAAAGATGTAAGGTTGATAATGATAGTCCCACATACTTGTGGCACTGCCGCCTTGGTCACATAGGTGTCAAACGCATGAAGAAGCTCCATGCAGATGGACTTTTAGAGTATCTTGATTATGAATCATTTGACACGTGCGAACCATGCCTCATGGGTAAAATGACCAAGACTCCGTTCTCAGGAACAATGGAACGAGCAACCAACTTATTGGAAATCATACGTACTGATGTGTGCGGTCCAATGAGTGTTGAGGCTCGCGGTGGCTATCGTTATGTTCTCACCCTCACTGACGACTTGAGTAGATATGGGTATGTCTATTTAATGAAACACAAGTCCGAGACCTTTGAAAAGTTCAAGGAATTTCAGAGTGAGGTTGAGAATCAACGTGACAGGAAAATCAAGTTCTTGCGATCAGATCGTGGGGGAGAATACTTGAGTCACGAATTTGGTACACACTTAAGAAAATGTGGAATAGTTTCACAACTCACGCCGCCTGGAACACCTCAGCGTAATGGTGTGTCCGAACGTTGTAATCGCACTCTATTAGATATGGTGCGATCTATGATGTCTCTTACCGATTTACCGCTAGCATTTTGGGGCTATGCTTTAGAGACTGCCGCATTCACTTTAAATAGGGCTCCGTCGAAATCCGTTGAGACGACACCGTGTGAATTATGGTTTGGGAAGAAACCTAAGCTGTCATTTCTAAAAGTTTCGGGATGTGATGCTTATGTCAAGAAACTTCAACCTGAAAAGCTCGAACCCAAGTCGGAAAAATGCGTCTTCATAGGATACCCTAAAGAAACTATTGGGTATACCTTCTACCTCAGATCCGAAGGCAAGATCTTTGTTGCCAAGAATGGATCCTTTCTAGAGAAAGAGTTTCTCTCGAAGGAAGTAAGTGGGAGGAAAGTAGAACTCGATGAAGTATTACCTCTTGAACCGGAAAGTGGCACAACACAGGAAAATGTTCTTGAGGTGCCTGCACCGACTAGAGAGGAAGTTAATGATGATGATCATGAAACTTCAATCAAGTTGCTACTGAACTTAGTAGGTCCACAAGGACACGTTCCGCACCAGAGTGGTACGGCAACCCTGTCTTGGAAATCATGTTGTTAGACAACGGTGAACCTTCGAACTATGAAGAAGCGATGGCGGGCCCGGATTCCGACAAATGGCTGGAGGCCATGAAATCCGAGATAGGATCCATGTATGAAAACGAAGTATGGACTTTGACTGACTTGCCCATTGATCGGCGAGCCATAAAAAATAAATGGATCTTTAAGAAGAAGACAGGCGCGGATGGTAATGTGACCATCTATAAAGCTCGGCTTGGCGCTAAGGGTTATCGACAAGTTCAAGGGGTTGACTACGATGAGACTTTCTCACCTGTAGCGAAGTTGAAATCTGTCCGAATCATGTTAGCAATTGCCGCATTCTATGATTATGAGATATGGCAAATGGACGTCAAAACGGCATTCCTTAATGGTTTCCTTAAGGAAGAATTGTATATGATGCAACCGGAAGGTTTTGTCGATCCTAAGAATGCTGACAAGGTGTGTATGCTCCAACGCTCGATTTATGGGCTGGTGCAAGCATCTCGGAGTTGGAACATTTGCTTTGATGAGATGATCAAAGCGTTTGGGTTTATGCAGACTTATGGAGAAGTCTGCATTTACAAGAAAGTGAGTGGGAGCTCTGTAGCATTTCTCATATTGTATGTGGATGACATACTGTTGATGGGAAATGATATACTCCCTCCTTCCATCTATATAGGGCCTACTGCGTTTTTTGAGGTAACTTTGACCAAATACTAGAGCAATAATATATGACATGCAACTTACACAAAGCACACTGTTAAATTCGTGTGTGAAAGGAGCTTTCAATGATATAATTTTCATATTGTGCATGTCATGTACTATTAATCTTGTCAATAGTCAAAGGCGGTCTTAAAAAATGCATTAGGCCCTATATAGATGGAAGGAGGGAGTAGAATTCTTGGAAAGCATAAAGGCCTACTTGAACAACTGTTTTTCAATGAAAGACCTTGGAGAAGCTGCTTATATATTAGGCATCAAGATCTATAGAGATAGATCAAGACGCCTCATTGGTCTTTCATAGAGCACGTACCTTGACAAGATATTGAAGAAGTTCAAAATGGATCAGTCAAAGAAGGGGTTCTTGCCTGTATTGCAAGCTACGAGATTGAGCACGGCACAAAGCCCGACCACGGCAGAAGATAGAGAAAAAATGAGTGTCGTCCCCTATGCCTCAGCCATAGGGTCTATCATGTATGCTATGCTGTGTACCAGACCTGATGTAAACCTTGCTGTAAGTTTGGTGGGAAGGTACCAAAGTAATCCCGGCATGGAACACTAGACAGCGGTCAAGAATATCCTGAAGTACCTGAAAAGGACTAAGGACATGTTTCTCGTTTATGGAGGTGACGAAGAGCTCGTCGTAAAGGGTTACGTCGATGCTAGCTTCGACACAGATCTGGATGACTCTAAGTCACAAACCGGATACGTGTATATTTTGAATGGTGGGGCAGTAAGCTGGTGCAGTTGCAAGCAAAGCATTGTGGCAGGATCTACATGTGAAGCGGAGTACATGGCAGCCTCGGAGACAACACAAGAAGCAGTCTGGGTGAAGGAGTTCATTACCGACCTAGGAATCATACCCAATGCGTCGGGCCTGATGACTCTCTTCTGTGACAACACTGGAGCTATTGCCCTTGCCAAGGAGCCCAGGTTTCACAGGAAGATCAGGCATATCAAGCGTCGCTTCAACTCCATTCGTGAAAGTGTTCAAAATGGAGACATAGAGATTTGTAAAGTACATACGGACCTGAATGTAGCAGATCCGTTGACTAAACCTCTCCCTAGAGCAAAACATGATCAACACCAGAACTGCTTGGGTGTTTGATTCATCACAATGTAACTAGAATATTGACTCTAGTGCAAGTGGGAGACTGTTGGAAATATGCCCTAGAGGCAATAATAAAATGGTTATTATTAATTTCTTTGTTCATGATAATTGTCTATTGTTCATGCTATAATTGTGTTATCCGGAAATCGTAATACATGTGTGAACACATAGACCACAACACGTCCCTAGTGAGCCTCTAGTTGACTAGCTCGTTGATCAAAAGATAGTCACGGTTTCCTGACTATGGACATTGAATGTCATTGATAACGGGATCACATCATTAGGAGAATGATGTGATGGACAAGACCCAATCCTAAGCTTAGCTCAAAGATCGTGTAGTTCGTTTGCTGTAGCTTTTCTGAATGTCAAGTATCATTCCCTTAGACCATGAGATTGTGCAACTCCCGGATACCGTAGGAGTGCCTTGGGTGTGCCAAACGTCACAACTTAACTGGGTGACTATAAAGGTACATTACAGGTATCTCCAAAAGTGTCTGTTGGGTTGGCACGAATCGAGACTGGGATTTGTCACTCCGTATGACGGAGAGGTATCTCAGGGCCCACTCGGTAATGCATCATCACAATGAGCTCAAAGTGATCAAGTGGTTGATCACGGGATCATGCATTACGGTACGAGTAAAGTGACTTGCCGGTAACGAGACTGAACGAGGTATTGGGATACCGACGATCGAGTCTCGGGCAAGTAACGTACCGATTGACAAAGGGAATTGTATACGGGATTGATTAAGTCCTCGACATCGTGGTTCATCCGATGAGATCATCAAGGAGCATGTGGGAGCCAACATGGGTATCCAGATCCCGCTGTTGGTTATTGACCGGAGAGCCGTCTCGGTCATGTCTACGTGTCTCCCGAACCCGTAGGGTCTACACACTTAAGGTTCGGTGACACTAGGGTTGTAGAGATATGAGTATGCAGTAACCCGAAAGTTGTTCAGAGTCCCGGATGAGATCCCGGACATCACAAGGAGTTCCGGAATGGTCCGGAGGTGAAGAATTATATATAGGAAGTACAGTTTCGGCCATCGGGAGAGTTTCGGGGGTCACCGGTGTTGTACCGGGACCACCGGAAGGGTCCCGGGGGTCCACCGGGTGGGGCCACCCATCCCGGAGGGCCCATGGGCTGAAGTGGGGAGGGGAACCAGCCCCTGGTGGGCTGGTGCGCCCCCCTTGGGCCCCCCATGCGCCTAGGGTTGGGAACCCTAGGGGAGGGGGCGCCTCCACTTCCCTTGGGGGGGGGGGGGTACTCCACCCCCTTGGCCGCCGCCCCCCCTAGGAGATCCCATCTCCTAGGGCCGGTGCGCCCCCCTAGGGGGCCTATATAAGGGGGGGAGGGAGAGCAGCAACACCTCAAGTCTTGGCACCTTCCTCTCCCCTGTTACACCTCTCCCTCTCGCAGAAGCTCGGCGAAGCCCTGCTGCGATCACTGCTGCATCCACCACCACGCCGTCGTGCTGCTGGATCTTCATCAACCTCTCCTTCCCCCTTGCTGGATCAAGAAGGAGGAGACGTCATCCGCCCCATACGTGTGTTGAACGCGGAGGTGCCGTCCGTTCGGCACTTGGTCATCGGTGATTTGGATCACGGCGAGTACGACTCCATCATCCCCGTTCTCTTGAACGCTTCCGCTCGCGATCTACAAGGGTATGTAGATGCACTCTCCTCTCGTTGCTAGTTGACTCCATAGATTGATCTTGGTGAAACGTAGGAAAATTTTTTGTTTTCTGCAACGTCCGCCAACACCGAGGTCGTGGAGGATGTGGCCATGCGCCTTCATCATTGCGGGTGGCAACTCCTCCTTTATCGGGTCGTTGCATGATCTGGGCCGACAGAATGCGGCGCGACAAGTGGCACAGGCGACGCGGGTGGAATTTTTGGGTGAGCTAGGGCAGTCAGAAGGAGACGTGGCAGCGGTCCAGATGCCCGCACCCCCCACTTTGTCTCCAGTTTACGGGAAAAGTGCATCCGGACCATCGAGTGGACCGATACAGGACCGCGCTGGATGGCAAAACATGTTCGGACCGCATGGTCCAAATGTATGTTGACGCTTTGAGGGACGGCATTGTTGATGACCTCAGGGCACTTACGCTTGTTGATGTCTACTACACAACCTTCTTCTTGTAGACGTTGTTGGGCCTCCAAGTGCAGAGGTTTGTAGGACAGTAGCAAATTTCCCTCAAGTGGATGACCTAAGGTTTATCAATCTGTGGGAGGCGTAGGATGAAGATGGTCTCTCTCAAGCAACCCTGCAACCAAATAACAAAGAGTCTCTTGTGTCCCCAACACACCCAATACAATGGTAAATTGTATAGGTGCACTAGTTCGGCGAAGAGATGGTGATACAAGTGCAATATGGATGATAGATAAAGGTTTTTGTAATCTGAAAATATAAAAACAGCAAGGTAACTAATGATAAAAGTTAGCACAAACAGTATTGCAATGTGTTGAAACAAGGCCTAGGGTTCATACATTCACTAGTGCAAGTCCTCTCAACAATAATAATATAATTGGATCATATAACTATCCCTCAACATGCAACAAAGAGTCATTCCAAAGTCACTAATAGCGGAGAATAAACGAAGAGATTATGGTAGGGTACGAAACCACCTCAAAGTTATCCTTTCTGATCGATCTATTCAAGAGTCCGTAGTAAAATAACACGAAGCTATTCTTTCCGTTCAATCTATCCTAGAGTTCGTACTAGAATAACACCTTAAGACACAAATCAATCAAAACCCTAATCTCACCTAGATACTCCAATGTCACCTCAAGTATCCGTGGGTATGATTATACGATATGCATCACACAATCTCAGATTCATCTATTCAACCAACACAAAGAACTTCAAAGAGTGGCCCAAAGTTTCTACCGGAGAGTCAAGACAAAAACGTGTGCCAACCCCTATGCATAAGTTCACGGAACTCGCAAGTTGATCACCAAAACATACATCAAGTGGATCACGTGATATCCCATTGTCACCACAGATAAGCACATGCAAGACATACATAAAGTGTTCTCAAATCCTTAAAGACTCAATCCGATAAGATAACTTCAAAGGGAAAACTCAATCCATTACAAGAGAGTAGAGGGGGAGAAACATCATAAGATCCAACTATAATAGCAAAGCTCGTGATACATCAAGATCGTACCATCTCAAGAACACAAGAGAGAGAGAGATCAAACACATAGCTACTGGTACATACCCTCAGCCGCGAGGGAGAACTACTCCCTCCTCGTCATGGAGAGCACCGGGATGATGAAGATGGCCACCGGAGAGGGATTCCCCCTCCGACAGGGTGCCGGAACGGGTCTAGATTGGTTTTCGGTGGCTACGGAGGCTTCTGGCAGTGAAACTCCCGATCTATTCTGCTCCCCGATGTTTTTAGGGTATA